>NC_050455.1:27330127-27630127 GCF_903995425.1 Onychomys torridus | reverse complement strand
TTTTGATCAGATATTTTGGCACTATGCACACTGCCTCCTGTTGCCATGGCAGCCGTGACAGGGGCTGAGGCACCGTGAGAAAAATACCAAAATTAATGAGTGAGCGAAAGTGCAGCCGAGAGAAAAACAAGGTTAAAAAAAGAGTTAAAACAGTAATGAAAACAGGCTTCTGAGCTCCACAGCAGAGCAGCTGCTGAGGCCTCCCCAGAGCAGCAGCTCCAGCCTGACCTTAGGTTGCTGACATCTCCTGGACCTCTAGACAGGACTCACCTGCCCTCCCCCACCTAGCCCATCACAGACCCAGCAGCGGCCACTGGAGGACCATCCTAAGCCGATCAGCTCCCATCTCTAGTAGCATGATACCTCCCAGAACAGCATCTTGGGGAACAGCTCATCTCCTAGACAACGGAGCCTTAGCTACAACCCCCACACAACAGTGGTCCAGCTATATTACCAAGAAATGGCGTCCTAGCTACACCCGAGCTTCAGAGCTTTAGCTGCAGGCAGAACAGCATCCCAGGGAGAGCTTGCACACAAGAACAGCCCAGTCACAATCCTGGGCAATAGCATCTTAGCTACAGCCAATCCTCAATATGCTGTCCTCACAGCTATAGCTTCAGGACCAATAGCATGCCAGCTACAGTCCTATATACAACAGTAGCTCTGCTCTTATCCCAGGTAACAGCCTGCTTCTCAGGTGCAGGCTCCTAGCAACAGTTTTGTCTTTTTTTTTTTTTTTTTTAAATCTCCTAAGACCCACACAGTAGATTCAGCTACAGCCCTAACCACGTCAAATTAACACAGAACAGCTCAGCTATAGCCAGTCTCAGGTGTACCAGCCTCCCACCTACAGCTTCCAGACCAATGGCTTTTCAGCTACAGCCCTCTTTCGACATGCACACACGCATATACACACATTACTTCACAACAGCTTCTTGGGTCATCCGATTTTCTGGCTACAGCCTAGGCACGCCAGCATCACAGCACATAGAGGCAGCTGCTTTTCTAGCCATTTCAGATTCTAATGGATCCCAGTCTTCTTCGCTACAGCGCATCCCAGGTAAACACAATGTCAGCAAGCATCCCAGCCATTTTCCTACCTAGCATCACCCAGGCTCCATTCTCTGGACACATTCCCAGATGGACTCTCAGTCACTGTCAGTTTGAGAAGCCTCCCCCAATGCTTCACTTGCCAACTGGTCCTCCTCCCAGCTTGGCACAGGGCCAAGAGCCTGGCTCCTCTCCTTCTTCTTCTTCTTCTTCTTCTTCTTCTTCTTCTTCTTCTTCTCCTCCTCCTCCTCCTCTTCCTCCTCCTCTCCTCTTCCTACTCTTCTCCTCCTCCTCTCCTTCTTCTTCTCCTCCTCCTCCTCCTCCTCCTCCTCTTCTTCTTCTTCAGATGATACTCCCTCTACTCCCCAACCATTCTCCCCCGAAGTCTCAGCTCTGCCTGCCTTCCCAGGGGAAAACAAGCCTCAATACTCATACCTACATTGTCCCAACTCAGGTCCCCACAGACACAGTCTGGCGGCTGAAGTAGGAAGGGACTTGAGGCAAGGGAGGATAATTAAGCACACCCTGCTATTGCTGCCTTGGCCCAGTTCTAGTCCCACCACTTGGTGCAAGATTTGGGGTTGATGGTGGTGGAGCAGAGAGGACGGAGGGGAACATCTGGGAGATTAGCATTTCCTGCCCAGCTCTGAGGCTGCTGATCCTGCTCAGCCCCGAGCAAAGGAGGAGAACAGAGGAGCCTTTGAATGGCTCTCAGCAAGCAGCCTGGGGAGGGTTTGCTGCAGTGGGCAGCAGGCGCATGCTGGGGGCAGGGAGGCTGGGGCAGCTCCTCTGTTGAAGAGTTCTTCTCTCCGGCCCACTGATTTGCTTCTCGGAGCTGTGCTCAATAATGGGACTAGTTCTGCAAGGGACAGAGAAAGCCACTTAAAGGACAGGCCCTCCTCCCACCAGCTCTCTGCATCTCTTGTCGAGCACCCCAGTGGGGCTCCTGGGACTGAAGGATAGGGCTAAGGGTGAGCAGAGGGTCCAGATCAGAAAGGGGGATGAGTGGAGGTTAGGGGTGCTCTGGCAGCTCTCCATTGCTTCTTCAGCTAGTTACGGATCTCACCCCTACCTCGAAGAATGTCCCACATAAAGAGGCCCAGAGGCTAGAAAGACAAGAAAGCAGAAGAAAGAAACATGAGACAGAAGAAAGGTAGAGATGGGTAGAGAAAAGGAGGGAGTGACAGATATGGGGAGGGGGGCGGTCAGCGACTATGGCAGACAACTAGAAAGCAGTCGGCTCATATAAGGGCCTTTTCCAAACATAGCACCAGGCCTTGGTACAGATAATCCTTCCCATTCGTCTGACCTGGAACATGGAGCCTTGGCTTAGAAAGCGGCACTAGGCAGGAGGTCCTACTGAATTGGGGCACTTGGCAGCCGGGGTACCAAAACCTGAGCAAGAGGGAGTGCCCAAGCTGCTCAAGCACCTCAAGATGGCGCCAGAGAGCCAGAGCTGAGCGCTAGAAACCAAGTATTGGAGTGTGAGACACTGCGTGTGACACACGGTGTGTGACTCGCCGAGTGTGTGACAAGGGAGCTTGTGGCACTGTGAGGGCGTGTGACACAAGTTGTGACACTGAGAGGCTTCACAGGGCAGAGATCCCTTTGACTCTATGAGGTGTGCTAAGTCACCGCCTCCAGTGCGCGGCCGCAGCTCTCCACCGCCCCGAGGGCAGGTGATCAGGGGACCCTCGAACAGCCAGAACTCAGGAGCGTCATTTCATTCCTCACACTTGAATATCTTCCTCGCCCTCACTCGAGAGCTCCCAGATCCCATCCCCGAACCTTGCTACGGTCCCCTTTATAGTCTCACCCCCACTGCAGCTCGGCGCGGAGGGGGAGGGGAGGACTTTTCCCTGCGCGCAAAGAGAAGGGGTGACTTCGGGGGGTCTGACCGGGAAAAGGGTGGACCTGGTTGGGCAGCTGCCCAGGGAAGATGCTGGGGAAGAAAGAGCTAGAGGAGACACTTCCCGTGCCTTGACTTCCCAGGAGGCAGAGGCGGGGGGGGGGGTGGGATGGGGGACGGACAGGTGTTTGAGGCTGGAGAGAGCAATTCCGAAGGGGTCCTAGATGGAGGCTTGGGTGGGATGAGTGTAAGGTGAAGAGGCGAAAAGGCAGCCTGTGCACCCGGCCTTAGGCAGTGTGTGTGTGTGTGTGTGTGTGTGTGTGTGTGTGTGTGTGTGTGTGTGTGTTGGTGGGGACAGCGTAAGAGGAGGGGGCACTTGTTTGGGGGCGCGGTGCTCAGGGTCCCCTCCCAGCGGGACCAGAGCGGTCCCAGCTCCACCTCCCGGCCTAAAAGGGGGGGAGGGAGGGCGGGCAGGCCGGGAGGGAGGGGGAGGGAGGGGGCGGGCCGGCTGTGCGCTCCGCTCGCTGCTGGCTCCGCCGCCGTCGCCGCCGCCGCTGCCGCCTCACACACTAGCGGAGCGGGAGCGCGGCGCGGACGCCAAGCCGCCTGGCTGCTGCGCCCACAGCCTGCCGGAGCCGGAGCCCGAACCGCAGCGCCAGCCCCAGCCCAGGAGAGCCGCAGCCCGCACCGGGGCCGGCGGCGGCTCACGGACAGCGGGGCGGCCGGCCGGTGCTGCCCCGAGGCGGGTAAGGATCTAGCGGCGGCGGCGGCGGCGGCGGCGGCTCGGGGCCCAGAGCGGCCATGGCCGGCGGGAGCTGAGGGAGGGGCGCTCGGTGGAGCGAGGCGATCGGGGCCCAGCCGGTGTCCAAGCGCGCCGGGAGTGAGGTGGAGGCCGTTGGGACACCGAGGGGAGAGGTTGCGGCTGGGGCTCGCTGGCTTCCAAGGTCCACTGCAAGAAGCCGAGAGAAGGGAGGGGGTGCCCCTGGAGTTGGACCCCAGCCCCGGCGTCCGCACCCGAGCGCGCTCCAAGCCGCGGGGAGGAGAGACTCCAGGAGCGCGCTGAATGGAGAGGGTTTGGGGGAAGCGCAAGGCCCTCAGTACAGCCCGGGGGCTGCCGGAGGAGCAGGCAAGCTAGGAACATTATCCACCACACACACACTTGTTGGGCGATTTGCTCAGCTCACTCAGGCGCTTCCAGCTCGTCGCGGACACCTGGAAGAGCCACATCCCAGATACATACACATACATTCATCCGTACATATGTGAACACAGACCATACCTCCCGCACACCAGCGCCCACTGGGCACAGTCACCAGCTCAGAATCTGCTTCGGCGCTTGCACGATCAGCAGCGGGGACACACAACCCGTGGCCGTAGATAACTACAACACAATCGGGTGGGATACTGGGCAGTGTCAGACACACAAACACAACCTCGTGCCTTCATGTATGAAGATAACTGCCTCGGTTCGCCAGATGAACGCTCAAAACCTCCTTCCCTGCACATACCGCTGAAGGAACACAGCCTAGCACAAATGATTGCCCACTCCTCGGCCAGGACATAGGTATACAGCACAGGTCTTGCTTGTCCCCCCTCTACAGCACCCCTACACACAACCCAATGTCTCCTAACACGCCTTGATAGCACACACCCTAGCAGAGAGGCACCTACAGCAGAGACTCATAAACAGAATCCACTGCTCAAAGCATCTTAACACTGGTTGTCACACACACCTTACACCAACAGTGTCACATTACACTCTGCAGCGCGCGCGCGCGCGCGCACACACACACACACACACACACCCCACACACTCCACTCTCTCTGGTCAGATCCCCTCGGGAGAAGCCTCCAGGTTCTCCTGGAGAGCACTCAGAGCCCTGTCACCTCAATCGGGACTTTGTTATTGTAAATATCGGCAGGACTGGAGCCCCGGGGCCGGCCAGACCGGCTTCCCGGCGGCACCTCCCCCCACTTCCACTCCGGGGCCTGACCTGCTGGGTGTTCCGAGAACAAGCTGGACAGGGCAGGCCGCGCCATGCCGCCACCCTGGGGCTGTGTGACCCCAGATCCTAACGCAAAAGGAAGGTACAACACCGAAGAAGGTGTTTGCGAGCTTTTCCGGGCCGTTTAGCTGAGTTCTCCGAGCCACCTGGGTCCCTAGCACACCTGGGTCGCGCACACCTGGGTGTCCCTCTACCGGGGCCCGGTTGCAGGCCAGTCCTGGGTGCTGACCAGGCCCGGGGGCCGGAACGGAGACCGCAGCATGCGCAGAAGAAAAGCTGGTAGGCGAGTAGGACTCTCGTCCCTTCCTTCGGCCACTCTCGGGTAGTTCAGGCTTCTGGCCTCAGTTTCCCCAGCAGTAGAGGGCGACTGTTCTTTCAGCAGGAAAAGGGAGTGACGCTGAGGCCATCGTGGACTGAGTGCAGGGCAAGGACCCCATTTCTGCCGCTGTGAGAGGATCGGTTTTATGAGAATGTCCCCGCCCGGCCAGGCTCGCGGCTTTGTGATTCCGGCGCCGGCTTCCTCCCTGCCCCCCTCCCGGCGCCCGCTGTGCTGCTCCCGCCGGCGCCGGCTTGTGGGGGACCTAGGCGGAGGCTAGAGATGCGGGAGAGGAGGGATTCCCCGCGGCGGTCCTGGAGGCAAGGGACGCCAGTGGCCGCCTGGCCTAAGAGAGTACTCACTGTGCTGCGCCTCACCTAGCCTCACCTTGGGCTCCAGAAGGCCAGGCGTCACCCTGGTGGGGAGCGGGGGTGGGATGACTAGAACCTTAGGAGCGGCCGCTGTCCCCCCCACCACACACACACACACACACACACACACACACACACACACACACACACACACGGCCTCCTCTGGGAGGAGGCACTCGGGCGTGCTGGGTGTGTGCTGAGAGCGCTCACTGACCGAGATGGTGAGGACTAGGGCTGCTCAGGAGCTGGCTAAGCCCAGGACTTAGTACCAGAAGGTGCAGGGCTCTTTCCAGGACCTGCTGTCGGTCAGATGCCTGGACAGGGACAACCCAGAATGTGTTTGTGGTACCCTCAGAGGTCTAAATGTGTGAGGGCACCTGGGTGTTACTTTCTTGAGTGTGTGTGTGTGTGTGTGTGTGTAGGGGGGTCCGCTGTGGGGTTGACACCTATACTAACAACTAGGCTAGGGCAGAGGATGGGTTCCAGGAGATAACCTAAGAAACCTCCGAAAAGGGTGAGAAACAGGCTAGGGAAACAGGCCTGGGTTCTGGTGCAGCCTCATCTGGTTGTCTCGCTTCCTTCAACCCGTCTCTAGTTCCATATTAGAGGGGACCGGCTGTAACGGGGTACCCTGCAGCTCTGGCTACACCAGCAGAGAGCTGGACAGGAGTCGGCGACACTACCTGGAATGGGGCCTGCGTGGGAGGGGAGGGGCTAAGAGGGAGTCCGGGTTCTGATGTGGGGTGAGAGGTGTCCCTGCCAGGAACAAAGCTAGTTGGTGTTGCCGAGAGGGGTTTTGCTAAACAGTGTATTGAGCAGGGTGCAGTAGTAGAGCACATACTATCTTTTCTTTCATAGGCTAGTAGATGCGTTTGGTCCTTCTTTGAGCCGGAGAGCACCTACTATGTGCCCGGTGGTGGAATAAAATGCTCTATCACAGGATTGGGAGACTTAAATTTCTAATCTTTCTTGCAATATGATGATAGTCTTTAGGTGCACTGGGTCTCATTTAGTTCTCCCAAATAACTTGAAGAGGTGGGATTTATTTATTTATGTATTTTTTTGGTTTTTCGAGACAGGGTTTTTCTGTGTAGCTTCGCGCCTTTCCTTGAAATCGCTTTGGATACCAGGCTGGTCTCGAACTCACAGAGATCCATCTGGTTCTGCCTCCCGAGTGCTGGGAGTAAAGGCATCCGCCACCACCGCCAGGCTTGAGGCAGGATTTTTTTTTTTTTTTAATATTTAGTTTATCTGTATGCGCACACACATGTGGAAGTCAGAGAATGATTTTCAGTAGTCCGTTTTCTCCTCCCACTATGTAGGTCTCAGGAATCAAAACTGCAAGCTCCTTTATCCACTGAGCCATCTTGCTTGCGGGAGAGGCAGGACCACCCCCTCCCCCCCCCCCCCCAGTTAATAATAGGGAAATGGGTCTAGAAAAGTGAATCACCTGGATGAGGCCGTACAACTAGGAAGTGCTGGGTGAGGGTTTGAACTCAGCAATCTGGTTCAAGCATGCAGGTGTCTGGAAGCCTGCAGAGGCTAATAGAGGGTTCTGGAAGATAGGAAAGGACCGAGGACTGCTCGCCGCCGTGGGAAGCCTCTGAAGAGCTCCACCCCATGCAGCTCCACTTGCCTACCCTCCGCCCAGGCTCTCAGATGTTCCCTTTGTCCTTTGGTGTTTTGTACTTACAGCCCCAGTGGTTGTTGTATAATGGTGCTGGGGCAGGTGTTGGGGGTCAGAGGCTCCCAAGCTGACCCGGTCGCTCTTCTCACAGCATCCAGCAAGAAGTGGACCTTGGTCCCAAAACGGTGTGCAAATGAAGGTTTCCGGCGAACCTTCACCTGCCCTCATACCTTCCCAGATGTTGACACAGATGGAGGCAGTCCTTCGACCTTTGGGGACGCTTGTCCCCTGCCTCTCACTCCTAAAGCCTTGTTGGGCTTTTGTTGTTGTCTTGGGGTGGTCTTCCCCCCACCCCAGTCCTCATGGAGATGGGTCACTGTGCCTTTCTCTACTTAGGGTCTGTCTCGCCAGGATCCTGGGTACCCATGGCACTGGGTGGAGAGGCACCCTGGCCTAGGAAGGTAGCCTGTGCAGATAAAGCAGCTTCAAAGGCTGCCGCCCGAGACTAATGACTCCCAACACCAACTGCCTGGGACAAAGTTCAGCAATGTTGGGGGTAGGGATGTGTAAAGGCCACTTTACTGCTTTTCCCAGCCGCTTCCTGGCAGGCCTCATGACTCCCTCCACAGCTGCAAATGGCTGGGAGGCTTGGGTTCCCTCCTGGCCAGGCCAGGTTGGCAATCTAGGGTTGGATGAGAGGTAATACGTGTGTAGGAAATACCGTATTTCAGTCTCAGGTTTCTGTCGATTCTTTTCCCAAATCCGGTCTCTGAGCGAAGAGGTGCTTTTTCATAGGTCCTGCTTGTTCATAACTGTTTCTGTTGACCGAGGCTTTTTTACATGTTTTTGAGTCTTAGACCATCAGTGATGGTGGGGGGGATGGGGCATGGTGGGCACACCTTTAATGCCAGTACTCAGGAGGGAAGCAGAGGCAGGTGGATCTCTGAGGCCAGTCTGGTCTACAGAGTGAGTTCCAGGATAGCCAGGACTACACAGAGAAATCCTGGCCTCAAAACCCCCCCCAAAAAAAAAGATTTGGGGAGGGTGCTAGAATACTAACTAATATCCATTTCGAATGATTAACTATTTAGCAATGCACTAGTAGACCCTCAGAGTTGATTGGGGTGGTGGTGGTGGTGGGTGATGGAGGCAGCAGAGGTGGTGATGATG
Organism: Onychomys torridus; assembly: GCF_903995425.1. NCBI lineage: Eukaryota > Metazoa > Chordata > Mammalia > Rodentia > Cricetidae > Onychomys > Onychomys torridus. The sequence continues at coordinate 27,621,738 of NC_050455.1, read as the reverse complement.
TGGTTTGCAGAGCTTTGGATCCTTTTCCACTCTGAACTACTTTTTCTCCAGGTTGTTTTCCAAGACCTTTGTATCACAGTTGCCCTAGGGGGTTTCTCCAGGTCCTACCTTCAAATCAAAATTCCTAAGGGTAGGGCCAGATAGTCCTTATTTTGGTAAAACTCTCCAAGTGCTTCAAGTATCCAAACCCTCTTTTAACACTTGCCCCCATACTGGGCCACCCTTCCTCCAAACCCACCCCATCCCCAGGACTTCCTTGGGTGGTGCCTTACCCTGTGGTAAGCCTTTCTTGACTGCTGCTGGCTGGAGGCAAAGCAAGCTCTTAACGGAGGTGGGGCTGGGAGGCCCGAGGGGTTTGTGTCTCAAGCTGTGATCTCCAAATAGGAAGAGCCCCAAGTGAGAGGCTTAGTATTTAGTTATCAAAGTGGTCATGAATCAAAATCACCCTGACTTTGTCGGACCACAGACCCTTCGATTTGTTGCCAAATTTTGTGAACAGTCGTTTTCCTAGAAAAATTCTGCTGGATAATGTTGTACGGTTCTCAATGGGGATGTGATTCCCCAAATGTGAACTCTTTTTGGTCTGGGGGTGGGGGGCGAAAGTGAGGAAGCTCTTTGGACAGTTCTCTGGAGATATGTTTTGGGTTGGAGCTTGAAGTATGATGGAGGGTGGATCCAAATCGAGCATCATAAAATCCTTTAGAGAGAGCAAGCTTGTGGCTGAGAATAAGCATGTGTACTTATCTGGTGAAGATCTCACAGGTTGAGGAGTGGCCAGGAGGGGCCTATATTTGGGAAGGCTTCTGAAGGGAGGTGAAGTGCTTGAGTTGTGTGAGGAATCTGTACATTTGGTGAACATTTGCTGAGTGTTACAGCAGAGTAGATTCTAAGTGGAGATTTGCATTTTAACCCAGTAGATTCCTAGGGAATTGGCAAATGGGCAAGTGAGTAAACCATTTACCATTCAGCCAAGGCCAACCCTGGAATCACACCAGAACTGTTCACTTCAGGCCTACTGTGTGTCTGGGTCCAATGCTAGATGGCACAGTAAACAATTAGAGGGTTATAACTGTAATTTCAGCTCTCCAGAGGCTTGAGTTTAAGGCCAGTCTGGACTTTATCCCTGGGTTACAGTGTATCAGTCCCTGTCTCAAGAAATGCTCTCCATTTACTGTCCTGTAGGAAAGATAACCATTAGCCAATTTCCCAAACAGGCCTGAAACTATAACTGCTAAGTGCTTTGAAAGAAAAGACAACTTGTTGAGTGCCTACATTGTTGTAAACACTTAGCCTACATTAACTCAGACCCACTAGGAAACAGATAGTATCGTCTCCATTTGACAGATGCAGAAACCAAGGCTTTCAATTGTTTACTCCAGGAAATAGGCAGCTGGGGCTTGCCCGACTTTATCTGAAGTCATAACCCAGGTTCATCTCCACCCTGCTGCCTTACATGTGCCAAATGAGTACACAGAGGTAACCCAGCAAACTGATAGTCACTGCACTGGAACCACTGTTACAGCAGATGGGTCCAGTCTTTACTGCTGTGTTCCAGTGCTCAGGAGACAGCCTAGCACATTTTAAGTGACTAATATGCTTTTGTGGAGTACGGAATGAGCACTTGCTCTATGCCCAGTTTTACCCAGTTACATCTGTCGGGGCAAGAGGGGGATGAGTGAGTATATGAATTCTTGCCTCTTTGGAATGTCTGGCGTCTTCCTGGGGAGACAGAGAACACAAGAATAGGTGCCCAATACTATAGTTGAACAACAGGGCTGGGTGGTGTCCGGGGCAGCCCAGTGATTCATTGCCTTAGGATTGGAGTAGACAATAAGTGGCTGTGAGTTGGAGGAAGGAGAGGTCACTGTGGGCTGGAGAGGCCTAGTAAGGCATTGTAGGGTTCCGGGCGGTGGCAAAACCTGTCTTCAGTGGGATGGGCAATGTCAGTGTCAGGTCTGGGATAGAGATTCTAGAAGTGGGGGAAATGAATGGAACTTGAAACCTTCCTCCTTCCCCACAGAAAATGCTGGACCAGAAATTTGGGATTGGAATAGAGGAAGGGTTTGCCATGGTTGTTTTTTGGAGATGAGAGATGGGGTGAGGAAAAGAGGTAGGCTATTGTGGTGATGGTGGTGCAATTGTAGTCTAGGGTGTGCACGGCTTAGCCTCCTGGAAGGATCTGGGGGTGACAGAGAGAGAAGGCTGTGGGATACACTGGACCAGTTAGAGACGGGGAAGGGATGACTATGCAGCAGGTTCCGGATGTAGGCAAGGATAAGGGTCAAACAGGAGCCAGAGCCAGGTGTGGTAGTGCACATCTGTAACCCCAGCGTTCCAGTTTTGTTGTTTGGTTTTGAGACAGGGTTTCAATCCCAGCATTCTGGAAGCTGAGTCAGGAGGAATTCAAGGCTAGTCTGGGATACCTAATGAGACTTTATCTTAAAAAACAAGGTCTGAGGCGGGCAGTGGTGGCGCACACCTTTAATCCCGGCACTTGGGAGGCAGAGGCAGGCGGATCTCTGTGAGTTCAAGGCCAGCCTGGTCTACAGAGCGAGATCCAGGAAAGGCGCAAAGCTACACAGAGAAGCCCTGTCTCTCAAAACAAACAAACAAACAAACAAAGGTCTGGGAATGTAGCTCAGTGGTAGATCATTTATCTAGTCTATGCAATGCCCTGTGCTCAATTCTTAGCACTGGGGGAAAAATAAGTAGATAGATAGACAGACAGATAGACAGATAAACAAACAAACAAACGAGGAGGCGGTTGATCTTCTGGAGAGCAGAGACAGTGGACCAGTGAAGGCTGATGGTGTCATCACAGCTCTGTCCCAGTTAGACCCGCTGCACTCTCTGTTGCTAAGGACAGAACAGGGCAGCTCCCAATGTCAATTTGAGGGTCAGTCAGTCCTAACCCCAATCTTGACCTCTACTCCTTTCTTCTACACACTTGCCCGTAGCAACAGGCAGCAAGGAGTGATGGGAACTGTGTGTGTCTCACACACACACACACACACACACACACACACACACACACACACAGTGCTTTGAAACACATTTGTGGGGAAGTCAGGGAGAACTAACACCTACTCAACTTACTTTCTTACTTTCTTTCTTTCTTTCTTTCTTTCTTTCTTTCTTTCTTTCTTTCTTTCTTTCTTTCTGTAGAGCTGAAGATCGAACCCAGGGCCTTGCGCTTGCTAGGCAAGCGGTCTACCACTGAGCTAAATCCCCAACCCCAGCATTTTCTTAACAATTTTTTTTTAAAGTATATTCATTGGTGGGCTGGGGAATGCATGCCACAGAATGTATATGGAGGTCAGAGGATAACTTACAAGGGTCAGTTCTCTCCTTTCAATGTCGGTCTCGGGGACTGAACATGGGTCATCAGCCTTGGCAGCAATCCCCTTGACCCACGGTGCCATCATCTCTCTGGCCCTGCTGCTAGCCATTTTCACAAGATGTTGGCAATCGATTGTGGGAGTGGGGAACATTGGGCACTGTGGATGCTGTTTGTCAAAAAAGGAGGATTTGGGATGTAAGAGCTCATACGCAGGAGCTTACTTGGTATCTCAGAAGAAAGGGAAATGAAATACTCTTCCTCTAGCATGGGGAGTATGGGCAGTAATGGCTCCCAGGGTCTAGGGCACCGGTGGAGTGGGCGCACGCTGCTTTTGTACTCCAGATGTGGGAGGGGTGCTCCAACCGGAGGTGTCCCGGGCCTAACCCTTCCACTTGCTCTTGCTGCCTATCTCAGTATCAGGGTAATTACCATGGGTGACTAAGGCAGGATGCTGGTGAGAAGGAGGTGTTGTGCAAAGCACCGAGCTGAAAGCAGAGTGGGGGGGCGGTACCCAGGAACGTCAGCTGGCTAAGGGCGTGCCATGGGCAGGAGCTGCTGGAGCTGCCTGTCTTCCTACCAACTTCTCCAGCTGGGTCAGACACAGCTGCTGCACCCCACTGTGGATGCACCCCACTGTGGGTGAGGCTCGGGGTTCTGGAATCGCATTTCTGGGCTAGGGTTGACTCTCTCTGTGGGAGAATGGTGACTCGGTGGGAGAGGGAGAGTGGGGGTCTCTGTCAGCCTTTGGGGGGTCAACTTCCTCTTCACAGCTGATGGCCTCTACTTTGTGTCTTCCTGTAGTTCTCCTGATTCTGGAGCCTGCCGGGATGGGGCCTCTGAGGCCCAGCCCAGGGCCCGGGGGGGCAGCAGTTGCTGCTCCCCTCACTGCTGGCACTACTACTCTTGTTGGCTCCATCTGCAGGCCATACCACCCAGGTAGTATACAAGGTGCCAGAGGAACAGCCGCCCAACACCCTCATTGGGAGCCTTGCCGCTGACTACGGTTTTCCAGACGTGGGTCATCTGTATAAACTCGAGGTAGGTGCTCCATACCTGCGAGTGGACGGCAAGACCGGTGACATATTCACCACCGAGACCTCCATTGACCGAGAGGGGCTCCGTGAATGCCAGAACCAGATCCCTGGGAACCCCTGTATCCTGGAGTTTGAGGTGTCTATCACGGACCTTGTGCAGAATGGCAGCCCCCGGCTGCTAGAAGGCCAGATAGAGGTGCAGGACATCAACGACAACACACCCAACTTTGCCTCACCGGTCATCACCCTGGCCATCCCTGAGAACACCAACATCGGCTCGCTCTTCCCCATCCCACTGGCCACAGACCGTGATGCTGGCCCCAATGGCGTGGCATCCTATGAGCTGCAGGCTGGGCCTGAGGCCCAGGAGCTATTTGGACTGCAGGTGGCCGAGGACCAGGAAGAGAAGCAGCCACAGCTCATTGTCATGGGCAACCTGGACCGAGAGCGTTGGGACTCCTACGACCTCACCATCAAGGTTCAGGATGGTGGCAACCCTCCACGCGCCAGCAGCGCCCTGCTGCGGGTCACCGTCCTTGATACAAACGACAACGCTCCCAAGTTCGAGCGGCCGTCCTACGAAGCGGAGTTGTCTGAGAACAGCCCCATTGGCCACTCGGTCATCCAGGTGAGAGGCTTCCTCCATCTAACCGTTTGTCAGGGTGACTCCCCTTTGGAAATGGGACCCACCAAAACCGGGTGGGAGGGTCCTTCACTTAGGGGAAAAACAAAAAACCCAGAATGTTGTGGGAAGCTCCCTTCTTCCCGGCCAAAGGAGAATGTCTCATCATCTTCCTCTCCTCCACCTGAACAAGCAACAGTGATGTAGCATCTAAATATCATCATACCTCCCCATCAGATTCAACTTAGGGCAACTTCTGGGATTGCCTTCTCCTTAGCCTGGGCTGGATCAAGGAACTCACCTTTTACCCAGTAGACCCTCTCCTGCCATGACATGATCTTCCCACTCAGGGGCAGCTCTCTTTAGCCAGGTGAGATTTTGTTTCCGTTGGCGACACAGTCTCGTTCTCAATAAAGTCATGAGATTGTGTCAGCCCGGAGGGTCCTCAGTTTTGACAAATCACACTGGACTGTCGGTACGTTTGCCTCCTTACCCAGCCATGGGATACCATGGATTTGTGGTGTTTGAGACAGTTGTGGAGGGGGTCAGTGACGCTATGAAAGTTCTCAGCAGCCTTCTGCATGGGAACTGCCCCAGGGGTTGGGCAGCAGCTTGGTGGGGCTGGGGCCTGGGAGGGAACAGAGAAGCGTCCCTGCAGACAGGTGGGTGTATCTCCCGCTCTCATCTCAGCCCTGGCCTCCCGCCAGTCCCATCTCCTTTCTCCTTCCCCATGGGCTGAAGCGATCTCTGTCCATAATGTGAGCAAGCTAAAGAGAGTTCAGCTAGCCTGGACACCGTTACCCAACCTGAGAGACCCTTCGTTCTGGGTCCTGGAGCTGAGGTGAGTGGGTGGCAGTTTTCATCTTTTCCAGAGGCTGGTGGACTAGAATATAGAAATGAGGCTGAGAAAGAATAGAAAGACAGCCGTTCGGGATGGCGAATAATAATAGCCCAGGTGCCAGGCACTGTTCTAAATGCACTGTGCATATTATATAAATTAATCCTTACAGTACAAGGTAAGTAAGCATTATCCCCATTTTACAGATGAGAAGCTGAGCCCATAGAGATTTCTTCATTTGCCTGGGGTCAGAGCCCATCTTTGCTCATGTCCTATAGACTTGCTTTACATCGTCTCAGTGAGATGACACAGGACAGAGTCCTCAGAGGCTGGCAGCAGTGAAATTGGCCGAGTACCGGGCAAGGTAGACAGCTAGTGGTCATAAAAACAAAGATGGGAGGTGGGGAAGGAGAGAGCTAAGAAGATGACCAATCAGAGACGGAGGGTCTAGGCGCAGAGCCACAGAGCTGGTGGTGGACAGACTGGGCTTGGGTAGGAAAAATGGCTAGAGGTTTGCCTTCAAAGGTGTGAAGGGGCACCAGGGTAGCTGGGAGCCCTTGTCCAGAAGTCTCCTCTGTAGAAAAGCCTTGGCAGGTATGGATGGAGTTCCCTTCCTAAGGAGAACCGAAGTCCAGCTGTGGCATGAGGGCCTGTAGGTACAGGGCTCAGCATTGTGTAATTGGATTTCTTAGAAACAGAGGGATAGGTGGATGAATGATTGACGGACAGATCAAAAGAAAGGGGGTATTAAAAATTTAAGGATCACTTGCCATGTCCTAGGCAGCATTAGGTATTTCTTTATATCATCCCTATTAACCTTCACCACAGTCTTATGAAATAAGTTCTATTATTCATCCCCATTTTATACCTTTGTAAAGTGAGGCTTGGGAAGATTAAATAATTGGCCCAAGGCCACATAATTAATTGGAAAGCAGTAGAGCTGGGATTTGAACCCAAGACTTTGATTTTGCTCCCTAGAGACTGCCAAGGTATGCCCACTACTCTTTTCCACTCTCTCCCCGAGACAGACAGACAGACAGACACACACAGAGACAGACACACACACACACGCACACACACACTACATTCTGTTTGGCTGTAAATACTTTCAATACACCAGTGGTACCTCATAGCCATCCCCACCTGGCTTCTGTTGCCCCATTACCACCCATGTTTGTATAGACTTGGTCCCAGTGCAGGGCGGCATTGGCGTGGGAGGGCGTGCCCACTGCAAAGGGACAGGCAATTCATTGTTTGGTGCTGGAAGCCCAGCCCGCTGCCAGCAGGCTCTGTGGCCTGCACCAACCCCTCCCTTCTGGCCCCAGGCTCAGGCCGGATTCCTCACACTGGTGCCTTGCCAGCAACAGACAACAGTCAAGGAGCTACAGAAACAGGTTTCCCCAGTTTGACAGCAGTGACTGGGTTGGGCCTGCTGGGCTCTTTTTGACCCGTATCTCTATCTGGCTGCTTTCAATAGCAATCCCCTCATCTGGGGCCTCTAGTTGGGTATGGGGGTCTCCATTGATGCATGCACACACACGAACAAAAACACCTTCTCGCGCTCAGCTATCACGGCTTACAGTCCCATACTTGTGTGTATGTCACATGCCTGCATACAAGGTATGTACTTGAGTACATGCATGCCCACCATCTCTACTGCTCAGACACTGTCATCCCTTCAGAATGGTGGGTGGGACAGGTTGGGAGTGCAGCTCGAAGGGTTGGCGGAAAGGGTTTGCTCACTGCTTCTCGGCTCGTCTCAGTGTTTAGGTAGACTGGTGCAAATGAAGAGTGGAATGTGATCCTGCCTGGTCCTAGTGATGCAGTGCCACTGAGAAGGATTTGCGAGCTGCATCTGGGCTCTTTGGGAAAATAGGTTAGCAGTGTCTACCTGGATGTCCGGCCAGGGTGGATTGTCGCTTTTGGAAAGGGTGCTAAGTGAGCTTCATGGAGTACGGTGTACTTGTGGGAAAGGACACTAGCAGCTCATGCACCTTAAACTTACTAACCTGTCCCTGTTCCCTCTAGGTGAAAGCCAATGACTCAGACCAAGGTGCCAATGCAGAGATCGACTATACCTTCCACCAGGCTCCTGAAGTTGTCAGACGTCTTTTGCGACTAGACAGGAACACTGGACTTATCACTGTGCAGGGTCCCGTGGACCGTGAGGATCTCAGCACTCTGCGTTTCTCCGTGCTCGCCAAGGATCGAGGCGCCAACCCAAAGAGTGCCCGTGCCCAGGTAGCTGTGACTGTGAAAGACATGAATGACAATGCCCCCACCATTGAGATCCGAGGCATAGGGCTAGTGACTCATCAAGATGGGATGGCCAATATATCCGAGGACGTGGCCGAGGAGACGGCTGTGGCCTTGGTGCAGGTATCTGATCGAGACGAGGGAGAGAACGCAGCGGTCACCTGTGTGGTAGCAGGTGATGTGCCCTTCCAGCTACGCCAGGCCAGCGAGACAGGCAGTGACAGCAAGAAAAAGTACTTCCTGCAGACCACCACCCCTCTTGACTATGAGAAAGTCAGAGACTATACCATCGAGATCGTGGCTGTGGACTCCGGCAATCCCCCGCTCTCTAGCACCAACTCCCTCAAGGTCCAGGTGGTGGATGTCAATGACAACGCCCCTGTCTTCACCCAGAGCATCACTGAAGTCGCCTTCCCAGAAAACAACAAGCCTGGGGAAGTGGTGGCCGAGGTCACTGCCAGTGATGCCGACTCGGGTTCTAATGCCGAGCTGGTGTATTCTCTGGAACCTGAGCCAGCTGCCCAGGGCCTCTTCACTATCTCACCCGAGAATGGAGAGATCCGGGTGAAGACGTCACTGGATCGGGAACAGAGAGAGAGCTATGAGCTGAAGGTGGTGGCGGCTGACCGGGGCAGTCCCAGCCTTCAGGGGACAGCCACGGTCCTCGTCAACGTACTTGACTGTAATGACAATGACCCCAAATTTATGCTGAGTGGCTACAACTTCTCAGTGATGGAGAACATGCCCGCGCTGAGTCCAGTGGGCATGGTGACTGTCATCGATGGAGACAAGGGGGAGAATGCCCGGGTGCAGCTCTCCGTAGAACAGGACAATGGCGACTTTGTTATCCAGAACGGCACAGGCACCATCTTATCCAGTCTGAGCTTTGACAGGGAGCAACAGAGTACCTATACCTTCCAACTGAAGGCTGTCGATGGTGGTGTCCCGCCTCGCTCGGCGTATGTCGGGGTCACCATCAATGTATTGGATGAGAATGACAATGCACCCTTTATCACTGCCCCCTCCAACACATCTCACCGACTGCTGACCCCGCAGACCCGTCTCGGTGAGACAGTCAGTCAGGTGACAGCGGAGGACATTGACTCTGGCGTCAACGCTGAGCTGACCTACAGCATTGCTGGTGGCAACCCCTACGGACTCTTCCAGATTGGATCACACTCAGGTGCCATCACCCTGGAGAAGGAGATTGAACGGCGCCACCACGGGCTCCACCGCCTCGTGGTGAAGGTCAGTGACCGAGGCAAGCCCCCGCGCTACGGCACGGCCTTGGTCCACCTCTATGTCAATGAGACCCTAGCCAACCGCACCCTGCTAGAGACCCTCCTGGTCCACAGCCTGGACACACCATTGGATATTGACATTGCAGGGGATCCGGAATACGAGCGTTCCAAGCAGCGTGGCAACATTCTCTTTGGTGTCGTAGCCGGTGTGGTGGCCGTGGCCTTACTCATCGCCCTGGCTGTGCTCGTGCGCTACTGCCGGCAGCGGGAGGCCAAGAGTGGCTATCAGGCTGGCAAGAAGGAGACAAAGGACCTGTATGCCCCCAAGCCCAGCGGCAAAGCTGCTAAGGGAAACAAGAGCAAGGGGAAGAAGAGCAAGTCCCCGAAGCCTGTGAAGCCGGTGGAGGACGAGGATGAGGCTGGGCTGCAGAAATCCCTCAAGTTCAACCTAATGAGCGACGCCCCAGGGGACAGTCCCCGAATCCACCTGCCCCTCAACTACCCACCAGGCAGCCCCGACTTAGGCCGCCATTATCGCTCCAACTCCCCACTGCCTTCCATCCAGCTGCAACCCCAGTCACCCTCGGCCTCCAAGAAGCACCAGGTGGTGCAGGACCTGCCGCCTGCAAACACATTTGTGGGCACCGGGGACACCACGTCCACGGGCTCCGAGCAGTACTCCGACTACAGCTATCGTACCAACCCCCCCAAATACCCCAGCAAGCAGGTAGGCCAGCCCTTTCGGCTTAGCACACCCCAGCCCCCACCCCACCCCTACCACGGGGCCATCTGGACCGAGGTGTGGGAGTGATAGAGCGGGTGTGTCTTGCCTGCCATGATCAACTAGATCATATGGGAGCATCCTGAGCTAGCTGTGGGAGGTGGGAACACTGATCTGGGGCTGTGGAGGCCTCGCCGAGGACCCTGATGCCTTACTCAGATATGAAGGGTTAGCATGATTGGAAACTGGGGGGAGCTCTGTAAGTGTCCTGCCTTGCTTCCTCCCCACAAGGGAGAAGTCTGTGACTTGTGAGATCCCAGGCTGCTCAACTAGCTACTGGGTCTTTCAGGAGGAGCTAATGGGCAGGTGAATGCAGGTTTGGAGACAGGCGGGAACAGGGTGAAATGGGAGGAGAGTATTCCAAACCCAGGTCTCTCTCGGAGATCAGCTGTACAGGTGCTCCTGTGGAGGGGACACACAAGACCTCTGGGTGGGGACTCTGCTGGGGAGGGGGATCCTCTCCACTTGTGCCTTCTGTATGTACTGTGTATTAACTTCTTCCTCATCCCCAGGCCCCGGGGGGCTGGCCCCGCATCCCCTACCCCAGCCCTATTCACGTGGTCCTGATAATAAAGTTCTCTATTTTTGGAGTTTTGGTTTCTTATTTCCCCGGAACTGAGAGAAGCAGCGAGAGAGACTGGAAGCAGCAGCTTTGTTTTCAAATCCTCCTCAATTCCACCATGGCTACCCTTTATCCTTCCCTGCTCCCTGGGCCTGCTACTTCACTCCAGCCCTATCTTAGTATGTCATCTCCTGCCCACCCCCACACCCATCTCCATGTCTGCAGAAAGCTCCAGCCTTAAAACAGAGGAGTATGGTAGCATGCTCCCTCACCCCATGGTCGTGAGGCCTTCCGCCTGGCCTGAGACTCTTCACCAAGAAAGAGGGTAGGAAGGAGGAGAGGCTCTGTCTCCCTCGTCCTTCTGTCTAAATGGAGCAGCTTCTCAGAGACTTGAAACCAGAGCACCTGTGTGGGGAGGCAGCCAGCCTTCCTGCCTCAGGTGAAGCCAGAGAACCTTTTGATTACACCATCCACCTTCCCTCAGGGCAAATCTTCCCCCAAGTCCCTTTCCCAGCCTCTTCACACCAACACTCAGCAATTAGCTGGCCCTGCCCTGTGTCTCCCCATGATCACCAGCCTGGGCTCCAGAGAGGGAAGGCCCTGGGAGAGGCCAGGGGCTTCTCTGATGCTTCAGAGACCCACTTTACACCCTTAGGCTTGGGTGAGCCATTGTCATAGGATGGGGTGTCCCAATTCAGCCTCCTGCCCAAGGCCACCTCCCACTCCATCCTTCCCCCTCCTTACACTAGCCTGGACTGCCAGCTAGCTCGCTCTCTCTCTCCCTCCGTCTCTCACTTCTTACTCTCCTGGGTCTGCCCTGTCTCTGCTTGTGCCTGAGAGAAGTTAAGGTGTGGATGAGGGGCCTCTAGTCCTGGGGGAGTCTCTGAGGCCAGAGGCAACCTATCTCCATGGTGACCAAAGAGGCTTGAGACACTCCCAGGAGGTCCAAGGCGCCAGCTCTCTTCTTGGTTTCATCTATAAACTCCCCAAAGTCCTGGGATACCCCCAAAAGTGAAAAACATCTGAAGAGTTTTGGAGGAGCGGGGTATGCGAGGTCATATCTAGTGACAACTTCTTTCTCCCTAGAAGTCATCCATCTGTTGGGTGACCTCCGGAAACTCCTGGCCTCACACTCTCCCTCTTTCACTCTGCCTTGCGACCCTTACTCCTTCCAATTCCTTTAGTTCATTGGCCCCTCTTTTTTTCTCAAGGTGTAAGGGGTTGTCCCTCACTGGGTTCCAACCCAGCCAGCCCATCCACGGAACCACACTGAATACCTCCTCCCAACATTTGAGTAGAACCAAACCTTCCACTACCGGTTGTCAGAGCACATAGGCCAAGTTCCTTCCGCGTGCTCAGCATGGTCCTCGACTTTGGTAGAAAAAAAAAATGGTGACAAGTGAAATGAATCCCAAGTGATAACTGAGAAGGGCCATAGGAAGCTTTTCCTTATGTGTACTGTAAAATAGTTGAACTTTCTTTTTGAGACTGGGTCTCACTATGTAGCTTTGAATGGCCTGGAGCTTGCTGTATAGACCTGGCTGGCCTTGAACTCACAGAGATAGATCCACTGCCTCTACCTTCCTAGTGCTGGAATTAATTAATTCATACACCACCACGTCTGAGTCCATGAAACTTTTATTACTGCTGTTCTTTCCCATTTGGGGAGGCCTTGCTAGGTGCAAGGTACCATATGTGAATTCAGTCAATGCTCTTCACGGCGACCCAGGCCAGTTTATTATAGTCGTTTCACATAAGTGAAAACTGCAGTTGATGGAGTCAGAGTTTAAATATGAAGCTTCACGGGATCTGATTTCCAGAGTCTGCCATTATCTACTATACAATTAGAAGCCGATTCCACGACGAAGTTAGTGAGAGACTAGCTATCACATCCTTAAAAAGTTCTGCAAAGCCCTGTGACAGAGTGAACTTGTTAAACTTGTCTAACTGAGTTTTCCACGTTTGTTTGACTTTAGCGCCTCCTCCTACTTTTTAGGACGTAATGTGGGGGAAACAGAAACGGGCTTCTGGGAGGAGAATAGAAACCCAGAGCCAGCTTGTCAGGGATGGGTAAGATTTGGGCAGAAGGGCCCCCTTGCCTAAGGGTCACTGTGTGAGCAGCTCTTGAAGCATGGGTGAGCATGACCAGGTTGGAAGCAGGGAGAGGGCAGGAGGGGAGAGTATTCTGGTTGGAGTGGAGGGTGTAGGAGAGAGTATGTTGAGTCTGGGGGACTATACATTGGAGAGGACAAGGGTGCCTTGCTAAATGTCCCTCAGGAAGAAAAGTCCCTTACACCCCAGTTTTCCGGATGAACCGAACTTTAGAAAGAGCACTTACTTTGCCTAGCCTGTGTCAAGCCCTAGCTCAATCCCCATTTATGTGGGGGAGGGGAGCGCAGGAGCACTAAGGTTTGGACTAAGGATTGCAGGGGGGATGATAGGTGGATGGGTTTGGCTGAGTTTAGGGAGAAAGGGCCAACCATATTCAAGATCCTAATTGATAGGGCGGAGGGATGGGGATGAGGGAGAAACTACCAGGATTCCCAGGTGGATATCAGCTTCCTGAGTGCCAGTGACGAGACAGTGATGAGCTCACTGCCTATGTGAAAGACGATCGATGAGAAATAATTTGATTTCTGACATGTTGGATCTGGCGGGTCAGTATGGGCAGCCCATGAAGTACTCAGGATCAGAGATTGAGTGATTTGGGACCTGGTCTTTTAAGATTTGATAGAACTGCAGGAGCAGTTAAGATTGAGTATAACCACCTAGCGTTTCACTGATGGGGGAAAGCCCGAGGGACTTGCCCACATGCAGGACGGAAGCCCCTGATTACCAGCTTCTTTAGGATGGCCAGTCTTGACAGAAAACAAGAAAGAGAAGCACTAATAACCAGGCTGCCATGTGCCTTTGGGGACCGTCCTGGGGTCTGTTTATCCCATTACCAGGTGGACCTTGCTCCTTTGTAAGCTAGCCCCAAAGGTGCAGTTCTGGAGAGCTCACTTCATCATCCACACCTTGCACTGTTTGGGATCGACTGGGTTCCTGAAAACATGGGGAGGTAGCAGGGGGGCTGTTCCGCCAGGACCAAAGCTTCTTGTCCTGATACCTCTACCCTTGACCTCAGACATTAATAAGGGGTTTCAGACAGAGTAGGAAGTGGGCTTACAAACCCGAGATCACCTCTCTTGGCTGTTTCCTTGACCTTCACAAAAAGGGCCACAGAGCTGAGACAAGGTGCCTGTGTCTTGGAGGATTAGAGTCTGTTGATTCATCAACAGGGCCTGGGCCTTGCTGCTCCACTGGCCTCCAGGGACCTGGGATCTGTGCCCTCCACAACTCTTAATTTCTGGTTGGCAGGAAAACCAGTGGAGGTCCCAGGTAGGTGGCTTGATGGTTGTGCCAAGTGCCAGGTTGAGGTTGCCAGGTTCCTGGTCTGATCATTAACCCGTGGCAGGCAAACAGGATTGCTGGCAGGGCACAGCCTGTCACTGTTCGATTCTCCCAATGCCAGGACTCAGTCTAAGCCCAAATCTGGATCCACCAAGCAGGGGGTCCTTTGTGTTTCCTAGAGGGGACACCATAGAGAAGAGCCTTCCCAAGCCTTGATGGGTGTCCCGTGCTCCGCCACACTGGGCCTAAGTTCTCCGACACCCTGTGTCTGTTCCTATCAAGTACCTGCTCCTCCCTCCATCTCCTCCCACACCCAGGCCTCCATGAAAGGATTTGTAGGGAGCTGGGGCCTGAGTAGGAGGGGCCCTTGGAGGCCTCAGCACTGCAAACTTGGTCTGAGGAGCAAGATGCAAGAGGTTGGTACCCTTTGGATGGAGGCAATGGGAAGTTGCAGAGCAGTGAGCCAGGAGAGGAATTCAAGCCTGGAAGGTACAGTTAGAGGAAGAGGGGACGGTTCGGTATGGAAGAGCAGTGTGGGAGCTAGGTGTCCTCTGCTTTCAGGGAGCTGTTTCAGGAGCTTGAGGCTGTGCTGGTGTTTAGAGGCCAGGCTGGCATCTGGAGCTGGCTGAGACTGGGCTGTCCTGCTCTTGGGCTCTACTCTGTACTGCAGTCCATTCTGTTCTGAAAGGCAAGGGAGGCCATGCCTGTGTCGGGAAGCCGTGGTGTAACAGTGTTGGGCTGGACTAGGATTGTCATGGCAGTCTGGGGCTGTGATAACAGTGGAGCCTATGCTGTGTTGGGACTTCCAGGGTGTGGACTTGGCTGTACTGGGGGCTAGCCTCGAATTAAGAGGTATCTCTACTGGGATCTATGCTTTCTGGGGCCTATGCTGCACTAAAGGGGCTGGGCCTCTTCTTGGCTGTTGCTGAGACCGGGGAGGGTCTTGTTGGGTGTGGAACTGGTGTGGTGCTGGGCCCCATGGAGGAGGCTAAGGCAGCCAAGAGTAACACTCTCTGTCCCTACAGTTACCTCACCGCCGTGTGACCTTCTCGGCCACCAGTCAGGCCCAGGAGCTGCAGGACCCATCACAGCACAGTTACTATGACAGTGGCCTGGAAGAGTCTGAAACACCATCTAGCAAGTCATCCTCAGGGCCCCGACTTGGTCCCCTGGCCCTACCTGAGGACCACTATGAGCGCACCACCCCTGATGGCAGCATAGGCGAAATGGAGCACCCTGAGAACGGTGAGGAGCGTCGGCGCGTTTGAGGCATCTTAGGAATGAGTTAAAGTCCAAGAAGAGGGATGGTGCTTTTAAGATGGTCCTTTGTGTCTTGAGCTCTGCTTGTGTGTTCTGTAGTAAGCACCATGCTTTCAGATCTGTCTCATCGACTCCTCCCCACACTCTCTGACCTGAGGACTTTATGGTACCCACTTTACAGTGGGGAAAACTGAGACTCAGAGAGGTTCTGCAATTGGCCCAGAATCACACATCTGGAAAGTGACAGATCATGAAGGGATTCATAGCTGTGTCTGACTCTGGGGTCTTTGGGTAGCATTGCCTTATGCTGACTTCCTGGGAACAGGGACCCCAGAGAATGAATATGATGGCCAGGAGGCTCAGATAATGGCGAGGACACTAGAAGGAGGATGGTGGTCCCCAAATGAGTGAGGGGATCTGAGATGAGAGCATGATGCTCCCAGATGTTACGAAGAACTCAGAGAAGGATGGAATCTCCCCTCATCCCCCCCCCATCCCCCAGGAGAAGAGTAGGAGAAGGTTTGGCTAAGGAAGAGCTGGGAAGGAGGTCTGGAAGGGGTGGGCCTCTCTAGGAGGCGTTTGAAGGGAAGAGCTGGAGCAGAGGTGAGTGAGTGTGGGAATGGATGGCGAGGTATATTGTGAGAGTATGCCTGTGCTGCACGTGTGTGTGTGTGTGCACGGGAGTATGTGTGAGAAGGCGTCCATGTGGCAGCCTGTGGAGGAGAAGCTGAACAAAGCCAGCCCTTGGGGGAGAAAGACTGGCTTGGAGCTGTCCTTGGGTCTCACACCTCTGTTAGTTCAAAGTCTCCCTCCTCCCCAAAGATGGAAAGTGCTCGTCTTCACCCTGAGTCTTAGGGCCCTGTCTAACCTCCCAGGCCCTGGGCCCAGAGCCCCCTCTGCCCCTCCCTCCCCTGCCACCCCGTGCGTGATCTCATGCCAGTCTCGTCCTTTTTATGCTCTCGCAGAGCCGGCTGGCCGGAGCAGGCCCTGAGGCAGAGTGCCAGGTAGGTGGGAGCTGCTCTGGGGTCTGGGGTCTATGGGACTCGCCCCAGCACCCAGCCCCGCCCACCCAGTGCTCTGTGCCATCCTGGGTCCCCAACCGTGAACTAAAGAGCTTTGGTGCTTTGAGGGTTAATAACAAAACTATCCCCTCCTCACCTTACACTGGCAGTAGACCAAGCAAGGGTGGGTGGTGCTGGGGGAGCCCCTGCCCCAGGCAGAGCTTCTCAGTCATGTCCCTGAGGGGGGTCACCGCCTGGTGCTGTCCCTGAGTGAGGGCGGCCCAGGGGCAGCTGTGACAGGAAGTGCTCATGGCCCAGCCGTTCCCATGGAGACTCTGGCTGCCCAGCAACCACACTGGCTACTGCTGATGTCAGGCGGCCAACTCCTGTTCCCGTGGGTGTTCTGGGCAGGGAGCTGGGGGCAAGGCCAGGGTGGTGGCTGGTGAGGGGCTGGTGTGAGGTGGGCAGGGGTTGCATGTGTGTGCTTGTTGTTGTCGTGTGTGTGTGTGTGTGTGTGTGTGTGTGTGTGTGTGTGCTTATGTGTGAACATCCCACATAGAAGCTTGTCCCCTCCCCTTGGCTTTAAAGCAAGGCATTGCTGTGCTGGCGTGGGGTGGGGTTTTAAGAAAGCTGGGAGCATGGAAGGCTTGAGGGGACTTGGAAGGAAGGTATGTGCCGTCTTTGTGTGGGGACAGAGGTGTCCAGTGGAGTAGATTTGTATAACCACGGCTCTGTATGAATGGGGGGTGGGGGGTGGGAGGCTCTAAATTAGGATGGGATTTCCTCAACCCTATCTGAGGGTGGAATCCCATGATTGAACCTGTCTGGAGACAGGTGATGGTTTGTAGATGTGCTGTTTATGCACCTGTCGGAGGGCAGGATCGGTGGGTGGGAAGAGTGCTGTAAGGTAGAGGAGGCTGGAAGAACAGCACCTATTTAAGGAGTGTGTGTGTGTGTGTGTGTGTGTGTGTGTGTGTGTGTGTGCTAGAGAGAAGACTGACCTAGAGCAGCTGTCCAGGGGGCTACAGGGGAATAAGGGAAGCAGTGCTTGCCTGAGGGGGTGTGTATTGTTGCTCTGCGGGCTGGAGAGACCGCACCTCAGTTCAGATGCAGAAGGTATATAACAATGTGGGGAGGGCATGGAGCAGAGCTTTTTGAGGCTGCCCTCTCTAATGGCTGTCCTTGCTTCCCTACAGACCTCCGCCCTTTGCCCGACGTCGCCATGACGGGCACATGTACCCGGGAGTGCAGCGAGTTTGGTCACTCTGACGCATGCTGGATGCCTGGCCAGTCGTCTCCCAGCCGCCGGACCAAGAGCAGCGCCCTCAAACTCTCCACCTTCGTGCCTTACCAGGACCGAGGAGGGCAGGAGCCTGCGGGCGCCGGCAGCCCCAGCCCCCCGGAAGACCGGAACACCAAAACGGCCCCCGTGCGCCTCCTGCCCTCCTACAGTGCCTTCTCCCACAGTAGCCATGACTCCTGCAAGGACTCGGCCACCTTGGAGGAAATTCCCCTGACCCAGACCTCGGACTTCCCACCCACAGCCACACCGGCATCTGCCCAGACCGCCGCCAAGCGTGAGATCTACCTGTGAGCCCCCTTCTGGCCGGCGGCCACCCCTCCCCCAGTCGCCGGCCAGCTCCCAACTGGGTCTATTCCAGGGCCCCACTCAATCCCTCCAGCGTGGACTCTGTGGCCAGGGCCCGATCCATGGGAGTACTGGCTTCAAGACCACGTTGGCCCTTGCCCCCAATGCAGGGTCCAGGTCATTTCCCCCCTAATCCTACCCGTTAGCTCCAAGGAGCCCCTTCTTCCCCCTCTATGGGGCTCCACCCAGCGGATGCCCATGAGGGCTCCTCTGCAATGACTGGGCTCCCTTCCATCTACTTCTAGGGAGCACCCCCTTGCTTTGGGCAGATGGTGGAGTCAAGAGTGGGCAGCACACTTTTAACTCATTGTTTTCTTCATGGCTGATCAGGGCGGTGTAGCCTTGCAGCTGGGTAAACTGGGGGACTTACTCCCTGCGAATGCTCCAAGGAAACCTCCACCACCAGGGGCTCTCTGAAGGGCTGTTGTTACCAAAGGTGGGGTGGGGATTGGGGTGAGGGTGTTGTGAAGACCTCTTCTTCCAGCACCGCTCCTGGGCTGGCCCACCTGCTCCCAGGCTCATGCCTGATCCCATCTGGGCACCCCCTTCCCTGCTGGTCTTGCGGCGTCTGTATATAAGGACCTTGGAATGATGCCCCCATTTCTGCCTGCTTTGCAACTTTTCTCGTTGATGTTGTGTTGTCTTGGGGGACCTCTCTAGGGGGGACCTGCCCTGTGCCCCTCTTCCCTGCCGCAGTGCCCCCCCAGGCCTCTATTGTTCCATGTTGTAAATACCCCTGGGGCCGTGGTGGGATGGGGGCGCAGGCCAGGGAAACAAAGGGTGGGTGGGGGGGGGGACAGGGGTAACATTTGCCTATCAGCAGAGCTGGGCTTTTATTTAATTTTTTTTTAAAAAAAATACAAATCTCTATTTTTTTGGAACTGTTGCGCTGTGCCCTGGGGGGTGGGGAGTCCCCCCGCTCAGACTGGCCTCCCACACCCAGATGAGCATCACAGAGGGGCCCTGAGGCTGTGGGGAGGGGGGCAGCTGGACAGGGATGGGATGACTGTGCCTCTGGCCTGGTTGGGTGAGTTGGGAGCAGGAAAGTTTGCTCAGGGGGTGGCTGGTTGCTGCCTCCTATGTGGGGGACCCGCACCTAGCATCCTCCCCGCCCTCCAACCCCCAGCCCCCGCCATGACTGACCCATCAGCCTGTAAAACCACCATTGCCTTGATCTCAGGGGGTGGGAGGGCTGCCTCAGGGCACCCTGGGCTCTAGGCCCCTTCCTCCAGTTGGGCTTCCCTTCTCCAGGGTCAGGGGTCCCATGGGGGAGGGGGCGGGGAGGTTAGGAGGCAGAGAAGCCCAGTCAGCCATGATGAGGTGGGGGTTTTCTTCACCTCAGGGGGCCAAGGTATGAGGGGTATCCTGCAGAGCCCCCCGTCTCCCTCCCACTGTGGCCATCTCAAAGCCTCAGCCTCTCTTCCTTCCAGAAGCCCCCACTGCCTTGGCCCCTACCTCTCCAGCTCCCCAAGGGCCCAGGCTGGGAGGCTGGAGACTCAGGGTATGGCCCCCACTTGACTTAGTCTAAACTTGGGGTGGGGGTGGCCCATGTGTGGGAGGGGTGGACAGGCTGCTGGGTCGTCTGGTGCCTTTGGGAGTTGTGCAGCTTGAGTCTTGACTCCTGTAACCCCAGAGACCCCACTCCCACCCCAGAAAAGCCAGGAGGAGCTGTAGAATCACCCAATTCTCTGCCTCCTCACCCCTACTACTGTTTGGGGTAACTGTGCTGGGAAGGAGTGCATTGTTAGGGTGGTGGCCTCAGCATCCGCAGCCCTTATATGGCAGCGGGTAGGCAGGCTAAGGTAAGAACAGCCAGGTCCAGGGGTTGGCCAAAGGCTCCTTTCCCTGGGGGAGGCCCAGGAAGCCGGCCAGGGGCTTGTTAAAGACACAGCCCCTTTCCCCTGCACAAATGGGGCAGGTGCAATAGTGTCTGCAGAGCTGGTAGCTTGAGGTGCAGTGGCCTGGAGGGCTGTCCCGGGTCCTGAAGGTTAGGATCAGGACGAAAAGATTGTATGAGGCCTGTCTGCTTAAGGGAGAGGGTAATCCAGCCAAGAGGCGTCCCTGGGGTCAGCAGACTCCCACTGGAGGCCCTTGGTGGCCTGGTACCCTGGCCTGGCCATGGAGACTCCTGAGCACTGAGCAGAGGAACATTTTGCACAATGGAGAAGCCAGAAGGAAGGGGGTAGCCTAGATGGCTGGAAGGGCTCAGAAGCACAGAGCAGAAGTCCTTCCACAGGCAAATGCAGGGCCCTGGCCCCCTGGTTGGGGTAAGGGCACTGAATCTGTCACCACCTGGGCACTCAAGAGGTGAAACCAAAGGTGGGCAGGGGATGGCTAGCCCTGTTGGTCCCAGGTCTGTGAAACCCCTCCCCAATGCCTTGTGTCGCGTACAGTTTTATGTACCAATAGGCGACATTTGGCCAGAGGAGACCCCCCTCAAACCCAGCCTGACCCAGTCAGTGTCTTCCTAGAGGGGACCAAGTTGGTCCCCATCTCCCTACTTCAGAGCATGTCTCTTCTTAGTAGGGGAAGGGTATGTGGGGACATATTTCCTAGGGTCCCTGAAGCATCTCTCACATCAGGAGGGGAGCTGTCTCTAGGCATCCCTAACCTGGGGGTTCTCTAGTCCCTATGTCTCCCCTTGGGAGTCTCTGGGGACATGAATTCCCACCGGGGACCATGGGAACATGTCTCTCTTCCCTATCCAGGTTCTCTCGGGAGCCTGCTTGTCTCCCAGGGTTCCTGGGAGTACCTAAGACAAGTCAGTCTTGGCCGGCTCTCTTTCCAGGGAGAAAGCTGTCTCTGAAGCTCCCCGGAAGAGATGTCTCTGGCCCTCCCCCATCTCTCTTATGGGGGTGTCTGCCCTGCAGCATTTGGAATGAGACTGAGCATTTCTGAACTGTCTTTTCTCTAGGGGCTCTAGGATACCACTCTCTCCTGAGGGAGGCCCCCTGGAGCCATTTCTTCCCTGGGTGGGGGCCGTCTCTGGTGTTGGGAGGGCTTGTGTTGACCCTGTGAAAGTCTCTTAGGGGGGCATCTCCTTGTGAGACTTCTCTGGGAGGGAGGGCCACCTCGCCCCTGGGGGTTCCAGGGCGGGTATGTCTGCCCACGGGGAGGGGAGACTGTGTCTCCTCGGGTTATCTGAGTGGGGAGGGGGGCCGTGTCTCTCTCGTGTGTCGGGTGGGGGGGGGGGGGGGGGGGGGGTTTGGGCGCGTCGGGTGCCCACTTCGGGGTCGTGTTTCTCTTGGTTCGTGCCACTTCCCACCGCCTCGCTCCTCCCGGGAAGGGCCCCCGCCCCCACTCCATCCCCCCCCCCCCCCCCCCCCCCCCCGGCGCTGCGAGCACAATCCCGTTGATTTGTAACGATTTCTGTCTTTTCTGTCTTTCTCTTTCTCTGACCTCCCTCCCCTCGCCGCGAGCATGCGCAGGCACCGCCCCTACCCCCTCCGGTTCGGTTCGTTTCCGGTTTGTTTGCTGAGCTGTCAATGAAAGACCCGTGTAATTATTCCCGAGCTTTACAATAAAAGTGTGAAAACCGGACCCTACTTCGCTTCTTCCAGCTCCTCAGGTCTACAGCCCTGGGAGAACAGAGCTGTTCTTGGGTGGAGGCCTTGGGCTAGGAGGACGTGAGAGAGAGAGAGACCCATACTGGGATCAAGGGTGCCTTGGGGGTCGAGGGCAGGGGGCGGCAGCAGGAACTCAGAGGGAGAGACACGCTGTTGCTATGTTTCAAAGTGACGCCTATTGGCTCCCGGAACTTCCTGCACTCCATCCGCCCCGAGCTCAGGTGCAGGTCAGGGACGGAGGGGCTCTCTGGGAGGAAGGTGCTGGATTACTTTCTTCAGCGGGGAGCCCTCCAGGGACTTGGGGGTGGGAACTGGGGCCCTGGTATCGTTCCCTGGTGTATCACTTCCCGCTCCTTTGGCAATGAGTAGGCATTGCGGAACTGGATGGGAGGGGGGGCGGGAGGCATCTGTGTGTCTGGCACTTCCTCCCACGCTCAGGAATGAGGGTTGGAAGTTGATTTTGGGGAAGGGGACCCACAAGGTTTCTGTCCTGGGCTCCGGCTGCGCTCTCCTCCCCTTTCTGGACTGGATGGGCCTTAGCCTCCTCTGCCCAGCTCCCGGGTAAACACCTGCTCCATAGAGGTCGAAGAACAGATACCGGATCGGCCAGTTCCAGGCCCCGCCTTCGCGGACGCGCCTCCTCTCCTCGCCAGGCAAGCGTGTTTCCGCTCGGCCTGCGCTCCCTCCAGAGCCTGTGCTGTCAGGGTCCATCCAGCCTCTGGGATTAGCAGAACGCAGGGACTAATCTCGGATGAGCCACGGTGTAAACCCGGATTGACTGGGGAATGGCGGGGGAGGGAATGGGGGGGTCGGTCGCCAGCGCCCCTTCGTCCGTTCCCAGATGCTTGTGTGGCATCATGGGGTTTGGAGTCTCACTCCAGGTCTCTGCTACTTTGGAAGTGACCTCTAGCTAGCTGTGTGTTTGTTGAGGGGGAGGGTGGGTGAGGGGAAGTGCTAGAGGGCGTGGTGATCAGGCACCCTCACGTGTGGCACACTGGTGAAGTGGGAGAGGAGAGGAGAGAAGGTTCTTGGCAGCCTTGAGTCCACAGGGTTAGGTGAGCTCCCTGGCTGAGTCTGTAACCCAGTCAGTCACCCTGTACCCCAGCTCCAGACTCACAAACCCTCTACCAGTGGCCATGGTGGCCCCAGTCTTTAGATCTCACTGAATCAGGAGGCAAGTTAATCAGTGTGGAGGGCCCATATCCTTCCCACCCTGATGTGGTTAGACAGTGGAGGATGGGGAGCCCCTCCAGTTAAGGCCAAGCCCAGGAAAAGGAAGTCAAAGGTCAGGGAGTTGAAGGAGATGGGGAGTGGCCAGCCGGGTACCAGAATCCTGAGCCTGGTTCACTTACTAATTCTACAAACATTTCCCGAGCCTCTCCCACTTACCAGACCAGCACCAGATACTGGGACACCACAAGAATGACACATGATTTCTATGGGAAATGAAGACAGGTAAACAATGACCGCCTCTTGTGTTCAGCCCCGACTTGAGCCTGAAATTCTGGCTCAAGAACCAGGAAGGTTACTTCCTCCAGAGGCCAGCAGGCTTTCCCAAAGGGGTCAGTTAAGGGATGGGTTTCAAAGGGCACATGACTGAACACTCACGGAGAGAGGGAAGGATGGTTGTCCTTCCCTATAGGCACAGGAAGTCTACATGTGAAGGCCTGGAGGTGGAGTAGAAGATAGGGTGTCCTGGAAAAGCAGGAGAGGTTGAGCAGAAATACAAGCCAGTACTAGAAGGACCTGCTAGTCCATCTAAGAACTGGGAGGAGGAGAAGGCCAGCGAAGGAGTCCACACCTCCAAGAGGAAAGGTCAAATTTACATTTAAAAAAAAAAATGGATTCTGTCTTCCTTTCCTGGCCCGTTTCTCTGGGGATGTCTGGGCTGTAGAGACACACACAGGCAGAAAGACAGGAGGGGAACCAACTTTATAGCAGGTTGGTTACCATACATAGTCCCGTGTCCTTCCATCAAACCTGGACTTAGTAATCGCAGAAACCTGGCTGTACAACTCCTAGTGGCCTGGTTTGGGGGCGGGTGACAGCCTCAGTTTCTTCATCTATAAAATGGGGATGATAATAGGGTGACTATAAGATTTCAGTGAAGTCAATTATCTGTTTTTATTTTATAGCACATGGAGGTGCCTGTGCCAGGTGCTGATATTAGGGTTCCGAGTCAGGCAGGGTCCTTATTCTCTCCCCTGGAACTTACATTCCAGTGGAGAAAACAGACAAACAAACAAATGAGATAATTACAGATTGTGTTAGCGCTGAGGAGGAAACAGTGGGACAGGAAGGAAGATAAATGGAGGTGGAGTGTAGGGGAAGGGGCCACTTTATTCAGCGTAGCCAGGGATCTTTTGTTGTTGTTGTTGAAGAATTTTAAGCTTTGGTGCTTTGGGAGAACTTTCAGGTGCTGGGGCTTCCTCTTGAATCCCTCTGAGGTGCTAGCTTCCTGAGGGCAGGTGCCTTGAGCTCTCTGACATCTGACTTTCAGGCTAAATCCAGGGGAAGTGAGTAGAAGAGGACCGTGTCCCCTTTGCTGACACCCTCCCCAGCCATTCACTGGAACAGTATTGGGGAACTTTGTATTAGCCAGCCCATCTGCCCAGTTATTACAACTGCCTCCCCCAATTCTAGGGGAAGTTGACCCTAGACCAGTTGAGTACTGTCCACTCCTAATCTTTTCCTTCTCTTCTTTTTCCTCTCCTTAGGCTGCAGGGACGGGTTTGGTACCTCCAGAATCTGCCTGTCCAATGCCTGGACTAGATAGGATTTCATATCTGACCTGGGGGAGAGTGTTCCCAGAGGAAAACATCCACCATTAAAGGTTTAGGCCCTCCAGAGTGCTCCCCCAGTCCTTCCTGCAGTCTCACTTGGGGGAGGTGACCTGGATCCCGGTCCAGTTCTCCCTTGCAGAATGCTTCCTACACACCGATGCATTTCCCACAGAGCCACCCGCCCCTACTGCAGAGTGCATACAGCTCCCCTCACACACTCACCATCCAGCTGCACACTGCGTCTCCATGGCAACTGGGAGGCCTGGTCCATGGATGTTAGAAATAAGTGCCAGAGGAAGAAGAGAGAAGGTGGGGGAAGAGAATAGGAAGAGAAACGTCAGGGAAGAAAAAGATTTTAAAAAAATGGCCTCATGGGGAGACCCCTACCCTTGCTTTGTATCTGCTTGCCAGGAGGACTCCCGGTCCTGAGAAGGGAGGGTTGAGGTGGGAGATTGAGAGTGGACCAGGAGCCAGGTGGTCACAGGTAATGGTGCTCCTGGGTACTAAGAAAGGAGCAGAAACAGGAGAACCTGAAAGACAGTGTGGAGTCTTGGGATGAGACTATTCCTGCTGGGTAAAAGGCAGATATGGGGGATAGGTTGTGGGGGAGAGACTTGGGGAGCTACCTACCTTCCGTTATTCCTGACCTAATTGGCTGTTCAGGCTGAAACCATCTCTTAGTCACTTAGACTAATTAGAATTAGGGGAAGATGTTGGGGGAAGGGAAGGAAATAATGGGGGGACAGTGGGTGGAGACAGCAGGAGCCGGGATAGGACTTGTGTTTTCTACCTCCCGTTCATTAGATGGGGTAGTCTGTAAGAGTCCAGGCTGGGAGTCATCCCACATCCGGCCTTCCAGCTGTCAATGTGCACCCCTTACCTGCCTCCTCCTCCACTCTCCCATCTCTGTCTCTGTGTGTCTCCTCACGCCTACTCCTCATTCTTGCCGAGGCTCTCTCTCTGACCCCTGAATCCATCACGCTCCCTTTTCTTCTTCAAGGTCTCCCAGCCTCTGTGCATCAACAAGTGGGGTTTTGTTGTTGTTGTTGTTGTTGTTTAATGAACAGAGTATTTGGGAACCCTAACTGGGAAGCTGACCCACTGGGACACAAAGCCTGGTCTTGAGGGGACAGAGCAGAAGCCGGCCTGACAGAACTCTCCAGACCGGTGGGGACAACGGATTGAAGGACCGAGATGCACTCACTGACTTTCCTCTTACTAAGCCTCACCTCTGTTATCAAAAAGAAGAGGCCTGTGAGGGCTCAGCCTACTGCTGGACTGTCTGGTCACCTCCGGCAAGTTACTTAACCTTTGTGCGTATCAGTTTCCCTAGCTGGAATCAGGATAATAAAGCCGAAATGCACACACTGCTGAGTAAAGGTTCAATAGAGGCTTGGTAAATGGCAGCTTTAAGCCAGGCCTGGTGAAACATGCTCATAATCTCAGCACTTGGGAAGCTGAGGCAGGAGGCTTGACATAAACGTTCAGGACAACCTCTGGGTTACATAGTGAGTTCAAGACTGTCTGGGCAAGATGGTGAGTCGGTGTCTCAAAAAATTAAGTACATAGCCAGGCCTAGTGGCACACACCTTTAATCCCAGCACTTAGGAGGCAGAGGCAGGCAGATCTTTGATTTTGAGGCCAGCCTGGTCTACATAGTAAGTTCCAGGACAGCCAGAGCCACATAGTAACACCCTGTCTCAAAATTAAATAAATGAACAAGCACACAGGGGCACTCACAGACACACACATGCATGCACACACGAATAAATGGCAAGCTTTATGGTCAGAGCACTTTATCTCGAGAGCACTTCAGGGGTATTGTCCTCTTGAAACTTACTCTTTCTTGGGAAGCACAGTGACCCCTCCCTAGGCCCAGATCCATCCTTCTCTTCCTCCTGAAGTCACTTAGTAGGTATCTGTTTTCAGAGGGTAGAGCTGTATGTGTTGGGGCGTGGGGCATAGACCCTGTCTCCTGTCCATAGGATCAAAAAGACTTTTCTAGCTTCAGGTCTGCTTTTCCCTGCTCTGCCTGCCTCTGAGGGGAGGAAAGAGGACAGCCATAAATGATGTAAAGGAAGAAGTATCCTTGCTGAGGGGGACAATAAGGGATGAGCCGCATCCAGAAGCCTAAATATTTCATGGGGCTGCAGCACCGGGAAGGACAAAGTCCCTGGGCAGTGTTTGCCAGTCTGCACATGGTTCCACCACGTGGTTTGGACCTATTCCACCTGCCCAGTGCCCTCTGCACTCCCCGCCCTCAATAACCTGCACCCACAGAAAGCCGCGCCCCGCCCCCCCAGCCCTGACCTGGCCAGGATTCTTAAATCCTCCCAGAGCATGCATATTTTATTCTTGCAGCAGTAGGGGTTTATGTAGCATGGAAGCTGTGTTAAAACCCTTTACCTGAGGTGGGGGGAGATGGTTCAGCAGTTGAGTACCTGCTGCTGCTCTTTCAGGGGACTTCCATGCAGTTCCCAGCCCTTGGGGAATCCAACACCCTCTTCTGGCCTCTGAGAGGACTGAATGCATGTGTACAGACACACACATACATAACAACCAATTAAAACATGTTTTGGTTTTTTTTTTTTTTGCTTGCCCATGTCTTTTCTTGCCCATGTATTCATCACTTCATTTGTTTTTTGTTTTCAGTGTAGCATTGGAGATTAAACTCAGAGTCTCCATGCATGCTAAGTAAAATTTCAATCATTGAGCAACAGCCCCAGCCCAAGTTTCTTTATTTAAATTCCCCCCAAAAGAGCCTGACATGGTAGCACACACCTTTAATCCCAGCACTCAGGAGGCAGAGGCAGGCAGATCTCTGTGAGTTCGGGGCCAGCCTGGTCTATAAAGCGAATTCTAGGATGGCCAGGACTATTAGAGAAAACCTGTCTCAACAAACCAAAAACCAACAAATGAATAAATAAATCGACAAATAAATAAGTTCCCTGGGAGTTGGCACCTTTACTCCTCATCCCCTGAGCTTTAGGAGCTACAAGTAGCTGGAGAACCTGGTGAGTGGAAATGAGGGAGGGCTGCTGGGGGAGGACGCCACCCTGATTTTACATCCCTGTCATCCCTGTCGTGGTGGACCGAGCAGCTGGTAGCAGAGAATAGCAACAGGCTAAGTGCCTCCATATCCATGATGTGCTAGGGACAGCCTGTGCAAATGTCCACTTCCTTTCCAATAGCCCTAGCAGACTGCTTTATCACCCTTCCCCTGACTTCCCATATCTAAGTGGCGAAGTATAAGGGACCACCATCCACCAGGCTGGCCTGAAACACAGAGATCCTCCTGCCTCTTCCTCCTGAGTGCTGAGATTAAAGGTATGTGCCACCACCACCCAGCTGAGGGCCCCCTTTTTGTCGTATGTCCTGGCCTTATCCAAATCTGTCACTACTTTGTTACTTGTTCAAGTTCTGTGTCTTCTTACGATAAAAGCTTACAGAAGGCAGGAATTTTGTTTATTTCCCACTCCCATTTCCAAAGATGTTTGAGGAAGGCAGGAAGGAAGGAAGGAAGGAGGGAACACATCTACTTTGGGACTGTACAGCCAAAGCAAGAAATGGGGAGGGAAGACACTGGGGGAGGCGATGGAATTGAAGGAGGACTTGGGCTGAAAGCAGCTGGATCAGAAACCAGAAATCTGCAAACCCTGCTTGCAGAGGGGCTAACAGCCAGAGTTTGGGAAAGGAGGAGGTCAAATAGGATCTGCCATCACCAAAGCTAAGCCCGAAGTTGGAATCTGGGGCCCCAGCGGGGAGAATGAAGGGTCCATCGGGAGCAGCCAAGCCTTAGGGATTTCCCAGAGCCTGCTGGCTCCATCAATGCTTCTCCAAGTTACCTTTACCCCCAAGTCTGAGCTGGATGTCTAGCCTTTCTCTTACCCTTCTAAGGCATAAAAAGAAGTGACTTAGGCTTGGCTGGCCAGTACTTCCCAGAGAGAATAGACCAGATGTTCTCTTGTAGTTGGAGAAGGTACCAGTAGCCAGCAGAGGCTCCTGACTCTTTGCTTCCCTGTGCTACAGGCAGGGGGCCCTTTGCAATGCCTCCATCCTTCCAAATCAAAGATGACAGTGATATTAAGTCATTAGCGCTGAGCCCCAAGGAAACTAAGTTGGAAGGAATAATTGTGTAGAGGCCTTAGTCTGGTCCCTTGGCCCCCTCCCCAGCTGAAAGGCTTTCTGGGAAAGCAGGAAGACAGAAGAGGTAATCCAGAATAGGTGTTGGGAGATTCTTACCATAAAGATGTCTCCCCCTCACCCCTAGAATTGGCCAGTATGGCTGTGTTGGGATGGGGGTGCTGGGGAGGGAGCAGAGGATATTGGAGGTGAACACCTGCAGTAGTCATGGCAACCTGACTTGAATCCCAAGAGGGTGGCTTCTCCCTCAAAGCCCTGTGAAGTCTGGAACAGGAGAGAAGCGCGCGCGTGCGCACACACACACACACCACAGATAGACACACACACCACAGATAGACACATATACACACACACACCCCACAGACAGACACACACACCCCACAGACAGACAGACAGACACACACACACACACACACACACACACACACACACACACACACCTCACATAGGCTGAGTTTGGCAGGACCCCTAGCCGAGGGTTGGCCACTTCTCCAAGTGAGAGAGACCAGGTAAGGGGCTGCAGAGGATGGAGGAGTAGGGAGGTGGGGGTGGGATTCATATGCATTGTGCCTGGGGTGGTGGTCCAGTGTGTGGACGACTGTATATATACACTCAGCTCACTCACCTAGGTCCTGCAGCCAGACCACACAGCAGAGGGGGTTAGAAGGGAGATGATTATTAACAGAGACAAAAGCAATCACAGTTAACCTTAATTGAGAGCTTATTAAATCCAACTATGTGTGTGGTTATGCTAAACATTTTACAGGCAGTGTCCCATTTGAGTCCCAGAACAATACAAGGTAGGAATTATGAGACCCGCTCACACATGAGAAAACAGAGCCTAAGAAGTTAGATACCTTGCTCTAGGTCACTGAGCTGAAAGAGATAGGCAAGACCCTGAGGGGAACGAGAACACCGGTGGCAGCCCTGAGGTCATCCCTCCTGTCTCTAGGTCACATGGGTCACTCATACTCAGGTGCTTTTGTGTTACTTGGCAGGGTTGGTTGAGAGGCAGGGCCTGGGAACCCCAGCTCCTGGTACCTGCCTGGGCTGAACTGGGGCAGCTGAGGGCACCTGTGGGGGTGTGGGGTACACTGAGCAGCGGGCATCGTGATTGGCACGAGCCAGGGGAGCGGCTGGCAGCCTTGTTCCTGGTAAACACGAGGAGAGGTTACTTCACAAGGAAACAGTAATTAACTTTAATTAGCACCTTGCATCTCAGAATATTATTAACATCTCAATTTCTCTAATCAAGGCAGCAGGAGAAGGACGGCATCTGCTCTGCCGACTCTTTCCTGGCCATGCTTCCCAGCTTGGCATGGCTCCTGAGCGGCCCCCACCCCTGGATGGTACCCAGGAGTACATCCTCAGGGACTGGTTGCCAAGGGGAGTCAGCCAGTGAGGAAAGAGGGGGCTTGGGCTGGCAGGCCAAAGAGCAGGTACAGGCTGAGGCTTCCAAGCCCAGGGACCGGAGTTCAGGGCTGGAAATTTGGCCACCTCCTCTTTCTAGATAGATTGTAAACTCCCAGGCAGAGTATGCTTACACTCTGAGTCTGAGAACAGAGGCACAGAGGCAGTGACCTTCCCTCCCTCCCTCCCTCCCTCCCTCCCTCTCTCCCTCCCTCCCTCTCTCTCTTCCTCTCTCCCTCCCTCCCTCCCTCCCTCCCTCTCTCCCTCCCTCCCTTCCCACCTCCCTCTCTTCCTCCCTTCCCCCCTCCCTCTCTTCCTCCCTTCCCACCTCCCTCTCTTCCTCCCTTCCCCCCTCCCTCTCTTCCTCCCTTCCCACCTCCCTCTCTTCCTCCCTTCCCACCTCCCTCTCTCCCTCCCTCCCTCTCTCCCTCCCTCCCCACCTCCCTCTCTTCCTCCCTCCTTCCCTCCCTCTCTTCCTTCCATCTCTCCCTCCCTCCCTCTCTCCTTCCCTCCCCACCTCCCTCTCTCCCTCCCTCCTTTCCTTCCTCCCTCCCCACCTCCCTCTCTTCCTCCCTCCTTCCCTCCCTCTCTTCCTTCCATCTCTCCCTCCTTCCCTCTCTCCTTCCCTCCCCACCTCCCTCTCTTCCTCTCTCCCTCCCTCCTTTCCTTCCTCCCTCCCCACCTCGCTCTCTTCCTCCCTCCCTCCCTCTCTCCCCCTCTTCCTCCCTCCCCACCTCCCTCTCTCCCTCCCTCCCTCTCTCCTTCCCTCCCTCTCTCCTTCCCTCCCCACCTCCCTCTCTTCCTCTCTCCCTCCCTCCTTTCCTTCCTCTTTTTTCTCATTCTCTCTCTCACCCTCTCCCCACTGGAATTCTCTATTCCAGCACCAACCCCCCTCCCCCAGTCTCCCACCCCTGGGGATAGAGAATGGACAGAAGATAAATCTGCCCCTGGGTTTTAACGCCTTGAATATAAGGGGAAAGATAAGGCTTGGGTATACAGAGCTCTCATCTGGGTTCCCTACTGATAGACATCCTGAAGTAAGGGAGATAAGGGCCTTGGGGCTCCAGGAGAAAGGCAGGAACAGGAGAGGCCAGAGTCCTAACTGCTACACCAGGCCAGAGACACCAGGAAGGCCGCAGGACCCTAGGCCATTGAGGGCACATGGGTGCTGATCCACGCTCTTCAGAAGGAAATCCCTGAGGGCACAGGAAGTGATTCTCTCTTCATTGTCCCTACCCTCTATGGCTGTTAACCCTGCCATGAGTCCAATATTAATAAGTGACTGCCCTCCTTGGTCTAATTACAGCAGCCAGCTGCTTGCACAATTTGGCATTTATTAGAGAGTCTTCAGGGATGTCGCTCTGGTTCCTCCAGTCTTTTTTTTTTAAACTGAACGCCTACTATGTGTCAAAGGGTTAGTCTGCCCTGGACTAGGCACTGGTCCTGGAATCTCTCCCTAGAGGGGCTGGAGGAGCCAAAAGAAAGTGCCCTGGGCATTTTAGCAAAGAAGCCTGGCAGTGCGGGCCCAGGACCCCCAGGGAGGACGCTGTGTCCACACTGATCTGATCTGCAGTCCTCGACTGTTGCTAAACTTGTGTCTACAGTGTCACTCTGCACCTCCCCTTTTCTATAATCTAGAGGACAAAGTCAGAGGATCAAGTCAGAAGGCAGGAAAGGAATTCGGAGGGCAGAGGAGAGGTTAATGGAGACCCAACTCAAGCCCACCCATACCATTTGATTGCTTCATTTTCCTTGACTCAGGGAACCAACTTAGCAAGCTGCAGGTGTGAAGGGGGAGCCGCTACATAAGCTCAGGTCATGGGGGCCATGGAGAAGCCAGCAGGGGCACCCGCCTTTCCTCTGCCATCAATCCAGTCACCAGATAGGACTGTCATTGAGGCCTTCATCTCACTAGAACCTGGAAAGGCAGGAATTATCAGACCCAGTTTATGACTGAGAATGGACGGGAGGAGACAGAGGGGAAGTCTCCTTGCTGGGGAGAAAGTGAAATCGAGATGGGATACATTCTGCTACCATTTCCTTCACGGTAGTCTGCCCACTTTACTGTGAACCTTCCTGACCTGAGCTTGGCCTTTGGCTCAAGGAGAGCTCAAAGAAAGGCCACTAGCTTGTTAGGAAACAGCCTGTCAGCTCTCTCCAAGATCCTCCCTCCCTTCCCGCCCCCTCCCCAGTTCCAGCACCCCGAGGGCCAGGGGCTGGGCCTCCGTAATTGCAGAGTAGTCTGCACAGGGCGGGGAAGAATCTGACGTTTCCAAAGGCCGTTTTGATGTTGATGATTATGGCGGTGATGAGGCTGTCCTTCTCCTACCGAGATCCAGGCCTGTCTTTGTTTTACCCTCTAGCTCAGTGCTTTGAGAACTGTTTCTTAGTAGCATCAGCACTGGCTTCTCTTCGACAAAGGGAGGGGACAGTGTGGTCACAGTGAAACCTGAAGGCTTAGCCCACCCTCACCTTCTTGCTGGGCACCGGGATACACTAAGGAGATCATTAGCATAACATTTGCATAAGAAACAATTGAGGAGATTGGAGTCCTGCCTCAGAGGAAACACCTGCAATCATCTGTGAATGAAAGCCTTTCCATCTCTGCCGAGATCCCTTGGCCCAACCCCCAGGATCCCAAGAACATGGCTGGAACCCGGTTTGATTAATGATGGTGGAGATCAGGACCATGCACAGAGCCCCTACTAAAGCACCAAGCACAGATGTGCACGCTGTTTCTTTTGGTCTTCACAAATGACTCCCCTGAGGTGATAGGTTTTATAATCCCATTTTACAGAGGAGGAAGCTAAGAATCATCTACATTCTCCATCTACGTGCCTTCAGGACAGATGGGCTGTTAGCTTCTAGAAAAGGCCGTGAGACCTGTGCCTTCCACTCTCCCAGTGAAGCAGGGTGCTGCTCTAAGTCTCCTCTGTGGCATGCAGATTCAGCGCCTGTGGGTTCCAGGATCCCTAGAGGCTCAGATCAGAGCTCAGAGACAGGCTCTGATCTAATACACAGATACACATGCTCACACACTCACACACACACACACAAAGCTCTGCCCCTCCCCCACTCCTGCTTCTCGAGGCAGAGGAGCCCGCTGACTCGGCCCATAACCAGGTTAGCCAAGATCCAATTAACTAGTTAGCACAGACAGGGCTGGGGGCAGGCAGGGCGTGCAGGAGAGCGGACGGATGGGTCGGGTAATAGGCGGAGACAGCCAGAGACATCGGCTCCAAGCTAACCTGATAAGCAGCCCTCAGTATCCAGGTGCCCTGCTTAGCTGGATGAGAGACCCGACCCCAGCAGCTGAAGGGAGGGGGGAGGGCTGGTTTCTGACCCTCTTCTGCCCTCCCCCAGTGAATTTCCAGCACCCTCAGCCTATGGCCTTCACTCTCAGCAACCCTCTCTCCTGTCTTCTTTCAGATATTGTGAAGCTCCAGCTTCAGGAAGATAGATTTTTCATCCCAGTGAGGCCAGAGTAGGGACCTGGGCATGTCTTATCCTTCAGGAAAGGAAGCGGGAGGGAGAGGAGGGTTAGGAGCTGCTGGAGATTGTAGGTGGAGGTGAATGTAACAATAGCCACTATTTATGGAGTTCACCAAGCACTAGGCACCGTATAACCATTCATGTGTACTATCTCATTGACGCTCCCAACAGTCCACGGCAGTAGGTATTAGCAGAGCCCTCATTTTGCAGATGAGAAAATGGAGACCCAAGGAACTTGCCCAAGGTCACACACTTCCAAGCTGCCTCAATGTCAAAATGACTATGCTGCATCCAACCTCTGGACGAGGTCTTCAGCTGGCAATAATACCATTGCTTTGCACATCCCTGCAGGTTGACAAAGGTCGTCTGGCTCTGTCATAGGCAGGTGCTTTACCATAAGGTCGTTTTATTTGCTGATTTCCATTTTGCAGTTAAATGAAAATGAGACACACACACACACACACCCCAGGAGCAATGGGGTTTGATCAAAGCCTCACCACTGGTATTGGTCAGAACTTGAATCCAGGCCAGTTCTGACTTCTCATCTAGTACTCTTCGGGAGGCAACACAAAAGGAAAAGAGCCTGACCTGAAGTTAAGGTAGGGTACCCATCTATTTTGGTTGACGTCTTTCTCTCACGCTTATTGGCAGCCCAGGGTGTGCGAGGTGTCGCACGCACGTGCCGAGCATGCATATTCGGGGTAGAAGAAGCAACCTGCCTCTTGCCTCTGGTTGCAGCATGGGCTCCCCATTTCTTGCAGGGTGGGGACTTCCTAACCCCACAAGCTTTGGTTTGGGCTCGTGTCCTCTCACCCCCCAAGGGTGAAAATGCATGTGAGCACACATGTTGCTTTGTCCGATACCAGCACCAGAAGGGTTAAGACATCCTCAGCAAAAGGGACAGAGGTTGTCCATACAGGAAGCCACTCTCCAGTCCCAAAGGCCTCTGGGGAGGGGGAGGGAAGTCGCTTTTTTCAGCCTGTTTCCCAGGCTCCTCAGCCTCCCCGGGGATCCAGCTACATGCCAGAGACTGACCCTTGACCTGGCCCCTTCCACACAACCTCCCCAGCCGGATAGACTCTGATTCCACTCGGGGGGCCCCCAGGGTACTGGGAGAATGGGACTCCCCCACTTCCTCACACCCCCCTTTTCTCCCACCACCCCATCTATTCCCCTCATCTGGTTTATTTGCACCCTGGTGGTGCTTCTCCCCACTCCTGTACCACAGGCACGGTATTCAGACCCTCCTCCTCTCTAACTCTGGGTCCCTCGTCCTCTCCTCCCAGCCCCCGCCTTCATAATCTTCTAAAAATAAGGGCCTGTGATTCAAGTAGCAACTCCGGAAATACACAATTCAGCCCAGGCATCCGCCGGGTGGGGGACAAGGAAGGACCCACATACAGAGAAAGACCCAGACCGGGCAGCCCCAGGTAAACACAGGAACACAGGCTGAAGGCAGTAGTGGAGGCTGGAGGGGGCTGGGAAGGATGAGAACACTGCCCAGGGCCGGAGGATTCCTGAGGAAGGTCTCTCTAGAGTCTGGGGTCTTCCTAGGCCTCTTGTCTGTTGTCATGACAGTGTCCTACTTTCTTAAGAAATATGAACTCCATCCCCAAGGGCAGGCCTGACTACCTGGAGTATCAACTAAAACCCAGGGATATCCCCTTCCTACGGACAGGTCTGAGCCCATTCCCTCAGGGCTTCCGGTTGCTTTGATTCCCAGGGAGGGGAGGATGGTCACTTTGGGTATGGTTGTTCAGAACCATCTATTCCTGGCCCACTGCTGCCTCTTCCTGGGCCCCAGCCAGGACAAAGGTCAAAGGGAGTCTAAGGAGTTGGACTTTCTAAGATCGGCCTTTGTTCCCAGCAGTACCACCAGGTGGTCATGGGAAAGGGCTCCACAGGGGCCTGAAAGGACACTCTATGGCAGTCCAGGCCATATAATCGGGGTGACAGAAGGGTCACACCATATCAGACTTTGCTTGAGTGGGATTCACTTACTGGGCTCTTCAGCCTTCTTGACTGGAATTTATGCAATTTCTTGATCACAGAACATTTGGGGGCCTTGTGAGCTATAGCAATTAATTAAAAGAAAAAACAGCTAATATCTTTCAAGTACTTCCTATGCTCCACACCTGGGCTAAAATGCTACATGCTTATTATATGTGGGTAATCCTATTGTGAACTCATTTTTATCATTTCCAACTTACAGATGAAGAAATAGATACATATTGCTTCCAGAGCTGGCCCAAGGGTCCTAGTAGCAAAGAGTCAAGCTCAGAATTTGGGCTCAGATCTGTCTGACTCCATAGCCCTTTTCTCTTAGCCTCTATGCCTCAGCCTGAGGGTGTGGCATATCCCTAGAATCTGGAAAGCAAGGGTGTTCCTAATTTCAAGTAGTACCATATGTCCTGGGGCCAGATATCTGCGTAGGGAAGCTGGGGTCTCCTTCTATACTGGTCTGGCTTCCACACTGTACCAAATGGCAGATCCCATGGACACATGACAGGGTTGGGGACCCCAGGACCTTTTCTTCCTTATCACTATTAATTAGAGCCTCTGAAGAGATTCTGGAACACTGTTTACACTGGGATTTAGGAAAGTGCCTGCCAGCCTCTTCCTTGTTTTCAGGGACTGCCATTCGGACTACTGTTTGGTAGGCCTGGCTGACCCTTGTTGGCCACAGCCAAGCCACCTCCGGTGGGTGGTGGCCTCCTAGGAACACCAGAAATCCTGTTTGCTTTTTTTTTTTTTTTTTTTTTTGTTTCCTTCATTGGGGAGAATTTGGGCCAGGCAGCTTGAAAAGGCTAGGCAGCCCACAACCAGATGGTAAAGGAGAGAGACTGGTCTAAAGAAATGGCCATCTGATGTCTGTGAGTTATTCTCAGCCTTCAGTTTGGTCAGTGCCTGTGCTATTCTGCCATACATGGCCTCTGCTCGCTGGAAAACAACTGGCCCCTTTGCGGGGGCTCTGCAGTTGCTGTCCAGCTCATCCTGTACCACGATGGATCAGGCAGTTTGGGATCGCAGCCTTTGTTTACACAAAAACTACACATCACATGGGAATTAGATGGTGTGCTTGAAAGGACTCTGCTCTTAAAGTTGATAGACATACGTTCACACACACACACACATATGTGTATCTGTATGCCACAAGGCCTGGGCATGCTAGGCAAGCGCTCTACCACCGAGTTGTATCCCTAGCTCCTATGCATTCCTTGTTGTTGTTTTTGAGACAGCATGTCTCATGTAGCTTAGGATGGCCCTCTATTTCCAAATTTCATGAGGTTGAGAGTGACCTTGAACTCCTGATCTTCCTGCCTCTACTTTCCAAGTGCTTGGAGCCGTTAACTCAGAGACATTTTTGGTAGTTCTGGAGTTTGAATTCAGAGCCTTACATAATGCAAGGTTAGCAATGTAGTGCTGAGATAGAGCCCGAGGCTCACTTATATTTTTGCTTTGAGACTGGCTGAGTTTGAACTAGCAGATAGCTGGGGTTCCAGGTTTATACCACCATGCCTGACTCCAATCTCCATTCTTATTTTTCCTCGGTGTGCTCATGCATGAGGGTGCACATTGTGGGGTGCGTGGTACGTTCATGTTGTAGAGGTCAGAGGACAGTTCAGGTGTCGTTCCTAGAAACACTGCCCCCTCTTTGAGGTAGAGTCTACCTTTGGCTTGAAGATAACCAGTTAGGCTAAATTGACTGGCCAGTGAGCTTCAGGAATGTGCCTGTGTCTGCCTCCTCAGAGCTAGGATTACAACACACAGCACCGCACTCAACATTTTTACCTGGGTTCTGGGGCTCAAACTCAGGCAAGGACTTTCTTAACAGCTGTCTCCCCAGTGCCCATTCCCATTCTGACTTAACACTCAAAAGGCAACTTTTAGGGGTGGGTGAAATTCATCTTCATTTTGCATGTGAGGACACTTGATGAGTCTTAGAGTTAGAAAGTAGATGAGCTGGGATTTGAACTCCCAGATTATAGACAGAGCACTTTCCTATGCTCACTCCTCTCCAGACCCATTGGCCTTTGTGCATGCTCCACAAGCACACATACCCCCAAGGTAAAGTTGGTGTTACTTTCTGGGTGTCTAAAACCGCTCTAGGTAGTTCTTTCTTATGGGTAAGTCATATCCACCAACCTAGTTAAGGCTTTAAGATAAGCCTCTAATTGGCGGCTGGCCAGCACCTACCCTCCTGGTCCAAACTCTCCTGCTCGGTAACTTGTGGATGCTGTCACACCTATAAAGCCCTGTGAAGTCCATCTCATTAGGGCAATTCTTCATAGTCCCCTGCTACCAAAAAAGTTCCCTGTCCTTTTCATGGTTGTCATTTGAGATCCTAATTTATATGCTCCCTTTGTCCTTTGTGGTTTTAGATCCTACCAGATCCACTCTCCCACTGTGACCTTGGGGGGTTTCGTTCAGATTCCCCCTCCCCATTCCTACTCAGACAACCTTGATTACATAATTTTAATTCTAGCCCCTCTTTGTTCATTTTGTTATCTGGCGACACTTCTGTAGACTCATCCCTCCTGTCTTCCTGTGACTGCCTCTTGTGTCTCTATCAATGCCTGTCTCTCTGATCCTGTGTCGCAGAATCACTCAATGCATGTAACTTACAAGGAACCTGAGGCTGACTGACAGCAAACAGAACCTTGGAGACCCAGACAACAGCGAGGGTTTACGTGGGCTCAGAGAAAGAACTCAGAAACATAGCAAGGTGAGAGAGAGGGAGGGATGGGAATGAGCGAAAGAATGAGTTGGAGGGAGAAAGGGGAAATGGGGTGAGTGATAATCATTCATCCAGGTCAAAACTTAGCCGTCAGCATGGGAAGTGCCTTCAGAGATCAGCCAGTGATCAGCCAGTCCATGAGTGACAAAGAAGCAGCCGCGAGCTTTTGTGGAATGAATAACAGCTACCTGGATGTGCATCCTGAGAAGAGCATTCTAGTGTTGATTGGTAATGTCTGCTATGGGCACTGGATTGGAAATGGTGGTGCATGCACTAGAATTTCATAGACTTGCTCCAATTGCAACCTTTTCAATGTAGAACAACAGAAGAGCCTACGGTAAGGCATCTATCTAAGGTTTCAATCCCACCCCTACCTCTGCTCTCCTTTTCAAGAGGGGCTTGTGTAGCTGAGGCTGCCCTTGATTCTCCACTTCCCAGGTGATAGAATTACAGACTTTTGGCACCATACCCAACTAGAATTTACAGACTTAACACTTGAGAAATGTGGTGGATCCTGGCACTGAGTGTGTGTGTGTGATAACGGTAAGAAAGTAGACAATCCCCAGCTGTGAGGATGTGGTGAGTCACAGACTGGACATGGGGCCAATGTTTCCACTGAGTGCTAACTCCATGGACCTGCCCAGCACCTGCCTCTGCCTCTTTTATTTCACACCTTTTATCTTCCCATCTTGGTCATCCCACAGAAGAATAGAAGGTTCCTTGGAGCAAAAGCCTTGGCTTTCCTTCCTTCCTTCCTTCCTTCCTTCCTTCCTTCCTTCCTCCCTCCCTCCCTCCCTCCCTCCCTCCCTCCCTCCCTTCCTTCCTTCCTTTCTTCCTTTCTTTCTTTTTTCCAAGACAGGGTTTCTCTGTGTAGCTTTGCACCTTTCCTGGAACTCACTTGGTAGCCCAGGCTGGCCTTGAACTCACAGAGATCCATCTGCCTCTGCCTCCCAAGTGCTGGGATTAAAGGCGTGCGCCACCAAAGCCCAGCTACGCCTCGGCTTTCTTTAGACTGAGTAGAAAATACAGTTAGGAGGCGAGAAGACAAGGGACAGTAGTGTTGGACAGGGATGACACCCATATGCAGAAGCCCTGGCAGCGTGGCAGTGAGAAGACCCTGGAAGAAGGCGGCCATCAGGAGGAGCAGAAAGCTGGGCAGAGAAGAGCAGAAACCACTCAACTAGCATGCACATGCTGGCTGGAGGATGCCAGTGCGGCTGGGAGGCAGGTCCAGGCTCCCAAGATGGCCCATTGTCAAAACTTGCTCATGAGCCTCTGCCTATATCCATTCCTGTGCTGTCCATCTCTTACTCTCTCTTCCCTCTGTCCCTGTCCCCATCCACACCAGAGTGACTACTGGGCGTTGGTGAGTGTAGTCCTGACAGAGTTAAGCCCAGGAGCTTCTTTATTCTAGATTGTGAGGCCAAGGCTAGACAAAGAAACTAGGCTTTGAAGATCAGCCCCTGCCCCCAGCATCTCAACACCTCATTAGTTTTCCATAAGAGAGGAGAAGCTGCCCCAGAGTCAGTAACAAGGTTGGACAGTCACTGTCGTTCACCATCAGACTCCCATGTTCTGATGGCGAGCACTCCCAGACCCTGCCTACAGAATACCTCTCCCTGTGTCCAGTCTTATCCCTGGATAGCTACAAGACTGGATCTGGCCAGCCTGTGCCATCCATCCATGGACCACAAGTCACTCGATACAAACCCAGTACCATCAGCCGGGGGCCTTTTGCTGACCTCTTGGGGAAAGGGTGCTTTTCTTTCTGCAGGGTTTGCTTACTCTGGGAAATATAAGAATGGGGCTGCATTAGAGCATTTGGGGTGTGGCCCCGATCCAGGTATGGCTGAAATCTTTATCTCTGAATTTTTCAGTTACTGAGGAAAAAGCTCAAGCTGCCCTGATTTGGAACCCCTCCCCTCGCCCAGGGTCACATGTAGCCCAAGCTGGTCTTCAACTCTATGTAGCTGGGGATGATCTGAACTCCTGATCCTGCTGTCCCCACCTCCCAAGCAGGGGTTGTAGGCATGTACCATCACACGTGGCATGATTTGATGTGGTGCTGGGGGTCAAACACAGGTCCTTGTATGTGGCAGGCCAGGACTGCGCCAACGAAGCCTCACCCTTAGCTTCTGGAGTTGGATTCCTATCTTCCTATCGTTTACATGCAAGAGGTTGTGAAATCAGCCTAGAGACAGGTAGAGAGAACCCAAGGAGAGAAACAACAGTAAGAAGAGGAGCTAGTCTGAAGCGCAGGGGGGGCGGGGAGGGGCGTGGTTCTCTTTGGATTACTGGGCTGACATGTAGCCGTGAAGCAGGTAGAAGAGAATTTACTGAAAAAGGACACAGACCCAAAGCGGAGTTCCAAGGCGAGTGAAAACTCTTCCTTTGGCTGTCTATCCATGTATGATAGTGGTCCATTCGCATCCCAAACCTGTACTAGGGTAACATAGGATGAGAGGAAGACAAGGTCAGCTGGAGGGTATCTGGTCAATCAGCACTCCGTCACAACGGATATCCTATGAACCAGTCTTTAAAGATGAAGGCAAAACATTCAACAAATCCCTGTCTGTCTCACGCTCAGAATGCCTCAGAATGCCCTGTTCCTTATCAGATGCATCCGGACTTCATCTGATGTACAGTATACAAAACTCAGTGATAAACAATGGAGAGCTAGGAAGAACCAAATGGCCCTGGTTGCCTTTATCTAAGGCGTCATGAGATGGCCCAGAGAGGTGACCTCAGCATTCCTCTTCAGTGTGTAAGGGCAGGACATGCTCCACCTCCACTGATTATGAACCTAGTGCAGTGACCCCTGGGCCCCCAAACAGGGGTATAGTCTGAGACTACTTCAGGAGGTGCCAGGCCAGGATGGGGATGGTGGGAGGAAGCGGTGCCCAGCACAGATAAGCCACTCCCTTCCTTTGTCCCAGGGCTTTGCAATGTCTGTTCTGCCTATGCACTGGGAATCCTCAAGGGAGAGACAGAGAACGGACAGACAGGGTGGAGGGGTTGCTTCCTGGTGCCTGGGAGCCTCCTTCCCCTTCCCCACCTTTCCTCACTTCCTCTCCTTGCGGAACCATCAACACCATGTAAAGTAACCTCAGCTATATAAATAAAACACATATTTGAAATATATGTGCACGTATAAAATATATGTTAATGTGTCCAATAGCTAAGGTACTGTTATTTATTTCTTTGATTTGCAGCCTGGCCTATCTTTTCCCATAGTCACATAATATTGTACTTGTCCCCTCCCTTGCTGATGGACATTCAGGTTGCTCCTGAGTTTTTGATACTGCAAACAAGAACATCTAGACAGACACTGTGTGCAAGTGTGGATGTCTTGAGGATTCATTCCTAGAAAAGAGATTGCTGGCTCAAAACGTCTATGAATTTTTCATTTTGAAAGATTGTGCCAAGCTAGAGTGGAGACCTTTTCCTGTGAAGGAGCCCTCCCTCTCCAGGGCTTAACCAGAGATGAAAGATACCCAGGCCAGAAAGAGCACACAGGCTCCCCTTAGACACGGGCAGGTTCAAGTCCTGGCTCCGCCACTTTCCTGTGTGACTTTGACTAAACAATTTAATCAGTCTCTCTCTCTTCTTTGTGTGTGTGTGATGTGTGTGGGGCAGGCACATTTTATGGCACATGTGTGGCTTTCAGAGGACAACCTGAGGTTGATCCTCAACATCCACCTTTGTTTGAAGAGGGCTTTCTTTGTAGTTCACCATTGTCTATACCAGGCTAGCTGGCCTGGCACACAACAGGCTCTTGATCAACATATGTTCTCTTTCCCTGTCTGGACCATCTACATCCACCACGGCAGACCAGCTCTGGGGAGAGGCTGCAGAAGATGCTAATTAGTGAGTGTCCTGCAGAAGTCAGGATCACAAGAGGATTGTTTCCCCTTTGAGCCCAGCCACTGCTTCTGGGTCTCTGCAGAAGAGGAGGGGGTCAAGAGCAAAAGGCTGGCTAGATGTGATGACAGGGAATGACCAGATGCTCTCTACATAGAGCACACTGCAGCGGAAGCACAGTAAAGGCCCATGGTTAGCAGCACAGGACTTCAGTGGTAGAGAACACCACACACGTGAGGCCCCAGCTCGGTTCAGAGGGAGGGGCTCTGGGAAGGGGTCTGGAAGGGATCTGCAGGAGCAGCAGATCATTGTGCTCTGTAATCTCCAGAGCTTCCTGTGGTAATCAGATCTATAGTTTCCTGCCCCTGGCAATGTAATGGGCCGTGGGATGTCCAAAGCAGGCTGCACTCCCGGGAGGAGGAACAGAAACTGCTGGCTTGGGAATAGAGTGGATCCGAAATGGTGGAACAGATCAGCATTGTGACAGCAGTGGCTGGCAAGGTCTCCAGAAGACAGAGTCACAATGGGTGGGATCTGCACAGTTGGCAGTGGGCCTGGGGAGTACACTCTAAAGCCTGAGTCTGGACAGGTGGTTTTCCGGCCCAAGATCCTTCCAGTACATGCTCTGTAGTCTGGAGAGGGTATGACAAGAAACCCTTTGAAAAATCAGTTTCTTTGTTGGTAAAATGAAGACAGTACCCTCCATTTCGTCCACCTCCAGAGGCTGGGGGTGGCGGCTCATGCCTGTCATCAGCACTCAGGAGGTGACTGCGGGAGGATTTAGAATTAAGGCCAGTTACAAAGTGAGAGTTTATCTCAATTAAAAAACAACCAAAAAATAAAAAACCAAAGAAATGGAGGTGAGTGGAGTGTGGTGGCTTACCTCCGTAAGTCCCACCACCAGAAAGGCTGAGGTACAAGGCCTACTGAGAATTAAAAGCCAGCCTGAGCTACATAGTAAACTCTAGGATAGCAAGGAATACAAAGTAAGACTTGGTAAAACAAACAAACAAACAAACAAACAACAACAAACACCTAAAAGAACTGCAGAAACCAGGGAACGTAAAAGAGACTTTGCTGGGGTGGGA
This sequence comes from Onychomys torridus, assembly GCF_903995425.1. Lineage (NCBI taxonomy): Eukaryota > Metazoa > Chordata > Mammalia > Rodentia > Cricetidae > Onychomys > Onychomys torridus. The sequence goes on along the minus strand of NC_050455.1, from coordinate 27,578,681 downwards.
GCAATGGAGAAGGGTATGGGTGATCTGATTGGAGAAAGGAGGAAAATAGGGGCCTTCCAGTTAGGGAGGTGATCATGGAAGCAGAGAGGAAGAGGGTGACATAACAGTAAGGATGTCTGGAAAAGTCACAAGGAATCCTACTATTAACTATCCGAAAATACCCATAATATTTGTAAGCTGATGTGTAAACACACACACACACACACACACACACATAGTTTAAATGAAAAATTTCCATCTGGACTGGCAGTGCTTTTTCCTAGAGTCAAATACTCCAACACCAATCTTGAAAAGCCCTTTTTTGACCTTTTTTGAGTAGTTGGTCAGGGTTGTCCAAGAGTCTCAAAACATTACAGGCTATTGTTATCTCCCTTGGCTGCCCCCGAGATGGAAGGTAAATGTCCCTATACCACGCACTTCAGACACAGGGCTCAGAGACCCCTGAGCTGGAAATGACCTGAGTGCCTCCTCCCTGAGGACTAGCTTCCATGGTACAGGGAGGTATCATCCAAGCTTCCAAAGGAGAGAAGTCGCCAGATAGGACACCTATGAACCACAGCAGTGGGCAGCCTGACACAGTAACACTAAGGATGCAGTAATGGTACACATACCTTGGCAGTAACCAACAGCCCTCTACTTGGACTTAAGACCTGCTCAGCAAGAGAGAAACCATGCCTGGTATCAGAAACCTAGCCAACTACTCAGGGCTAGTGAAGTCGTGGGTCTTGGAGGAGAACCTAAAATTACCATTTTACTTAACCAGCATAATCCCTAACTGTATTCTGAATACTTGTCCTTATTCCCACAAATAAGTACAGCCCTCACCCCTCATTGAATGCTAGAATGCCTAAGACAAGGGGAATGAGGAGAAAAACATATCATGCTAAAACTGTGTTCAGACTGACCCTCGGGTAGGCATAGTATTTTATAGGAACCGCAACTCACCTGCCAGTGTTCTGCTTCTGCAATTGCAAGGCTTTCTGCTCCCCTCCCTGACCCAACAGTGATCTCACAGTAACACAAAAATGTCTCATTTTTATTTGTCAACAGCCACCATATCTGCATCAGCTGACACTGCCCAACGTGTGTGTTTTGTCTTTATAACCCCCCTGCTTTACTGACTTAGGGTCACCTCTTTAGATTCGTGTGTGCATCCCTGGCTGGGTCTGTGTGTCTCCTCATCCTGATCTCCACTGGGGTGAGAACAGCCCGGTTACAACATCATCAAGGAGATTTCTCTTTGCAACAGGAAGAGACCATTTCGGGAAACCGGAACCAATCAAAATGCAGAGTTGGGGACCTCAGTCCCAAGGATACATCTGCAAAACCACCCTTGCCCCTCAGGTTTAGGGGTCATTGTACAAAAGGGGGCAGAAGGACTGTAGGAGCCAGAGTTTGCTCTGAGAGTGTGTCTTCTAAGAATGTCAGAAGCTACATCAGAAAGTCTCACCACCAACTGCTGAAACAAGAACCGGAATAAAGACAACAACGACATGCAAACGGGTGGGGGAAAGCCCAGGAGGCCTCAACCCCACACAAAGAACTCCAGGCAACTAAGGAATGGAGCTGGGGAGGGGTTTTGCGGGGAAAGGCATAGACTTCCCCAGGGAAAAGCATACCAACCGGTTATCCAATACTGAATGGTCAGCCCTGAAAATATCCACACAAGAACAGTATACAGACTGAGCAGGTTGTATTTTGTGTATTTAGGAATATGGGGTGTGTGTGTGTGTGTGTGTGTGTGTGTGTGTGTGTGTGTGTGTGACAACAATTAAGGAAAAAAGGAGGCCATGGTTGGGCAGTGGTGGTACATGCCTTTAATTACAGTATTCAAAAGGCAGAGGCAGGTGGATCTGAGTTTGGGGCCAGCCTGGTTTTCAGGGGGAGTTTCAGGACAGCCAGTCTGTCACAGGGGAAAAAAAAAAAAAAAAAAAAAAAAAGATCAAGGAAGTGTATTTGGAGAGAGGGAAGGGAAGGGGAGGATGGTGTAATTATACTATAATCTCAAAAAATAAAATAAACATTTTTTTTTTAAACCTAAGGGAGTCAGGGTTAGGGGCATTCCTAAAATCCCAATACTTGGGAGACAGGAACACGAGGATCAGATGTTTAAGGCTATAGTCAGCTACATACAGAATTTGAGGCCAACCTGGCTTAGATAGACTATATCTTTTAAACAATAATTAAATAGAAATTGGTCATGCCTTTTTAGTGTCTCTCTGTTAGTACTTTGGTGCTGGAACTGGAACTCAGGGCTTTGTCTGTGTGTTCTGAGCCAGTGCTCTACCACTGAGTCACACTCCAAACCAGTGTGGAGCTTCCTAAGAAGCTCACACTACCAAAGAGTGAGTTCAGGCCTGACATGGTGATGCTTTCTTGTAATTCCAATGCTCCGGAGGCTTTGATGGGAGGATCAGGAGGTCAAGACTATCCTCAGCTACATATTACAGCTGAGGCCAGCCAGAATCACATGGGACTCTCTGTCTCAAAAACAAAACAAAACAAAACCCAACAAACAAACAAACAAACAAGCAAAAAAAAAATTTTTTTTTTTTGAGCTGAGGACGGAACCCAGGGCCTTGTGCTTGCTAGATAAGTGCTCTACCACTGAGCTAAAGTCCCAACCGAGAAAAAAAAAAAAAAAAAAAAAAGAATTTGAATATTCAGTGGATGGACTTTGAGGAGATGACAAAGCAGAACTGGTCTTGTTTTGTTTTGTTTTGTTTTTTTCTCCAGAATTATCTCCGTCTCCTCAAGGCTCCAGTTCTCTTCATCGTATTGTGTGGCTCCGGATTCCTGGACTCTGGAGTAGCGGAGATTTTCTGGTTCTCACTTCCATTAGCTTCTCACAGTGATGCCCTGGCTTCGGGCCCAGTCCCCACTCACAGGATCTGGCACTGAACTTGCAGGCCCCAGCACCCCCCCCCCCCCACACACACACACCCAGCTCAAGACAGGGCCAGGGCTTGCTGGAGACTTGCATGGAAGCCAGAGGCTTTGTTCACCTCCCTGACTGCAGTAGCTGGCAGGTCGGACCCACGCGTCTCAGCCCCAGAGGTGGCTACCTCTCTGGGGTCAGAAGCGTGTCAACTCTGTACCTGAGCATGATTCTGGGGTGAGCAGGAAAGAGACAAGGCAGGGTGGGGAGTAGAAAACTACCCAGGGTGCACTTTCCCTGATATGGTTCTTGATCCTGTAACCGAAATGCACACTGGAACTCCTTAGCTTCTGCCTTTCTAGTCCACCGTTTCTGGTCACCTCCTCCCTCCCTGGCCTTCAGGGCTGTGGTCCTCTACCTTGTCACACTCTGAAAGATGGGCAGTGGTCAAAGCACCAGCCATTATAGGAGAGCCAGTCTCTAGAGCAGTGGTTCTCAACCTTCCTAATGCTGCGACCCTTTAATACAGTTCCTCACGTTGAGGTGACCCCCCCCAACCATAAAATTATTATTATTATTGGTCTTTTAAGACAGGGTTTCTCTGTAAAATAGTCCAGGCTCTCCTGGAACTCACTCTGTAGACCAGGCTGGCCTCGAACTCACAGAGATCTTCCTGCCTCTGCCTCCTGAGTGCTGGGATTAAAGACGTGCACCACCACCGCCCGGCTCCATAAAATTATTTTTTTTACTTCATAACTGTAATTTTGCTACGGTTATGGATTGTAATGGAAGTATCTGTGTTTTGATGGTCTTAGGTGACCCCTATGAAAGAGTTGTTTGACCCCCCCCCCCAGGAAGTTGAGACCCACAGGTTGAGAAACACTGACTGCTCTTGAGTGACCTTAGAGACAATGAAGTTCAATCTGCCTTGGAGACGGAAGAGGTGAGGCCCGTGTTCACAAAACAACCGAGGGCAGTGCTCACCAGTGACCTCTAGTGGGGGAGCATCAGAAGAGCTTTCCTGGGGTTGAGGAATTCCCCAGCTGTTTCATTCTTAGGAGAGCCTGATGCCCAAGATGGGAGCTCCAGAGTTCCATTTCGGAGCTGAGGAAACTGGGGGGTCTGAGAGGTTCTCACGCTGCTAGGGAGACGCTGACCTGCAATGGAAACGCATTGCCTGCCTGACTGCTCAGTGGGTGTTTGGTGGTCCTTCCCATGGTTCCGTACCGTCCTCCACACACAGGTGTGCCATCCACCGGGTCCAGGCCTTCACTCCATGCCCTAGTTCCTCTCACCCACCCGTGCTCCCTCTCTCCCAGCTCCTCCAGTCTCCTCACACTCCTTTCTCTTTTGGAAAGCAGCCACGGGCTTTTTTCTTCCATCCGAGGGAAAGAAAATGGTCTCAGCCGCTACACCTCAGGTCCTTCCATCCTCTCATCCATCCAAACCTAAGCATCTCTTTCTTTCTCTCTCTCCTCTCCCTTCCTCCTCATCTCTTGCTTCCTTCCCTCTGCTGTTTATCCATCACTAGAAGCCGCCCCCTTCCCTCTTGCCTGTAGGTTCTGTGGCTATAATCAAATCATAACTTTTATTAAATTTAAGATTACTTTTTAATGGAATCAATTTCTTGTGTGGTGCTTCTCTGCCTGCCCGCGGGCTCCGCCGGCTCTGTGCTCAGCATCCCCACCCTCACAATTGTCTCTGCCGCTGGCATTTCTAGCTAAGCTGCTTCCCAAGGAGGGGTAGGTCTGCCATCTCTACACACAGCACACAGAAACATGCACACACACACACACACACACACACACACACACACACACACACACATCAAGCTATGCTTTCCTCAAAACCCCAGACACACAACCTCCAAGCCCCAGGCACCCAAGCTGGGTGATGGGGGTGGGGAGCCAGCATGGGGGTGGGCAGGGGCAGGAGGAAGAGCTGCAGAGAAAGACTGTGGGTGCAATACAAACATGGAGTGGAGCAGACATTTCTCAGCCTGTTCATTTCCTACAGTTCTGTTTTCTAGCCTCAGAAGCAAGCTGGTTTCTGCCTGTTTGCCCCTTTCTCTCACTCCATTGTGCAGCTGGTGAGCAAGGGGGATGTCGCAGGGGGAGGGGAGTCCAAAGATTCAGCCAGCCCAGAGACTTTCCTGGCTTCCTTTGCTTTATAAAAGCACATACATGATGGTATAAAATGCATTATATGGGAGGTGCTGTGTGATCCCCCCCAAACACAAGCTCATCAGACAGGTTTGCAGCTGGATGCCCCTTGAGTCTACATTACAAGCGTGGGCCATGTATGTAGGGAGGGAGCCCAAGGGTTCTAAAAGAGGGAGAGGGGCACAGAAGAGAGGGGTATAGGGCCACTTTGATGGACTGGCACAAGAGAGAGGGGATGGTTTGCAGGAGAGGGAAAGTCATAGTGGCCTGTAGGTTGGGGTTAGGGGGTGTCTGTTGACTCAGCGAAGACATGGCCACCTCAGGAGCTGCCCAGAGAGCTCTGGACTGAATAACTCTAGCTCTTTCTGAATGTTGCTTAGGAAGACCCAGGTGGACAAAAACACATAGGTGGACAGGTACATTTGAGGCTGAGGGATTGCCATATTAGCTCTCTGTACTTCTCAGCCCATTTGCTTTACTCTTAGGAATGGAAGCTCAGGTTCATCCAGGTGGGTGGTGCTTAGCTTAGCAGGTAGGAGCCCAGCCTTTGGCATTGGGGTGTTTTCTGAGTACCCACTTTGATGTTTTTATCAGAATGACCTTGAACACGTGACCTGGATTCTCTGAGCCTGATTCTTCTCTGCCTAGCCAACCACACGGTTTCTAAGCACCAGCTAGATGCATCTGTAGTGCCCATTTCAGTCCTGTCTGCTGCTGGAGACACCTCCAGGCAAGCCTGGGTTTCTGGATGAACTTCAGCCTGGCACCAGACCGCAAGTGAATGTAGCTCTGGAATTGGCCCCCAGGGCATGCCTAGCTCTAATCTACCTTCAGCGAATTGGTGGTGACGTCTGTGAGTAGCCCAGGAGAGGGACCCATGAAGGCCCCTGCCATTGAACCCTCACCCCGGGCTTTTAAGGGACAAGGAGCTGGCACTAGTCTGCTTCTGGGGTGAGTTAAGGAAGAACACCTAGCTCTCCTCTGCATCCTCAGCTAGCACCTGTTGTTTTTGAAACGTTAGATGGCTTTGACATCCTTAGACAAGGTCCAGACAAGGAAAGTCTATAAAGATTTAATCAAGCATTGTGTATGGGTGACCCTGGCTGCTCGTTCCTGTCCTCCAACTCTGGGGAGAAGGAAGAACATTATGAAGAATGCAAAAAAGGGGCAGAAATGGTGAAAGCCGATTTTGTCAGTGAAGCCCCACATTTAGCTAAGCTTGGGAGCAGATGGCAAACATGGCCCCAGTCATCACCCTCACCAGATTCTGCAGCTGGGCCCAAGGTGAGAGGCCACTTAGAGCTTGGCAGTTGTTTTAGAGAGTGGGGTCACAGGAGCCTCCCCCCTTAAGCAGACCTTTACAAAATTCCAGGAAGGAGGCCGGTCCAACCTGCTCAGCATCTCCCGCTGCTTGACCCCTGGCACAGGCATGCTGTTCAGTCTGTACCTGAGCCTACACACCTGTATGGGCCTGTCTGGAGACAGGACGTTCCCACGGGCCATGCAGTCACTCCTACAGAGTTACTGCCCAAGGAGACTGGTGAGCTTCAAAACATCATCCTCTCCAAATCATTTCACTCAGGACAGCCCCGATGGGGATTGGGCAGGAGTCACTCAAAGGAATTGGCTGGGCCTGACCCAGCAGGTCTCCTGCACTTTCTCAAGTTGGTTGCTGGGGTCTATGACCCACTTGACCAGGAAGTAGTTGTGACCCTGATCTGCACCTAGGGTGCACACCCTTGTGGAGGGTTTATTACTAACTCTCCTCTCCTCTTCTTTTCTCCCTCTCTTTCTTTCCTTTTTAGATTTACTTTTTGGAGGGGAGGTGTGCACATGCTGTGGCATGCATGTGTAGGTCAGAGGATGGCCCATCCTTCCATTGCACCCTGTGAGTCAGGGAAGCACTTTAATCCAATGAACAACCTCTCTGGCCCTCTCTCTCCATCTCTTTTTGAGAAGGGATGTAGCTATGTAGACCAGATAGGCCTGAGATTTGCCATCCCCCTGCTTCAGGCTCCTGAGTGTGGAGAGTCACAGGTGTGCATCATCACACCCAGCTAGGCTAGCCAGGCTTTATTTTGAATACGCAGGGATCATGGCAGCAGGCACTGTTGCACGTCCTTTTGTGTAGAAAGAAAGCTGAGGCTCAGAGAAGTCCGTGAGTGGTGCAGCTGTTTTTGTCTTTTTAAATGTACTGGGGATTGAACCCGGACATCCCAGGCAAGTGCTGTGCCCCTTCGGCACACACTGGAGCTGGACTTTGAAACCAGAACATCTGTTCCTAGAGCCCTGGCGTTTATCTGCTGTGTTCTGTTTATTTCCCTTCTGGAAGCTTCAGCCGCACCTGTAAGAGTTTCCTTTATTTCCTACCTCTTGTCCCTCCTTTTCATACTTTCAAATTCACTGTTGTCGTCACGACCTTTACAATTCATCACTTTCTCATTTTTCATTTCGGTTGAAGACAAATGATCAGCAGAGAGCCCAAAGCAGGCTCAGCACCACTCCAGAGGCCCTTCCTTCTCTATCTTGCCCCTCTTCCTCAGCATCCCCATGCCCACTACCATCATCACCTTCACCTTTTGTAAAACATCTACCTGCAATGGGTAGCCATACTTACAGAGCAGGGCACACCCACCTCCTTCTGTGGGATCAGAGGAGGAGGTTCAATCTACACTACATGTACAACCGAAGAATGTGAAAAGTCCTCAGAAAATAAGGGTGGGGGGCGGTGGGCTGGGCTGGGGGTGAGGGTGGGAAGAGAATTTAAAACAGCCAACGAGTGTCTGTTGAGGGAATTAATCAATGGCCAAGGAGATTGCTTGTCATCTTTCAATATCTGTAAAAATAACAGGCCTCTAGAGAGAGAGAGAGCCAGAGCACCAAGGGAACAGAAGACCAGAAGATGCTCTGCCCAGCCCAGGCCTGTGAGGAGCTGCAAGGGACAGAGAACCACCCACTTTGGGTGTTGGCCAACACTGCACTCCATCTTCCCTAGCCACAGTAGCTCTTGCCACCCCCTGGAAGCTGGCAGCCTCCAGTAACACCGCCCAGGAGTTTGGGAATTGCTTATTGCTGCTAGTCTGAATCCCACCTACCTCCCAGCCCACCAAGCTCTCCTGCTCCCTCTGAATGTCGGCTGCCATCCACACCATCAGCCTGCATAGAAACTTGAAGAGAGGGCAGCGGCTTCCCAGATCAGAGCCTCCGCCCAGACTTCCAGCCAAGGCCCCAGAGCTCCCAGGACCTGGAGGGTTTTTTCTCCTGGTTGTGTTTGGAATTGGCTGGTTTTCTGGGCACCAGGCCCAGCTCAGTTTAATTTTTGTTTATTTTTATGTACAGATTCTCTTCTGTTTGGGGAAGAGCTTTGTGTAAATTATTATTATTTATATGATAAAGAATAAATCACACCAAATAAAAAAACCCACAATCTCTTTTCTCAATAGAATTACTAAATTAGGGACTGGAAAGAACAGCCGATATGCTGGGGTTTGGTTTTAGAAAGCTTTGGACATTCTCACAAAGTGTCTCAGTCACTGCGTCCTATCATCTGGATTTGATGTTTTGTGCGGCCAGCACAGGCACGTGGGCTGGCCAATGAAGACCAGAGCCTAGGCAGGACCTAAGGGTGTGGGTTTCCTGGTCTGTTGTACTCCCATCCCCTGGGAGATTAGTTGGGCATTTTGATATGATTTGCTAGCTTGGAATGGGGAAAGAATAAGGGGAAACAGAGGAGCTGGGAGATTCCTGCCAGAAATAAAATCCAGTGCTCCAAATGGGCGTGGGGGTGGGGCACATAAGAGTCACTTGAATAGTGGCATTTATTACATCAGGGGAATGAGCCAATCATTTCTTTGCCTAGTCATTAAATCTGCATATTTCAAACCTATTGGTTGGAATGAAATGAGTCAGGAGGCAGGGATGCAGATGGGCAAAGGATCAACTTGGCCCTGAGAGTGTCCCCAAGTGCCCCAACCCCCCTGCCCCTGTCCCCAACCAGAGTAGGGAGACAAATTTACCCAAAGTACTCTGCTCAACTCTGTCTTATCCCTTACCCACGCCCTTCCACCCTCAGTCCCATCCACTGGTTCATAAAGCTCTGTTTGAGGGCTAGAGACACACCCAGGACTGGGACTGCATCCCAGGAGCTGATATCCTAAAGGCCACAGTGAGGAAAAAAATCATCAGTAACTGTTGGCTTTGTTGATGACGGTTTAGAACCCCAAACTACCCCAGTATTGATAAGACACTTAGGACTAGGAACATAGTCCAGAGGCAGTATTTGCCAGCTATTCATGGAACCTTAGGTTTGATCCACAGTACTGCAAAAACACAAAGAGAAAACTGTTCAAACTGTGGCCTCTTCAATCTGTCCAATCAGGTTCCAGACTTGGCTGTCCCAGGTTGTAGACCAGGCTGGCCTTAAACTCAGAGATTTACCCGCCTCTGCCTCACGAGTGCTCAGATTATAGGTGTGTGCCATCATGCCCTGCCAGGTTCTACTTTTGATTCATAGGGTTACAACCACCATCAGGATGAGTAGAGGGCCTTGCACCTTCCTGAGTCTGAAAATCCATTCTTCCACTTAATAGTTCATAATGGAAATCTTGAGCAAATTGCTTATCCCTCCCCAAGCCTGAGTGTGCTCATCTGTAAATGGGAGAATACTAGCAATCACACAGAGAGACATGTATGTGCTCACACAGTCTCAGAGTGGGACTGTAAGGAAATTCATGTAAAGAGTCCTGTTCATTCAGTGTTCCAAACCTGCTCAGTCTACTCCCCAAGCCAGCTGCTGTACATGAGCCTGCCCATCCTCTGTCATGCTTAGCACTCAGTAGACCCAGTTAACAAATTAATAAGTAAAATAATAAAATGTTAGGACCAGGATGTAGCTTAGAGGTGGAGCGATTGTCTCGAATTCTTCCCCTTCCCAAATAAATTCTACTTATTTATTTATTTATTTAGTGTGTGAGTATGAGTGGTATGCGCACCCAAATGTATATGGAGCACAGCAAACAACTTTCAGAGGTCCCTTTTCTCCCATTATGTGGGATCTGGGGATCCAACTTAGGTCTTTAGGCCTGGCAGCACACACACCTTTACCTGATGAACCACCATGCCAACTCTTGCCTAGCATCCTTTTTTGAAAATTGGATTGTATTTTCTGTGTATAGGTGTTTTGCCTGCATGTGTGTCTGTGTTCTATGTGTCTGCCTGGTGCTAGTGGAGACCAGGAGAGGGCACTGGATCCACTGGGACTGGAGTTACAGATGGTTGTGAGCCACCATATGGGTGCTGGGAATCAAGCCTGGGTCCTCTAGATGAGCAGCCAGTGCTCTTAACCACTAAGCCATCCCTCCGGTCCCATTGTCTAGCATTACTGAGACACTAGGTTCAATCCCTGGTACAAGCAAATGAACAAAAATCCTTGTAATAAAATATTGCCCAGGTAGTCAGCTTGTTAAGTCCTGGAGAGACCCACTGAGTTGCTTCTTTCTCTTGCAGCCCTCATTTGGTGACTGGATCAGCTATTCCTAGAAGAGTCAGGCTCAGGAAGCCACCAGCCTCTCTGCACTTCTCTGGTGTGCTTAAAAGTCTGATCTTAGACAAACCAGCAGACTACAGCATGCTCATTTGTCCTTGTCCTAGCCAGAGGTTGTGGGTATGGCTTAGCTAGACCAGAGCAATGAACTGGCCTATGTGACTGAGCAACCCACATATTACCTATTAGTATATCCATTTTTTTTGTTTTTGTTTTTGTTTTTCGAGACAGGGTTTCTCTGTAGCTTTGGAGCCTGTCCTGGACTAGCTCTGTAGACCAGGCTGGCCTCGAACTCACAGAGATCCACCTGCCTCTGCCTCCCGAGTGCTGGGATTACAGACATGCGCCACCACCGCCCGGCTAGTATATTCATTTGTATCTGTATATTTGGGAGTAAACACAGGTTTTTTTTTTTTTTTTTAATCTTGGAGTGCATCAGCCGTTCATCTGTTCACTTTGGGGGCAAGGGTTTTAGTTTTTGTGAGCCAGAGTCTCAAATAATCCAGGCTGACCTCCAATTTTGCTGTGTAGCTAAGAATAACCTAGAGCTCCTGATCCTTCTACCTTCCCCTTCGAAATGCTGGAGTTCCTGGTGTTTGCCACAATGTCCAACTTCATCTGTTGTTTACTGCAGCCTTACTGTTGCTGAATGCCATAATGCAACAGTCACAGAAGACTGGATTTCCTTCTCTGAATACACCTTTCTTTTAAACAGAGCTCTGTGCAAACTCAAATGATGGGGATAGAGAGTAGAGTACGTGAGGTGAACTGGTCTTGTCTCTACCCTGGCTGGCGATGGTGGCCACTTGAGGACACTCTGCACCATGCTGGCCTTCTGGCCAACTGCACTGCATTCTCTTGACTCATTTCATTCCAACCAATAGGATCTGAAGCATGCAAATTTAATGACTAGGCAAAACTAGTTTTTAGAAAGGAGAAAGCAACAGCAAGCAGGCAAAGAAATAAATAATTTATTTTTAGGCCATGTAAGTGCTATGAAAAGGACCAAACTACCTAAATAGGTAGTGTGACAGTGTATGTAGAGAGAGCTGCTCTTGAGGTGGGGGAAGGGGAGTGTAGTTTGGGCAAAGACTCAATGGACGGTCTGAAAGCAGGGAATTCTGGGTAGCTGGAAGAGTACATGTAAGGAGATGGAGGGCCTGCCTTGAGAGCAGGGACTTCAGGGATCTGTAGCCTGCCTTTCCTTCCTTCCTTTTTTCCTTCCTTCCCATCTTGCCTGCTCCACCCCTCCTTCTTTTCTTCCTCCAACTTGCTGATATTGACCTTGAACTTCTGAGCCTCTTTCCTCCACCTCCCAAGTGCTGGGGTTACAGGTGTGCCCTGCCCTGTGTGACTCACGTGGTGTTGGAAATTAGACTCAGGGTGTTGTACGTGCTAGGCAAGCATACCAATGGAGCTCCATCCTCAATGCCACAATGGCTCTCTGAGGCCGAAGTCAACCGACCTTGCTGGGTGTGGTGGTGTCTGTTTGCTATGCCAACATGCAGGAGGCAAAGGGTCTGCCGTTCAAGGCCAGCCTTGACTACATACTGAGTTTCAGCACATCTGGGCTATGTGAAGCCCTCTTTTTCCAAAGCAATCATAAAAGTCAACCAGCTGTTTTTGCACATGCTTATGTGTCTTTCTCTTCTCTGGAATCGGCTCAGACCCTCACTGTTGCTCAGACACCTCATCCCCAAGACCCACTGGCCTCCAATCCCACTGCATTCTCAGTTCTTTGAATAAAACAACTTCCTCTTGCTACAGGGCCTTTGCACAGCTAGTCTGTGGCTACCCAGCTCCCTTCCACTAGTCAAGAATCCTGTGTTAGATGCTTTCCCCAAATTCACATAGTCAGATCCCTTATCTTACTTGGTAATTATGCATTAATTTACCGTGCTTATCTGGAGAGCTGGGTTCTTGTCTGATGTCTAGCTCCAGGCACAGGGCCTGATCTCTGAAAGATACCTCCCCCGCCACACACACACACACAACCCCACATCCCCTGGATTTTCTAGACAGGGTTTCTCTGTATAGCCCTAGTTATCCTGTAACTCGCTTTGTAAATCAGGCTTGGCCTTGAACTCAGAAATCCACCTGCTTCTGCCTCCTGAGTACTGGGATTAAAAGTGTGTGCCATCACTGCCCAGCTTTCTGGAAGATATTTGTTGAGTGACTACTTACAGATGATGCTGGGGTGAAGGGCATAGCTTGGGGAAGGGACATAAAGCTACTTAAAGCATCCAGGAGAAGTGGGTTGTTCTGAGGGAAAGAGTACCTCAGGAGAGCATCATGGCAGCCACATGCCAGTGGAGGACCAGTCATTTGGGCCATAGGGGAACTGGGTAGCATTCCTTCAAGCATGGTTTTGTAGTTAGTTGGTGGGATCTTTGTGTAGAACAGGTGCCTTAAGAACTTAGGGAGTCCTCTGTCCTTAGAGCAGAGCAGAGGAGGGACCCTGGGAACTTTCATTTCCTTAGGTCTAATGATTCTAGTCCGTTGGTCTTTTCAGCTGTAAAATGGGCGCCCCCGAGTGGCACCGAGGGCAGAGTCATTTCCAGCTTGCCATTGGCGCAGGGACCGTAGGCTGCTGTTCCCCTCCTCCCCACTAGCTCGGCAGGGTACTGGGAGGGAAGGGGGGGCTTCCTTGAGTCTTAAGTAGCTCCACAGCTGGAGCAGTGGTGTGTATTTTAAGTGGAGTTTGCAGACAATGGAGCTCTCTAGGGCTTGGAGGGGAAGGAAGCTGAAATTCAGGACCATTCTGTGAATTCCCAAGTTCTTTGTGTCCATTGTGTAGGAGAACAATGCTGTTTGTTTGGCTTGTTCACTCAAGGTAGGGGATTGGGGCTGGCGTGTGTGTGTGTGTGTGTGTGTGTGTGTGTGTGTGTGTGTGTGTGTGTGTGTAAGTCCTAGCACACTGAAATTCCCAGAGTGGCTAGGTGGCTTAGGCATTGGAGGACCCCCTAAGAAACTGGGGGTGGGCTGTAGGGAGATGGGAAGCTGTGGGGCTGGCAGGGGTGAGACTGAGTTGTCCAGGCTGTCCTTCAGGTTCAAGCCTTGCTTCCTTAGGGATTTCTGCTCCCTTTCTGGAAGATTCTAAACCCAGAGGCTGTTGACCTTGATCTTTTCCCCACAGATTGCATCTTATGGAGGAAGCATAGAGCAAATAAATACCAGTTAGACACGTCCCTTCATCTTTGAGGCCTCACCTTCTTCTGTGTCCATGGTCAAGCGCTTGGCTAGACAGAGTTGTTCACAGCTTGTCGGCTCATGCACTTCTTGGACCAGAGCTAGCTCGCCTCCTGGACCACATCGTTCTGTCTCACCAAGCCCTTCCTTGACCTTGATCTTGGCTGGTGAATGCAGCCTGGGTCCCCAGTGCACTCTGTACATCCACAGAGCGAAGGCCAGTGACACAGGAGGCCTGAGCTCGGGTCATAGAACCTCAGTAGGACTACATGGCAGCTTGACTTCCCCAGAGCCGGGCAAGTGCTCCAACCGTGGGCTTCACCTCCGAAGACCCCCCTCCCCCTTCAGACTTAGCAGCTGTGTCTGGACTCTGTGGCAACATTACCTTTCATGGCCTGATTAAAGTCCTGCTGTGCCGATGTCTATCCCAGCCTCAGTTTCCCTTCCGGAGAGCAGACAACAATCATTCTCCCCTGCTGAGCTGCAGCGAGCAGTAAATGAAACACCGCGGCTCAAGGCCTGTGTGTCATCGCTGCCTCCGTTGTTCAGACACGGGAATCAGGGTGGAGGAGACAAGCTTCCCGTGGAGGATAAATGAAGGGATTGCAATTCAAGTCCTGGCCGCTGGCTCTAAAGCTGGGTTGTGACCGTGCACTGGGCCTCCTGAAGATAGAGTTCTGATGCTGGCTTGGAGCGGCCCTCTCTGGACCTTCCAACAGCACCTGCCAAGTTTCCCCGGTCAGAGAAGTCATATTGTCTATCCAAGGATGGGGGGTGAGGTTCCACCAGCTCTACCCACTGACCCACTGGAGACCGCAGTGCCCACACTGACTCTGACAACAAGTGTCTTCCCCAAGCAAGGGGCACCAGCTCAGAATGAGGAGCAGCCTTGGGGTCAGGGGCTGAGTTCCAGTTGGGCAGGTGCTGGAGACAGCACCTGGGCTCTGACGTTGAGCCCCAGTGTGAGTCCTGGGGCTCATCAGGGAGCCTGCCTGTGCTTTGGACTTTCACCCGGCAGATGCACAGACCCACGCACCAAGGATGAGAACAGAATCCCAAGCCTTGGGGACCACAATGGTGTGGAAGGGAGCTGAGCCATGGCTCCCTCCAGTTTCTACCCTCTCCCTTCACCTCAGCTCAGTCTCTGGCCACTTCCCCTCTCTCCACCCCTTCTTTTCCTAGCTTGTGGTTTTCCACTGAATGAGAAGGAGGAAAAAAGGATGGGGAAAGGCGTGGGGGAAGGGGTGTCCACTTTGTTGATGCGGTGCTGCACTTGTTCTGTGAATGAAGGTGATGTGGATTCAGGGTGGAGGAAGGGGGTGGAGGGAAGTACTGGGTAGGGCGGCCTGGGATGGAGTTGCCATGGGAACAGCAGCCTGCCAGGAGCCCTGCCTTCAAAGCCGAGGTGCTGTGCGTGTGTGGCAGGTTCCTGAGGGAGGCGGGTGGTGCATGGTGCGTGTGGGGGAGCAGATCTGATGGGAGCCCCTTGGGACTCCAGCTCCTGGAGTCCAGACCAAAACCCTAACCTGAGTGGGAAGTGGTATTATTCAATATTTCCTGGCAGAGGCCCCACAGCCTCAAGGCCCCTCTTGCAGGGATGCGGGTGGAATCATTGTGGTCATTGTGAAAGGGTTCTGATCCAGTCCTCCGATGGCAACACCTTTTCAAATGTGTTAGGGGTGGAGGGCAGGGACTCCCCGTGGGGAGGGGTGGTGGCGGAAGTTTGTCTTGTCAGGCTCAGATTGGGGCAAGTCCAGTCACTTGAGGTGTTTAGCTCTTACTCCGAGGGGATGCCCTGGAGCCTGAGAATTCACCCAGATGATAAGACGACTGTGTTGGAGATCTTCAGGTGCACTGGTGGATACCGCTGTCATTAGAGTGACCCTCTGGCCACTAGGGGGGGGCCATGGCCCAGCATCCATGGGAGACCTGGTGAGGTAGTATGGCTGGAAAATAGCCCCTGTGGTGCTTCCTTTCGTGGGACTGGCCCCACTAGACCATGCCACAGCAAACCCTGCTGGCCTTCTGGGGACCAGCAACCAGGGGTTGCCATTCAGTCTTAGCTTTCTTGGGCTCGATGCCTGGCTGTTCACACAGAACCACCATCCTATTCAGAGCAGTTCGGCAGTGCCTGCTGCTCACCAGTGCGTGCTGGGCATTGCAAGGGGGCTCCAGACCCATCCAGGAGGCACAAGCTTCCCACTACACATCTGAGGTTAGACAGGCACGCCCTCAGACCTGACAACCTGCTTTGGATCCTCATCGCCGTCTCTTCGATCAATCCTGGGCAAGCTTGCTAATGTGAGCCACACTTCCCTCACCTGCAAAATGGTGATGATGATGTTACCTAGCTGTGGAGTTGTGAGGATGAAATGAGAAATTAGGAATGAAGTCTGTCAGGGTCTGGCAGAGGGAAAGCTCTCCCTCCACAGGGTTGACAGCTGTTAGCAGTGAATGAGTCAGCGGGATGTGGTAGAGGCAGAGGTGAGTGACGAGTGGTTCTGAAGAAAAGGAAATCCAGTGACGGCAATGAGACAACCAGGGAGGACTTCCTGGATGTGGTGTCTGGAGAGAGGCTGCAGGACAGCTGGGCAAGGCAGGGCAGGGAGAAAGGAATTTAAAGAGCTTGCTTTGTTTGCTCCTGACAGCCCTGGAGTCCTCTCTCCTTCCTCCATCCCCCCACCCCCTCCAGCCTGGCTCCCTCTGGCTCCCCCTCCGCCTGTTCCACTTCTCCTCCGTGTCTTCCTCCTCCTTTCCCGCAGGGAAGCCAGCCTAGGGGCAACAAGTTTCATCAACAGTGACCACTGCCTGGTGCGGCTCAGTGGCTCCCGACCAGGGCCAGTCCTACCCCCAGGGACATTCAACAACGTGTGCCGTCATCTTTGCTTGTCCCAGCTGGAGAGGAGGGAGTGCAGAGACAGTCCTTTCCCACGCAAAGAGGGAAGGAAGGGGTCCCAACCGGCGAGGAACCCTGGCTTGGACAGAACACTTCCACTGGGGAGAAACTGGGACCCCTGTGGCGGCCTCCTGTGGTCCTGTCACCGTGTCCTCGTGCCATGGATCGTCTCCAGCCCCTACTCACCGCCCCCCATCTCTATCTTCTGTTCTAGCCATCCCCCCACCCCCATCCTCCAGTGCCTCAGGCCTCACGGCCGCCCCCGCCACTCAGCTGCCGGTGCCACTGCCCCTAGGGTCTTGTCCCCCCTTTCATCCTCTGCCTCGCAGGGGTTGTGGACCGCCTGTCAGGAAGGAGTCAGCCGGCGGCTGCACGAGGATTCAGAGACCGAGCTGCCCGCTGCACTCGGCCAGCCTGCCCACTGATTGGCCGAGCGGCTGTTTCCATGGTGATCTCCGGCAAAGCCCGGCCCCCACCTCGCAGCTCACCCCTCCACACCCCGCACACCCTATTCAGTGGCGAGAGCAGGTTAATAAAACAGGAGCCGCGTGAGGAGCCCGGCTGTGGGCCGAGGTCCCAGCGTGGTGGCCCGCCCGGAGGAGCGAGGGACGGTAGGGGTGGGGAGTGAGGAGCTCGCCTGGAGCGCAGTTAGTGCCCGCCCCACTCCAGCCCATCAGGGGCTCCACCCACTGCAGGTGCTGGGGTTGCGCCGGCCCTAGGATATTGGGGGCTCATTTTCTCATCGTGCACCTTCCCACCATGGCCTCTAGGGGCAGTGTCACCGTCTCCCCCCCAACAAAACCTCCCGGACCCCTGTAACTGGGATGGGAGAAGGCTGGGTGGGGATGAGGGAGGATAGCTGTGGAAAGGTTGGGATTGGGGAAGAAGACTGGAGCGAGATGGGCTTGAGACAAGAGTGGTGTCGCGCTTGAAGAGGGGGAAGGAGGAGAGAGGTAGGAATGAGGCACATGGTAAACACCGCGTTGTTTGGGATGGATGAAGAGTGGAGCGTGGGGGGGTATAGAGATGAGGTGGGGTAGGCATAGGAAGGGGGCTTCAAAGGGTGCAAGTTTAAAGGCCGAGAGGAGAGGGATTGGAGCCGGGACTGGAGGAAGGTGAAGAGGGCTTGAAGCTTTGATAAGAGATAGACATTGTTCAGCACTGCCTCAGGCTGACTCACCCCACATGTGCCCAGCACAGAGCCTGAGGAGCAGTGGAGGAATGGGGTGGAAGCTGGTGGGCTATGCATGCTGGGAATATCCGCTGAAATCAACAACCCCAGCAACAACACTCCTTCCTAGTATCAACCCAGTGTTTACTGTCAAGTCTGAGCTACATGCTGACATGGATGACCTCATCGGGCACTTACAATAATCCTTTGAGGCAGGCCTATTACAACATCCACCAGAGATTCAGAGAGGTTGAGTAACTTATTCAAGGTCACAGGGTGCTGATTCTGCTGCAGATATAGTGGACGTGTGATCAGAAATTAGATCTGGAGTCGAGTCTTTCTGGCTAGAGATTCAAACCAGGTTGGTGATGGGGTAAGCAAGGCGCTCTGTGTCCAGAGGTCAAGGATGGATCTGGCTGTGATGTTAAGCTGGGGGTCAGGGCCCTGGCTGCCATCTGTGACATCATCTGGATCTGTGCTTAGTGCTCCCTGCTGGGGGAGATGCTAGATTGGCTGGGGTGTTTGTTCTGTATTTTGTGTATCATTGCAGGCCAGGCCTCACATGAGAGACACAGAGACCCTAAAGCAATTCTCCAGTGACTGCCTTTGAAGATCATCTATTTTGATGCAATGGGGAAGCCTAGAGCTAGTGCCCCAAGGCCCAGACTGGAAAGAGATTTGGGGAAAAAAAAACAAAAAACCAATAGTTTAGCTCTAAATTAAGCACGAAGATACAGATCTATAATCCCAGCATGCAGGAGGTGGAGGCGGGAAGATCAGGAGTTCAAGGTCATCCCTTGGCTACATAGGTAGTTCAAGGCCAAAAAAAAAAAGGCTTGGCTCTAGGTCCACTTGTGATGTAGTCTTGGATGGATGTAATTTCTGTGAGCCTCAGTTTCCTCATTTATAAGATGGGAACATATATGCTAGTTGGTGATACCCGTTACAGTGGAATGATGCCTGGGAAATGCCTGGCCTGTAGAAAGTCCTTGGTTAATGTGGCTTCCTTCTTCTGAGCCATCTCTGTAGATGCTGATTCTCCTGACCCAGGGGCAAGGAACTTCCTGAATAGTTGGGTTTCTACTGTCCCCACTTCTAAGAATGGAGACAGCTTTCTAACCCAAAATATGGTGGGACAGGGATGCTCCTCCTCTCTCTAGGATGGGACAGAAGAATCCAGGCTGAGGGAGTGAGAGGGGAATCACTGTGTCACATCTCCCCACTCTGCCAGCCTGTCCCTGACCCCACCAGGGAACACCACTAAAAGAGTCTAAGCAAACGCTGAGCTTCTCAGGCCACCCACTGGCGGCTGCTGCCCCTGCAGCCTGCAAGCTCTGGGGACAGCACAGAGGGCCAGGCCACCGGCTAGGAGCCCAGGCCAGGGAGGGCACAGGCAGCTGCTGCAACCCGAACACTCGATAAACCATTAATTCTTAATAAACGACAGGCTGTGCATTATTTAACAATAATGATACTTTCTGTTCCATTATAGATTAAAACACCGGCCTCTTCTTATTAATCCTGCATTTCAAAAGCTTGTAAATCCTGCACAGCCAGAGGAGATAAAAGCAGGCTCAACCCCATCCCTGGGCTGACACACTTGCACAGACACAGTGGCTCAGCAGCTCTGCCTGGGTGCACACACACTCGTGTGCCCTGGGCCCACCCACAGTCCAATTCCTGGACAACAACCGCACACCTGCTGTGGATATTTCCTACCTTGATCCCTCCCCCCTTACACACACACACACACACACACACACACACACACACACACACACACACACGAGAGAGAGAGAGAGAGAGAGAGAGAGAGAGAGAGAGAGCCTGCCTTTCCATTCTCTACCTCTCCTTCCTTTATCTGCACAGCATTCCACCACACAACCCTAATAGGCACATAATGTGAGATTCTATTCTCATATGGGTTTTGCATTTCTCAAGGGTCCTAGGGAGGGGGTGGGGAGAGGAGGAGATCAATCATAGGGAAAGGAAAGGAGGAAGTGCCTAGAAAAGAAGGGAGCATACATCTCGAGCCCCCCAGGGCTGGGTAGGCTCTGAGTTCAAGTCCTCCTGACATACTGAGAACTACGCAGGGTTCCCTTAGAGTGCACCGACATGCACACCCCTCTGTAGGTCCCTTAGGCTCTGTTTGCACACACAAAGAGCTCACTCCCACTAAAGACAGCATCTGCATTGCCGCAAAGCCCCCAGCCTTCTGGAGCTTCTCTAGAAGCCAGGCTTGATGGTGTACACCTTAAGTTCCAGCACCAGGAAGTGGACACAAGCAGATTAGAAGTTCAATGACACCCTCTGCTACCTAGTGAGTTAGAGACCAGCCTGAACTACATGAGACCTTGTATCCAAAATCAAAGTACAGACAGACAGACAGACAAGAAGCAGCTTCCTCAGGAGAAGCCAGTCTTGGCTTCAGGCTCCCTCTGGCACATGGCAGGCCTTTGGGAAGGGGACAGCTGCCAGGGGTTCATTTCTGAGCTGTGCCGTTGTCTTGATGCCCCTTGTCTGTGCTGCCAGGACTGCAGACCACAGCCCTTTCCACAGGGCAGGCAGAACACAGGCCAGTAAGACACTCTTTCTGTGGAGAGTCAGAAACCATAACTAAGGATTTGGAAAGAAAATCCACTGTAACCTTGGATGCCTTGACCAAGGTCATTGCAAAGAAAAAATCACCTGCATTTATGGAATGTTTATAAATTCTGGATACCCTGTTGCATCCCCATATTCATTCCATCCTTGGAGAGTCCTGCTCTTCCTGCAGATGAGGAGGGGAGTTAGCTTGTCTGTGGGCACACAAGCACACTAGCGGTGAAGCCAGAACTTCAGGCAGCTACTGTCTGACCTTCTACATTTATTCTTATGTGCATTGGTGTTTTGCCATGGGTGTCGGGTCCCCTGGAATTGGAATTACAGACAGTTGTGAGCTGCCATGTGGGTGCTAGGAATTGAACCCTGGTCATCTGGAAAAGCAGCCCCATAACCCCAGCACCATCTCTTCAGCCTCTACTGTCTGGTTTTTAACCTCTCCTCAGAGATAGGGTTTTTTGGGGGGTCATCTGAACCCCCAAAGCCAGTAGGACTGGTACAAGCCAACCTGAACTTTCTCTCCCAGATTGGATTACAGGTGTGCCGTAGACTCTCCAGGAGGAGGTACAGAGTCAATGTGACGGGAGATCCCTGGCTTCTCTGGTTTTACTTGCTGTTTTTTTCCCCCCAGTAGAAGAGGAAGATAGGTCCCAAGCTGCTAGTGAGTTTCTCTATGTACTATGGCAGGCTTATTTCTCCTGTTCCTCCTCCTCCTTTTTGACTGGCTCTCACAATGTAGATCAGGCTGGATATGGCTTTCATCCATCATCCTACTTCTCAGTCCCCGGAAGGCTGTGATTACAGGCATATGCTACCACAATGAACCAGGCAAGGTCCACCATACAGGGTGACTTGCTGAGGCTGAATGGTTAAGTCAGTGCGTGGCATCTACATCCATCTCTTGCTCAGGACTCTTAAAACTGGTCTGAGATGTTTCCCAAGAGTGGATCAGGGAGTGGAGAGACAGCTCAGTCATTAAGAGCACTGGCTGCTCTTTCAGATGACCCAGGTTTTGTTCCTAGCACTCACACCGCAAAACTAGCAACCATCTCTGAAGCTCTAGTCCCAGAAGCCATCTGTAACACAGTCCCAGGGGAACTGACGCCCTCTTCTGGCCTCCACAAGCACTGAATGAACATGGCGCACAGACATTCACGAGGGCAAAACACTCATACATATAAAATAAAAATAAAATCCTCCCGCCTCAAAAAAACAAAACAAAAAACAAAACAAAACAAACAAACAAAAACAAAAAAAAACAAACAAGGATCAGATGAAGGAGTCTGGGGACACAGCTCACTTGGTAGAGTACTGTCTATCATTCTCAAAGCTCTATGATCCATCCCTGCACCAGATAGGCTTAGTGATGCATAGCTATAATCCTAGGCTTGGAGAGGTAGAAGGAAGAGCGGGAAAACGTATACAGGGGAGTTGAATGTCTGGTGCAGAGGTCTGGACCTATACAGAATCCCAGTACCCAAAGGTAAAGGCAGGAGGATTACAAATTTGAGGCCAAGCCAGGCTACATGATGAGTTCCAGGTTAAGCTATGGCCCCAAAGTGATACCTGTTTCAAATGTCTCCCCCCAAAAAAGACAAAAAGAAAAAAAAATCATAGCTGAGTGTGTGAGCCCATGTGAGCCCCCCCCCCCTCTCTCTGTGTGTGTGTGTGTGTGTGTGTGTGTGTGTGTGTGTGTGTGCAGAATAAATGGAAGAAAGGGAGGCATCTTCAAGAACTACAGAGTTGGGGTGGGAAGCTAAGCAGCTTTCTTCGTTTTTGGAAATGCACAAGTGGGAAATTTGATTTGATCCCTTGTGGCTTTTGGGCCAACCCCTGTGTGAAGTCAGATCGCTTTTACAAAGGAAAATTTTATCCATTTTCTGGGTTTTATGGGGCCTCCACAATGAGAGAGACCTCTCCTGTTGGTGCTTAGCAAGGATTTCTCTGCGTGGCCTACAGTGACGCCGTGTAATCTCCCAAAAAATATGGTGCTAATATTCGCCGGGTTAGGGTTAGTTATTTTTATGTCTCTGTCATTTTGTTTCTCGGCAGCCCTATCTGCCGCCTGGAAAGGATGCGGCGGACACTTTATTTCCACAGTCATATTTTTTAATTTGATCAAAGCAAATTTCACTTGTTCTCCGTATAAATTATTTAACTCATTTCTTTTAGGTTAAATGTCTCAATAGCAAGATAGAAAGTTTCTCCATCACATTTTCTTCTAGGATTTTAATCAGTGCCTTGAGATTGTATGGACTTCCTTCTCAGGCTCCATCCTTCTCTGTCGGGGGGATTCTCTCTCTCCCCAGCTCCCTTCCCTCCCAACTCTCTTCTCTCCCTGCCCCTACGCTATGCCAATGCTTCTTGAGTCTGTGACTCAGGATGGCTCTGGATAAATGTATGGCAGGTCAGCATTTGGAACCCCTTTAGAACCCCCCCCCCCCACTCCTGGTGAATTGCCTGGCAACCTACAGTTCTAGTGGCCAACCACAGTTGCCGCTCCAGCCTCCGTCAGGACCTGGACCCCATACCTATTTTTCTAGGGGTGGTAGTGTGTGTGTGTGTGTGTGTGTGTGTGTGTGTGTGTGTGTGTGTGTGTGTGTGTGTGTGTGTGTGTGTACAGGTTGGGGCCAGAAGTGTGTTTCCTCAGGTACCATCCAACTCCCCCTGCCACCCACCAGCCCTGTTTTTGAGTCAGGATTTCTCACTGGCCTCGAATGCACCAAGTAGGCTAAGCTGAATGATCACTGAGCCCCAGGGACCCACCTGCCTCTGCCTCTGCCTCCCCAGTGCTAGGATTATAAGTGCACATCACTGTGTTTGGCTTTTCAAATGTGTGTTGGAGATGGAACTCAGGTCCTCATGATTGCTAGGCAAAAACTTTACCGGCTGAACCATCTTCTAGGTACCTATTTGTCATTTTTTTTAAATGCACTATTGGGGTTCGAACCCAGGGCTTCACGCTTGCTAGGCAAGTGTGCTGTCACTGAACTTTATGGCTAGATTTTAACATATGAGCCCTGAATTATAGCTGTTTCCTAACCAAAAGACCTCTACTCTGTCAGCTGCTCCTTGTCACAGGACAGACCCCTGGGAGCTGTCCCCTGGGTCCCAGGTCTCCTGATATATATAGGCTTTCTCCTTAGGCTTCTCCTGATAAGAGTATGGGGATGGCAAGTAGGTAGGGCCTCTGACACAAGGATGGTGTCGAGGAGCTGTGTCTAGAAGAAGGCAGGAAGGGATCTGATGCCTCCCACCTTGGCAGTCCACAGCCTCAGCTACTGTTGACTGAGCAGAATCCAGCCAGGCAAGCTCACTCACTCCCCCAGACCCTCTCTCTTCACCACCTCACGTTGCTTTAGCCAAGTGAGAGCCTCCTGTGGGAATTCCCTCTCCTTTTATTTTAACAATACACAGTAATTAACCAACGAACGCTATTAACCGAGACAAGTCGGAAATTACAATAAAATCAGCGCAGAGTCCACAAGCTGCGTGAAGAGGCGGGTGGGCCTGGCTTAGGCAGAAAAGAGCACCCCCCTCCACCCCCCACCGCTGGCCATCTAGGGGCTTTCATCTCAGCCACTGAGGCGCTTGGCTTAGGCTGGGAGTCTTCAGCCCAGCCCCGAGTGCTGCATAGGTCAATCTAGGTCTTAGGCCCAGCTGCTCCTACTTCCTGGCCGGAAAAGCCAGTCCCGGTCATTCTTCCAGCCCAAGGCCTTTTATGAAAAACTTAAATAATAGGGTCATGGCCTATGGCTGACCTGGGCTTGTCTGTGAGGATGTGACCTCTGCTCCTGGACAGGTCCAGAGATTTCCCTTCAGGGTCACTCTAGGTTCTGCAAAGCCTTGGAAAATGAGGATCAAAGAAAGCTCTTGGAACTACTAGACCACAGCGGTCCCTTCTCCAGTTTGTAGAGCATCTCTGGGGCTGTCATGCCAAAGATCCTGTGAAGGAGTGGGATGATTGCTGCCCATTGCCTGGAAGTCTAGCTCTAATCTGACTGCAGTCTTTCATGCTGCAGTCCTCTGTAATTTCTCCTAGAGAGGTTCTGGTGGGCCAAGAGAAGGGTTACATGCTTATTTTATTTTTCAGATGATGAAACTAAGGCTCAGAGGGACTTGTGTATAATCTCACACAGCCAGGGTGGCATAGGCCTGTGGCTTGAAATGTGGTTGTATTTTCTCAATGGTTTCTGCCTTTCTTGTATCTCCTGAGCTCTAAAGGAGATGGATGCCCCACGGCTGAGCAGATAAACCAGACCTTGTTTTCCTTTAGTGCTCATAAGGCGAATGCACAGCAGAAGGCATCTCAACCCATTTCCACCCTCACTGGACAACTGTAAATTGTGCTATCATGTCAATTTTATTTTGCTTTTTTTGTGCTTTTGAGACAGGATTTCATGGACCCAAGGCTAGCTTAGAACTGCCTATGTACCCTGGGTTGGCCTTTTGATCCTCCCAGGATTACAGATAAGCTCTTGTCTCTTCAAGTAGATGTCAGCCCTGGGGAAACTGAGGCTCGGAGAAGTACGTGCTTTGCCCAACATCAACAGTCTGGAAGTGACAGAGACAGAACTTGAATCCAGTTCTGCCTGTCTGCAGACACCCTGCCCTCAGGTCCTCACTGAAAGGTCAGAGCCGGCTGGACTTGAAGTCTGTAGCAGCGAGTCCAGCCGGGGGAGTGTGGAGCTGGAGAAGCTCATTAGGAGAGAAGCTGACGTGGCCGTCAAGAGCCCAGCCATGGCCAGCCCCACTGACTCGCAGCTACAGTGTAAACAGCCTTACTAATTCTCCAGACTCAATCGCTGTCCCTGATGGATTTCCCGTCATTACTCCTGAGTGAGTGACAGTCTGCTCAGACACTTGCCTTCCGAGAGGTTCAGAAATCAGAATGCTTTGCTCCCAGAGTTGATTTCAACTTGTCCTAAAGTCATTTTAATTGGTGAAGCGTCAGAGGCAATTTGGGTAACTTTCTGAGAGCCCTTTACTGCTAGCCCTGGGCAGTGTGTGTGTGTGTGTGTGTGTGTGTGTGTGTGTGTGTGTGTGTGTATAAAACACCACTTTGGCTGGGGTGGCACTTTATCTGCCCCTTGATTGGTCAGGAAACTGAGCTGCACACATTGTTTGGGTGCTCCTTGCTGCAGTTTCTAGGCTGGTTCCTGAGGATAACAAGATTCATTTTCTCAATGGCTCTGACAGATAGGATTGTTATTGTTATTACACTCATATACCACCTTGCCTCCGAGGAGCTTAAGGCACTTTACAAATTTGAAAATTATCTAATAATCTCCCAGCAACCCTGAGAGAGGAGAGAAGCAGCAGAGAGAGGCTCTTTGGAGCAGCCAGAAGATCTGATAGCCCCTGCTTGCCAGCACATGACCACAGTGGGACCTGGACCCTTCAGGATCCTGTTCTAGCTGCCGGAAGAGGAAGAGGAGAAAGATGATCTGGGGGTGTGAGGAGGAGGAAGGGGGAGAGGGGCCCTGGCTCCAAAGGACAAAATCCAACGGGAGGGAGATGAGTTGTGCAGTGTTCTTTAAAGGCGCACAAAATGAGAAGAAGCAGAAGGCTCCCAGGGGCTTTCTGGGAAGAGAGCTGAAATTCGAAATGGAAATGTATGAGCTGGGGATGTAGCTCAGTAGCGGAGTACTTGCCTAGCTAGCAAGAGTCTCTTGATTCAAGCTGCACAACCCACCCTCAAAATCAAAGTGGCTATCTATCAGAGCAGGGACCTGAGATTATGGGCGGAAATATCTAGAAGCCCCCAACACAAGTCTCAATGGCTGCTGTTAGAGGGGTGTGGGAAGCCTCTGCAGGCCTCTGGTTCATCACCTGCCAGCTGAAAGTGTGGCATTAGGTCTCTGCCAGCTTGATAGCCTAGGATTCTGTCTCCCTTTAAGCTCCCTTGTGCCAGAGGTGGTGTCAGTAATTGGGGCGCCTTTACTAAGCATGAAGGGGAAGCTACCATCAAATGATGGGAGGGTACCACGATGTTGAGGCTCTCCTTTTCAGGATTAGGGGCTTGAGATGGTTCTAAACAGTACCTTTTGGGGAACAGGCATAGCAATGCCACCAAGATCTGGGCTTGGAGATAGGCCAATGACATAACTGCTGTTTATGACAGGCAAATGACATAACAGACAAATGACCCTCTGTTTCCTCATTTGTCACAACATAGTGATAGTGTGACCTTCTGCGGCTGCTGTGAGGGAAGCTGAGCTGAAAGGGTGTGTGTAAATTGCTTAGGTTAGTGCCTGGCACCTTAGCCACAAAGAACGAAGATGAGGATGAGACTCAGCTTCTGGCAGTATCCCTGCCCTTGCTCAAGTGATGGGGCCGCTTGGGAATATTTAGAGGAAGCTAGCAGGCTGAGGTTTGGGTGGGCTGAAGGTGAGTGATGATACTCTCTTAAAGTGTCTCCTCTTCATCCTCTCTCAACCCAGGAACAAGGGTCATGGCTCTTATTCCAAACACACCATCATGGCCACCGTCTTCTCCCTCACATTGACTCATGTTGGGTTCCTGCTGGTGATACTCTTCCTCAGTCTGTCCCCTAGCAACCACCTCTCCTGAGTATCCACGGGGTTTTGGTGATGTCATCCCACCAGGCTGCTACTGCTGCCTGGTGAGGTGAGCCTGGCTCCAGAAAAGGCTCCTCTGACCTGGCTGGTCCACAGAGAGGTGCAATCCACAGAGGGAGCATTCAGTTAGGACCATGAGCTAGAGCAAGTGGAAAGACTCTTGTAGAGAGGATGCAGGAAGGGGGCTCTTGCCTGACTCTCCATTTGTCCCAGCGAAATGAGTTCAGTTAACTTTGGATCCTTGAAGGAGGGATGGGTTCCCGGACTGCCTCACCACTGGTTACCTAAATGGATGGCTGTCTAATTCTTTGTATAAAATGTTGTAGGATTTGCATAGAGCCCTCACAGCCCTGCAGTGTACTTTAAATCATGTCCAGATGACTTATAATGCCTAATACAATGTAAATGCTGTGTAAATAGTTGCTGCACTGTGTTGTTTAGGGAATAATGGCAAGGGAAATCTTCTCTACATGTTCAGTACAGATGTAATTTCTCCCCCAAAGATTTTCTAATCAAAGTTGTTGAATCTGCAGATATGCAACCCATGGGCATAGAGGGCTGACTGTACTCTCTAGTTAGGGGCTATTATTTATCCCCCCCCCCCCCCCCCGTGTATATGTGTGTATAGCTATATATACATATAATATACATATACACAAATGTGAATATATACACATCATACACACACATTATATATATATATATATTTATATTTATATTTATATTTATATTTATATTTATATTTATAGTAATGAAGAAATTCTGAGACATCCAATTCTGCAAGAGGCCGTGGACTTACATTCCTTCATTCATTCCACCAAAGTTTATTTGTTTACTTATTTGTATTAATTTATTTTGTGAGTTTGTGGGTGCAGGTGTGTCCACTTGCATGTGGAAGACAGAAATAAACCTCGGGGAAGTCATTCCTTGGGTATTATCCACTTGGAATTTTGGGGAACACTTTTAAAAACATATTATTATCATTTTTGCATATGTGTGACATGTATGTATATGCATGTTGCTATGTGTGTGGCTGTACTTGTGTCTGGAGGCTCAAAGTTAATGTCAAATGTCTCCCTCAATTGCTTTCTACTTCATTTATTGAGGCAGGGTCTCTTGCTGAACCTGGACCCCACCAACTCTGGATAATATATCTGTCTAGCCTGCTCCAGGGATCCCCTCTCTCTGCTGCCTAAGTTTTGGGATTGTAGTTAGCCTCCATGCCTGCCCAGAATCTACCTGGTGCCAGAGATCCCAACCCTGGTCCACATGCTTGCACAATAAATACTTTATCCACAGAGGCATCCACCCAGCCCACACCTCGTGAGACTGGCTTTGCACTTACCAATTAGGGGAGGCTGGCTGGCCATCAAGCTCCAGGGATTCGCCTGTCTCCACCTCCCCAGCACCAGGATTATAAGCACATGACACTACAATTGGTTTTTAAAAATGGCTTCTGGGAGTCAAACCCATATCCTCACACTTGCATGGCAGGTGCCTTACTAACTAAGCTACCATCCAACTCCTGCTTATTTCTTTCTGTGGTGCTAGGACGGAACCCAGGCCTCGTGCATGCTAGACAGGCACTTAGCCATTGAATCCATCCCAGCCCCAGCAAATATTCATTAAGCGCTGTCTCTGGTGTGCTGGCTGCTGTAGGTGCAGCCATGGAGCAGAGCAGACAGGAGCCCTGAACTCCTAAAACTGAGAGTGGAAGGAGGAGAGACATGGAGCAGACACGTGGACACATAAAGCAGCGGTTTTAGGCATGACCTGTCCATCCCACCATGTGTTTAACAGTATCTCAGAGAGCAAAGCCAAAGTGCCGGCTCCAGATTGCTGGCCAGGGCAACTTCTTGGTGGAAGTGGCCAGTGGGAGCTGTTCAGGTGGATATCGACAAAGCATGGGGTCAGTGAGCACTCAGGAGGCAGAGGCAGGTGGGTCTCTGAATCAAGTCTAGCCTGGTCTACAGGAGGAGTTCTAGAACAGCCAGGGCTACACAGAAAAACATTATCTTGAAAAAAAAAGCAAACAAACTAACGAACAAAAAACAAAACAAAATTAAAACCAAGAAACTATTAAATGCAATGTGAGAGGGCTAGGGACGTAGCTCCTTTAGTAGCATGCTTTGGTAACAAGCATAAAGGCCTGCATTCTCTTCCTGCCAGTCTGCCTCTGTCTCCCCAGTGTATGAGGTTTATAGGTACACACTACCAGATTGTCCCTGATGAATTTTTCTTTTCCCTTTTTTAGTGTGTGTGTGTGTATGTGTGTGTGTGTGTGTGTGTGTGGTATGCATGTATGGATGCATGTTTGCAAGTGTGTGTGCACAAACACGTGGGTACACATGCATATGGAAACCCAAGGTTGATGCCAGGACTCATCCTTGATCCTTCTACTTCATTTAAGGAGGCAGAGTCTCTCAGTTACACCCAGAGCTCACCAACATGGCCAATCTCCTTAGCCAGCCTGTTCTGGCTGTCCTCTGTCTGTGCTTTCAGAGGCTGGAATTACAGAGGAACCGCTGTACCCACCTAGCATTTCCATGGGTTCTGGAGGTACAAACTCAGTCCTCATACTTGTGTGGTATCCACTGAACCACAGAGCCCTCCCTGGGTCCCTGACCCAGCCCCCTGATTAAGTGGTTTTTGTTTTTTGGCCAGGTATCCACAGAGGCCAGAAGAGATGTCTGATCCCCTAAGACTTGGAGTTACAGGTGGTTGTGAGTCTCCAAGAGGGGCTTGGGAATCAAACTCAAATCTTCTAGATGAGCAGCTAGTGCTCTTAACTGCTGAGCCATCTCTCCAGCCCTGTGGCCACTATGTTCTATGCAGCAAGTCCCAAGCTGGCCAGGGCCGACTGAAAAACCAACCCAAATGAACAAAGCTCTCTGGTGATTTCAAACTATCTAAGTTTGTCTCTACCAAGTTGGGCAGGGAATCATGTTTACTGAGCACCTACTATGTGCCCGAAGCCAGTTTACTTTGCTTCTGATGGACATTATTATTGTACCCCCTGAACAGAGGAGGAACCCGAGAATCAGAAAACCAGACAATTTCCCTTCTCTATTTCTTGGCTTTGAGCCAGCCTTTCTGTGACTCAGATTCTGCTGAGGACAATATCTACTTCCCAGAATTGTCTGGAGCATTGCTTGAGGCAGGATCATCCACATCTGGGACACACCAAGAGTGTGCCCTGTGGTAGTGACTCACAGAGCCCAGGTCCTCAGGCAGAGGCAGACTGTGAGCCACCGAACTGGCCCTCCACCCCCACCCCACATAGGAACTGCTTCCAGGAGAGAGGCTGCATTCTGAGTGTGTGGGGAGTTAGTGGGGTTCTCGGCCCAGTCACAAGGTTCAGAGCAACTTCCCTAATAGTCTTACAGTTGGTACCCATTTTTAAAGCACACCCCACCCCCAGTTCTCCTATCTAGGCTTACAGTCTCTTTCCTCTGAGAGAGGAGGTGAGAGTGATTTCTTATTTAACACACACAAAAGTTCTGTGCAAAGGCTCTGTTAAGACAGGAAGGCCGGTCCTGAAGGCACAGGCCTGTAATCCTGGCTATTTGGGAGACTGAGGCAGCAGGATCACAAGTTTAAGTCCAGTTTGGGTGACATAGAGACACGCTGTCTGAAAATAAAGAGTGGAAAGAGGGTTGGGGATGTAGCTTAGGGGTAGACCCTAGATTCAAACCCCAGTACCACAAAATTGCGGGGGTGGGGGGAAAGGCAGGTTTAGTCACACATTTCCTGCCTCTCTTCAGAAGGAACTTTACTGTCTGTCAAGGGAGCAGAGGAGAAGATGAGGCTGGACTGAGGAGGGGGAGGAGCTGCCTGAAGCCCAGGCTGTACTCTAGGAAGGAACGGGGCCTGAGGGCAGAGGCTTGGCCCTGGGATTGGGAGAGCTAGCAGGCCTTGGCGGATCCAGTGTGCGAGGTTCTCTTTGTCATTCCTTATCTTGTAGGAGATCCCTCTGTCCGAGCCAAGCTTCTGGGCTGGACTTCTCCGCTTATGCCAGGGCCGCTGTGTGTCAATGCTCTTCCCCCATATCAGTAGAGCGGAGAAGCTGAACACACAGGAATTACAGGTATGTGCATTACGCCTGACTCTTGAGACTCTGTTTCCTCACCTGTGAAATCTAAGAAAGTGGAAAAATAATGTAGGTCAACTTGACTCACGAGGAGGAAGAGCTGCTTGGATGCATGACTCACGCAACAGGTAACCAGAGTTCAAGGGCAAATGTCCCGGCTCTGGGAATCCCAACGCACCACATATCCTGATCCCATGCAGCAAAGGACAGGCAGAGGCAGGGCCTTCAGTCAGCAGGGTGATTAAATAATGGTTTAGTGACCCCGAAGTCTATATTCCAGTACTCTGAGATGTTTTTCTTTGTCATGTGTGCGCGCACACACACTTGCTTGTACATGCCATGGTACATCTGTGACAGTCAGAGACAACATGTGGGCGTTGGTTCTTCCCTTCCACCACGTGAGTCTTGGCAGCAAATGTCTTTACCAGCTGAACCACCTTACTGGCCCCTGAGTTTTTATAAAAGGGAAGGGACAAGACACAGCTTCCGAGCAGCTGGCTATGGTCTCTTTGCTTGGTGTCTCAGTTCTAGTTCTGCGAGAGGTTCTGAAGAAGTTGATACCATGGTTGTCACTTGGGAACAATGTGGTGTCCCCGCTCCAGGGTGCAGCCTTACCGTTGGGGGAATGATCTCATTATGGGGTCATCTGTCCTACGAGGCTTGCTGTTGCTAAGGGCTTAGTTTCAGTCCTGTGTCATGAGGATGTTTATTGATCAGTCCCGTTGTTCCTGGAACCCGGGGCAATTGCAGAAGAGAATGACTCAGGAGAAAGAAGATAAGCAATCAGAAGCAGAACCAGAGAAGGCCATGATGGAGCCAGTGAGGTCAGGGTCCAGGGACTTCCTTCAAAAACAAAAGGAGGGGCTGGAGTGATGATTCAGTGGTTGAGAGCACCGGCTGCTCTTCCAGAGGACCCGGCTTCTGTTTCTAGCACCCACAGTCACTAGCAAGTGTCTGTAGCTCCAGTTCCAGGGTATCTGCCGCCCCCTTCTGGCCTCTGAGGACACTGCACACATGTGGTACACAGGCCATATGCAGACAAACACCCACAAACTAAAAATAAATGTGAAACAAGCAAACAAGGAACTGGTCCTGATAGTGCATGCCTGCAATCCCAGCACTTGGGAGGCTGAGGCAGGAGGATTGAGAGTTTGAGGGTGGCCTGGGCTGGGTAGCACCTGCTGTTCCTCTGACATGGCCACTGGCATGAGATCCTGCCTAACAACAAAATGAAACCAAGACAAGTCTTAATGCTCCAAGTCACAATATTAGTTTGTTTTGGGACAGGATCTCCTGTAGCTCAGGCTGGCCTCAAACTCACTAGGTATTTTCAATTTAAGAGGGCATATTAAATTCTGTTTCCCGACTCTACCTGTTGAGGGCTGGGATTATAGGTATGTGCCACCACACCCAGTTTAGGCAATGTGGAGGACTGAGCCAGGCTTTATGCATACTAGGAAAGTATTCTGCCATCTGAGTTATATCCACAGCTGCCACACTGTGTGTGTGTGTGTGTGTGTGTGTGTGTGTGTGTGTGTGTGTGTGTGTATACAGGGCAGGACAATCTCAGGTGTTGTTCCTCAGACCCTGTCCACTGAGACAGGGCCTCTCCCTGGTCTAGAATTTACCAAATAGGCTAGGTTAGTCTGATTGGCCAGTGAGTCCTCCCCCAAGCTCACCTATCTCCATTTTCTAAGTACTATCATTAAAAGTACTTGCCACCATGCCTAGCTTTTATTTTTATTGATTTATTGATTGATTGATTTTTTTTTTTTTTTTGAGACAGAGTTTTCTGTGTAACAGCCCTAGCTATTCAGGAACTCACTCTGTAGACCAGGCTAGACTTGAACTCATAGAGATTCACTTACCTCTGGCTCCTAAGTGCTGAGATTAAAGCTCCACCATGCCAGGCCTTTTTTAAAAAGTAGGTTTTGGGACTAGAACTTGGGTCCTCATACTTTCAAGGCAAGCTCTCATCAAGTCGGGCACTTCCCAGCCCGCAAGTCACTTTTTCAGAGGTTTTAGTGTGTGTGTTGGGGAGGAGGCGGGGAAGGCAGAGGAGACGTACATGTAAACTACTAGGAAGCGCTCAAAATGAAGAAAATAACCCTCTGCCTCAGGGGGCCAGGCTGAGATTGCAGGAGGAATCATAACATTAATGTGACTTTTGTTGTTTGTTTTGCAGAAGTTTTACTTACTAATTAAACTACATTTTTTTTTGTTTTGTTTTGTTTTTTGAGACAGGATTTCTCTGTGTAGTTTTGGAGCCTATTCTGGAACTCACTTGGTAGCCCAGGCTGGCCTCGAACTCACAGAGATCCACCCACGTCTGCCTCCCCGAGTGCTGGGATTAAAGGCGTGCGCCACCACTGCCCGGCTTAAACTACTTTTTTATGAAAACAGGACCAATGGTACACTACTTACAGGGCTGTAAGTACTACAGGACTAGATGAATTCACATATGCAAGGTGCTAGCACCATGGAGCACAGAATTGGACTCCAGGAGGTGTTCAGTGGCCTGTGGTAGATTCACCTGTTCGGAATGCCTGGCATCCTGGGTGCACACCCTTGCTGTGGCCTCAGGGCTTGCCTTAGCCAATGGTGTGCCTGCTTGGCTGCACAGGCTTTCTTGAATTCCTGCCTTCTGCAGAGTATACCTCATGTGGCTTCACCCAACCTCAGAGCCTTGCCCAGCTGGGCCCAAGCCAGACCAACCAAAACCCAGTCAACCAACTGGAAGGAAAGAAATACTTGCTTCGAGGTGGTTTGTGGTACAGTGTTCCTTGAGCAAAAGGTTGAGACATGTAGACCATCAATTACATGCAAGGCCCTTGGCTAAGTACTGAGCATGCAATATCCAGCAAAGCCAGTTACGGTCATTTGAAGACAGGGAAGTGTGGAGGGTGCATTTTGGAGGGGAGGGACCATTTTGGAGGGCCAAGGAAAATTCTGAGTGACCCTTAAGTGGAGATGAATACTCTTTTTTTTTTTTTTTCTGAGACAGGGTTTGTCTTTGTAAACCCCAGCTGTCCTGGAACTCACTATGTTGAATCCCAAGTGCTAGGATTAAAGTCATGTGCCATCACAGCCTGACTCGCTAGTACACTACTACTTTTAATATTTTAATTAGAGACTGGGCTTCACCAAGTTGCCCAGGCTGACTTCAAACTTGCTCTGTAGCCTTTGCAGCCCTTGAACTTGAGACTTTTCTTGCCTCAGCCTCTCAAGCAGCTTCTGAGATCACAGTTGTGTCCCAGCAGGGCCCAGACTCAAGGATACTTTTTTAAGTGGTGCAAAATGATAGAGGCATTTGGGGAGAGACTTTGATACAAAGGACAGGAAGATGTGACTAGATTTATTTTTGAAGTGTCTTTTGGACTGAGGTTGTATGATGCTGGAATTCCTCTTAGTTGGGGTGGTATTAAATAAAACTATTACAACTCTGTGCCTGTGTCTCTCTTACATTGGTGTTTATATTCACGAATGACTTCATGTTCATGAGAGGGCCCCAGTGTCATCTGCAGAATTCCAGGAGTCTTGAAAGCCTAGAGTCTTCCTCATCACCAATGTGTGTGTTTCTAAACCCACACCCATCTCCTGGGCATCATGGGTCTCTCAAACCTGAGCTGGTGGCGCTGGCCTTGTGACTGGTCGAGGCTGAAGGCTGTCCCAGGGCCCCAGGGTCTGAGGTTGGATAATGACACTTCACTGGGGACTGGGAAGAGGTGGGAGGTGCCACAGACCCTGGCATCTGTGAGCTTCGCATCAGTGCAAATCAATGCAAAATTAAAATTCATGATGGTTCCGGGGCACAACTGCAAACAATTTGTTCAGTAAACTTGGCTCTAATTGGCATTTGTAGAATTTCCTGTTAATCAGGCCCCTTGGGCTCTGTGGGACTGGGATGCTCTGTCTCCTCATGACAGGACAGGCAGTGTGGAAGTTGGGGTGAGGGGAAGGAGGCAGGGAGGACGTTCAGATATGAGCATCTGCAGCCACATGCCTGGTTGTGTGATGCTGTGTAGACTCAAGGGCTAGGTTGGGTGTTATCCACAGACAAGTTTTTCCAGGGGGGCCCTCTGTGCCATATTGTGTAGCTTTCTATTAGAGGCAGAGTTGGAGGTGCCTGAGTCTGCCTGGGGCCACTTAGTTAGGGAGCATATGTATGTCTGGGGGTGTAGGCAGGTTAACACAGCAATGCATATCAGGTGGGGCATGTGTACAGAGGACATGGGCGTGCATGTGTCAGAGTACTTGTGTGAGGGCCCACACATTGTGTTGAGGTCCATGCATGGTTTGTGGAGCATTTACGGATCAGCTGAATGGTGTGCGCTTGGAGTCTGAGTTTCAACATGGAGTCTCCAGAGTCCACAATCTTCGGCAACTGGTGAGCCAGCTGGTCCTTAGAGAGTCTCTGCCGGCTGTTTCTGACTGATCATTAAAGTACGGTTGGACCCCCAGTGGCTACAGTGCTGGCTCCCCATGCCCACTACCTTTTCCCTTAGTCTCTCTCATCTATCACCAAGGACTCGAGCCCCAGGCCGAAGGCTTTTCAGGGCTCTGCCATTGAAGATGATCAATGGCCTCAGCTAGGACAAAAACCCACACGGAGAAGTCACGAGCAACAAATGCATAATGAAGTGCCAGCGAAGCATCACATTATGCCTCGTGCAAAGCTGCCCGGCTCATCTGGCTCTTGGTAATGGGATGGAGTGTGAAGCTGGGCGTGGCTATCGCCGTGCTGCTGCCGCCGCCACCGCCGCCACCGCCGCCGCTGTTGATGTTCTGCAGAAAGCAGCCTCAGGGGTAAGGAGAGGCCAGCAGGGCTAAGACAGCTCCAACCAGTCCTGGGGCTCCTGGCTGGTGTCCTTAACTCTTTGCTCACTCTTACAGGGAGGGATCCTGTTCGTGTGCAGCGATGAGGGTCATCTCAGTATGCTGTCGATCCCTGACACACATTGCCTAGAAAAAGGTGTGTGTGTATGTGTGTGTGTGTGTGTGTCTGTCTGCCTGTCTGTCTGTCTGTCCACACAGATAGCTGTGCTGTACATGAGGGGAGGCACTTTGGGCCATGCTCCATGGCCAGCCCAACCTCCTCACAGTCATCATCACAGCTGGAACAGCTCTTGCCCTCATCTGCCCCTTGGAATCGAAGCAGCTGCTGTTTCCCCTGAATTAACCCCTAGGTTCCAGTCCCTCGTTTTCTTGCCAGGGGTCCATGGGCTGGCTGGGCAGGGGTCTCCAAGGACAGCAGCCCCAGCAGGTAAGCTGATGTTACAAAGCCCCAGGCCTATCCCTGGTCCCCAGGAGTTTCTCATCTTTCTGGATTCCTGTGGCTGTGACCACAGGGATTATAGGATTGAGCACCTGACCTTCCTTGTGTGTGACTGTGTCTGTGCACACTTGTGAGGCTAGGGATGGCTGAGAAGCATGGAGGCAGGCAGGGCTGGGGCTGTGCTCTGGATCCCAGCATAGGGCTCCTCTGGTAGCCTGGGAAAGGTCAGAAGAATCTTGATTCGTAGTTGGCAAAGATAGACATTGCCAAGCTGGGAGGCTGGGAGACGCCTCAGGCTTTTCCAGGGCATCCACAGAGAGTCACCCAGGCAGACGGTGTGCAGCACTTCTTTACCGACCCATAGAGCCAAATTCTGGTCTGGAGGGGACCTGAGATCTCTGAAGAAGCTGCTGAGGAGAAAGGAAAGTAAGAGACTTTTAAAGAAGGGGGGGATGAGTTATGCTACAGGGCCTTGAATAACTGTTTCTCTGAGGGTTTAAGGAAGGGATAGGCTTCTTCACATCAAGTGGAGACCCAGGCAAGATGCAGACAAGGAAGCCCGGGACCACCCTCTTTGAGCTGGGCACTCAAAGCTCATAGATCCACTTGACAGCCCCTATCAAACACAAAGACCCTGCCAGGTGGAACAAGATACCAACCACCAAAAGCGGAAGAAGCTGAGGGGGATGTCTCAGTAGATAAAGTACTTCCTGTGTAAACTTAAGGACGTAAATTCGAATCCCCAGCATCCATGTAAAAAGCCGGGACCTCTGGTGCCTATCTTTAGACAGGAGGGTCCCTACGGCTTTCTGGCCAATCTGGTCAAATTAGTGAGCACCAGGTTCAGTGAAAGGACTCTGCCTCAAAAGAGAAGATAGAGAGCGATTGATGTTTAGTGACTGACAACAGCCACTACCTCTGGCTTCTACAAACACATGTGTACATGTACTTGCACACACAAATACATACACACACCACACACACAATCACACAAAGCAGGGGAATACTCAGCTTAGGGGCATCTTCTTGGAGTCGGTGACACCTCAGTGGAGGGCCACATGATTTAGTTTGGCTTATAGTTTTAGAGGGTTGGAGTCCATGGGGTTGGAGCAGAGGAACAGCTGAGAGCTCACATCTTGATCCAAAACCAGGAGGCAGGGAAAATGGCACAAATCTTTTGAAACCTCAAAGTCTACCCCAGGAACACACACCTCCTCCACCAAGGCCATATCTCCTAATCCTTCCCAAACAGTTCCACCCATTGGGAACCAAGTATTCATGGGGGGCTATTCTCATTCAGACCACTACAGGTGAAGTGATTGATTTATAAAAAAAAGTTTAGATTTATTTATTTTTATGTGTCTCACTGTTTTACCTATATGTACATATGTATGTGCACCACATGTCTGATGTCTGTAGAGGTCAGAAGAGGGCATCAGATTCCCTGGAACTGGAGTTATGCATGGTTGTGAACCATAATGTGGATGTTAGAAACTGAACCTGGGTTCTCTGGAAGAGCAGCTCCTAACCACTGAACCCACTCTCTAGACTCATGCTTGATTTTATTTTTTGGCTTTTCAAGGCAGGGTTTCTCTGTGTAGCCCTAGCTGTTCTGGAACTTACTTGGTAACCAAGCTGTCCTCTGCCACCCAAGTGCTAGGATTAGAGGCGTGTGTCACTATGCCTTCAAGTTAAAAAAACAAAACAGGGTGGCGGTGGTGCGCGCCTTTAATCCCAGCACTCGGGAGGCAGAGGCAGGTGGATCTCTGTGAGTTCGAGGCCAGCCTGGTCTACAGAGCGAGATCCAGGACAGGTACCAAAGCCAAACAGAGAAACGTGTCTCAAAAAACCAAACCCAAACCAAACCAAACCAAAACAGGGTTTTATGTAGTGCTGGTTGGCTTAGAACTTGCTGTAGACCAGGCTGGCCTTGAACTTTCGGTGATCCGTTTACTTCTGTTCCCCAAGCACTGGAATTAGCTAGCCACCACTATACCTGTCCTGAAATGCTTTGTCAAAGACCACACACTTGATAAGTGATAGCCAAACTTCACATACACAAGTTGAGCTGCCCATCCAGCCCAGAGCACAGTCTGGGAGGACTGAACCCTTTTCCTTATTTCAGAGCAGCGCAGGTTTTTGAGGCTGATCTTTAGAGGCTGCTGTGGCAGCCTAGACCAGGACTCCGTCCATAAGATGCTGGGGAAATGGGAGGAGGAGGAGGAGGAGGAGGAGGAGAGACCTCAGCCTGTGTTTGCAGAAACTGACACCTACCTGCCCTGTTTTCAGTTGCCTCTTGGTTGAGAAGGGAAAAGCCCCACGTTTTTATGACACCAGCTTGTAATTCTATTTTCTGTTGAAATTCTGGTGAGGGAAAAATAAGAGACATCAGAGAAACCTTCAGAATCTCATTTGGAGAATCCGGGCTGCAGATAAATGAGCCTCCTGCAGAAATGCTACATCAAAGCAAATTTTCTCAGCTGTATTTTCTTTCTTTTAATAGGGCCATTTACTGCATTAATATTCCAGGAAGTCATTTTAATTTCATGTTTATCATCCATTGGGAAAGTTAAACGGATCAATATGTAACCAGTGGCGAATTGGGGGGACTTTGGGAGAGAAGGGGTGCGTTTGGAGGCCTTGATGATTCCACTCCCGGGGAGTCCTTTGGAGGGGAAGGGGGGCAGTAGGGGAAGGGCTGGTGGTATGGAATGGATGGGGAGGGGCAGGGATGAGCAGGGGAATAGTAAGGTGTAATTGTCTGAGAATGCGTTCTAGGATATATTATTGTGCATCGTCTAGCGTGGGCAATGCTCCTGCCTCATGCTTTTTAATCTCCATACAACACATGAAATTGGTATTCTATTCCCATCCTTACCTATGGAGAGACTGAGGCTCCGATCTGTCTCATGCACAAGGTCTTACAGAAGTCTGGCTTGTTCCTTCAATAAGTGTGTGCTAAGCGCTCCGTGCCAGGCATCTGCTTGGTAGCCAGAGATTTGAGGTCAGTGAAGTTAATTTCCCAGCTGGGCATGGTGAGGAACTGCTGTAATCCCAGAACTTAGGCTAGTAGAGGTAGGAGGGTCAGAAGATCAAGGACACCTTTGACTATGTAGTGAGTTCAAGGCCAGCCTGGGCTACACGAGAGCCTGTCTCAACACTTCCTCATCCGAGTTAATTTACCAGAAGCGGAAGGATCCACAGCAGATCTAAGGTCTCTCCTGGTGAGTTGCCTCCTGTGAGGACACAGGTGGTCCCCTGTCACCATAGAGGTTATAGTCAGTTAGCTGAGGGCAGGCTTTTATCAAACACAAAAGGGAAAAGGGACTCTTCCCCGTGGAGGAAGCTTGGGATAGTGGCTTCACCCAGCCCAGTAGGCCAGAGAAGGTCTTCTGGCCATATGGATGCTCTGTTGAGATGACAAGGCAGGGTGGCAGCTGGGAAGAGTGGTGAATAGAACCAGTTCCCAGAGCAAAACAGGGAGGGCTTCAGGAGCAGAGGCCTGGGGCAGAGGCAAGCTGCCGTGGGGTGTCTGAAGGGGAGAGGCTTAGGAAGTGCAGGAAAGCCACAAGGCAGATGTCTGCTCTCAGTCATGGCTCTTCCACGGAGCTTTTCCAGACAGGTCTTCAGGAGTCTAGGAGGTGGAAAGCAGGAAAAAAAACCATCAGAGATTTTCCCTTTTATCTCTCATGTAGTATCAGCTCATCCTGCGGGTTTTGCCTCCATCCTGGGACACACATCCAGAATGTGAGCGTCCCTCACTGCTTCCCTGGACAAGCATCCATCTATTGTCACCTGGATTGCTGCCCACAGCCGTCTAACTCTCCTTTGCTTCTGGGCTGGGCTCCTGACAGTCCATTCTCAATGCCACATCAGAGAGGTACCTTAAAACCACGAACATGGTCATTCCTAAAACCCTCTGAAGCATTGTTGTCTCAGGAAGACGGAAGCTCGGGGTCCTTACAAAGGCCAACAAGCTGCACTCCCCGTTATTTTAAGACTCTTATTTTTATTACTCTTTCCTATGACCTCCTGGGTGTGGCCCAGCTCAGGACCTTTGCACTTACTTGGACCTCTATTCCCCTCTTTCACTTCCATCTTTCTTAGACTGTCTTGTTTTAATTGCCATCTTTCCCGTCAACAATTCCTCTCCTCGGCTGCTTGATTGTGCTCCATTGTATTCATCACCTGTAGGTGTTTTAGTTGCTTTTGTATTGCGTGACAAAACGCCATGGTCAAGGCAACTTACAGAAGAAAGCATTTAATGGTGGCTTACAGTTTCAGAGCGTGTGTCCATGACCATCTTGGTAGGGAGCATGGCGGCAGGCAGGCAGGCAGGCAGGCAGGCTTGATGCTGGAGCAGTTGCTGGGAGCTTACATCTGATTCACAGGAGGCACAGGTGGGGGGAGAGGAGAGGAGAGAGAGAGAGACAGAGACAGAGAGAGACAGACAGAGAGACAGAGCAGTAACTGGAAACGGTGTGGGCTTTTGAAACCTCCAAGTCCACCCCCAGCGACACAGCTCATCCAACAAGGCCACACCTCCTAACCTAATTCTTCCCAAACAGTTCCACCACCTGGGGACCAAGCATTTAAATCTATGAGCCTACAGGACCATCCTCATCAAAACCACTACAGTTGGGTCCTAATGTACTTATTTATCTTGCTCGTGGTCACACAGACGGGGATTTTGGCCCTGTTGTTCTGTGTCGTCATTGAATCATCTAAGAGGGATCACTGCCAAGGGGAATATTAAGTCTTTACATCAAGTTAAAACTTCTTCTTTCTTTATTTTTATTGTAAGAATGTTTTGCCTGCTTGTATGTCTGTTTGACATGTGCATGCCTGGTCCCTGTAGAGGTTAGAAGAGGGCATCAGATCCCCTGGAACAAGTGTTCCAGACAGCTGTGAGCCAGTGTATGGGTGCTGGGAATGGACCTGGGTCCTCTGCAAGAGCAGCCAGTGCTCTTAACCTCTGAGTCATCTCTCCAGCCCTAGAACTGTTTTTGAGACAGGGGTCTCATGTATTCCAGGCTGGCCTCAGATTCACTGAGGATACAGGTGAGGATGAGCTTGAACTTACTTCCCTGTCTCCACCTGCAAAGGGCTAGGATTACAGATGTCCGTCCACAACTGGTTTATGCGGTACTAGAATCAAACCCAGAGCTTCATGCATGCTAGCCAAGCCCTCTACCAACTGAGCGGCATCCCCAGCCTGAAGGAATACTACTTTTTTTTTTTTTTTTAAAGATTTATATTTATTACAAATACAGTGTTCTGTCTACATGCCAGAAGAGGGCACTAGATCTCATTATAGATAGTTTTGAGCTACCATGTGGTTGCTGGGGATTGAACTCAGGACCTCTGGAAGAACAGCCAGTGCTCTTAACCACTGAACCATCTCTCCAGCCTAGGAATACTACTTCTATTTGAAATTAACTTTTGTTGTTGTTTGTTTCATTGAGTCCTGACGGCAGCCCTCCATAGCAACAACTGTTATTGGCTCCATTTTCTAGGTGAGGCAGCTGAGGTTCCAGGAGGCAGTGTAGAGTTGGGCATCATCCAAACCTCAGAGGACACAAACCGGTCCTAGCTGGCCTAGAGTGCTAGCCTCTGCATATCCCAGGTGTGGGAGAGTAGGTGCATTTCTATCCTGGCTGTGCCTCAGTGTCCACATTGGCAGGATGGGAGCAATAGCTGTTTTGACCACCTGGGCTATTGGAGCTTTCAGTGGGAGGTTCCTGGGCAGGCTTGTGTCTGGGTTATGTGGCTGGCTCAGGGTCAGCTGTTGTTACCAGACTTGATGCTGCTGCCTGAGTCGTGGGTCTTGGGCTTTTCCCTCTCCAGGGTCTCCATCACATTTCCACAGGGACTTCAGGCCAGCCAGGGGCTCTGCCTCCCATGGCTGCGGCCAGGCTTGTCCAGTCACATTTGTTGAGGTGGAATTTAATTTCTCCCTAAGCCGAGAGTCTTCTGCCCCTTCTTGCCCTCTCTCTTGCTCTCATCAGCTGGAAAATGAGCTCTGGGAGCTTTCCCCCTGGTCCAGAAAAGCAAGGTGAAGAATTTCATTAACAATCAAGAGGACATAATCAACATTCTAATAATTCCAGATCCACACTCCCTCTTTTGTAGCCCCCCCCCCAAAGCACCCTGGCCCCCAACTCCATGCTGTTCCCGGCTCTCCTAGACATTCTCACCTTGACAAAGAAATCTCATTTCCTTTCCAGTCAAATTTGCTTTGTTATTAGATTCAGGACCTTACCTTCTGGCGTGATGTTGAAAGATGTTCTTCCCACTTCCCAGACTTCTGCCTCAGAAGGACGCAAGTGTTACCAAGGGAGTCCCCAGAGGCTGGCTTCTTCATACCTCCTGCATGGTTTTGCGGTGCATGCATGGCATATGTCTCCTTGAGGGACCCTGGAATCTTGGCCCCTTGGCCAGAGAAGTGGGACTTCTCTTGATTGGGACAGACGGTGCTCTGGTGATTTTCCTGGACTGAAGAATGTTCTAGAACAACGAAGAGCCTTTTCGAGTGTCAGATACATTCTCCAGCCATTGGGATGTAGACGTAGGCTACGTCATTTTCTGGCTATTTAACTTTGGATACTAAAGCTTTCTGAGCCCGTGTATGGTGAGGACCTTCTTGCTGGGGGCACTCAATAAGTATGGACATTGCCTGGTAAAAGAGACACATACAGCAGACAGAGCCAAACTGGCCTTTGTGTCAGACCCACTCTGCAGACAACTCATCAATCCTTGACCCTGTAAACACATGAATGGAGGCACGGCTCAGAGTTAGGGCACTGAGTTAGCATGTGAGAGGTTCTGTGTTTGACTCCTAATATTTGAAAACACACACACACACACACACACACACACACACACACACACACTCACACTCACACTCACACTCACACAGAGAGACAGAGATTTTTAAAAATCCATCACTGGGTTCATCATTCATTAACACAGAGCCTTCATGATCTAATTCCCTCTAAAAGGTCTCACATCCTAACCCTTCACACAGGGAGTTAAGCCTTGGCATGAATTTTGTCGGGGACAATCTTGTTCATGGCACCAAATGGCTTCTTTGCTTATCCAATGAGGATATTTGCAAAACCCCTCTCCTCTCTAAGACCCCTGGGGCATGCAATGAGGGAGTGCTCGGAGAGTGCCTGGCACGGAGTGGGCACAGCGGTTCTGCTAGCAGCTGCCGAATTGCCCCGAGCACAGTAGCAATGCTTGGCCCTTGAATCGGGTAGCAGGGTGATGGCTTTCCTTTTCCTGCTTTGTCCTTCTCTCATGCACTTAGCAGACAGTTATTGGGTTTGTTTATTTTTATTATTTATTCGTTTTTGGTGTTTTGAGACAGGGTTTCTCTGTGTAGCCCTGGCTATCCTGGAACTCCCTCTGTAGACCAGACTGGCCTCAAACTCTCATAGCTCCACCTGCCTTTGCTTCCCAGTGTTGGAAGTAAATGAATGCACCACCACTGCCCGGCAGTTTTGTTCGTTTTTAAAGTATCAAGAAAATTTTACT
Source organism: Onychomys torridus (assembly GCF_903995425.1). Classification (NCBI taxonomy): domain Eukaryota; kingdom Metazoa; phylum Chordata; class Mammalia; order Rodentia; family Cricetidae; genus Onychomys; species Onychomys torridus. The sequence goes on along the minus strand of NC_050455.1, from coordinate 27,534,757 downwards.
TAAAGCAAAGTAATAGAAAAGATCAGAATATACTGCAAGAAACATCAGGCCGTGTGAGTGAAGACACTCAATGGCCTGTCTGGTATTTTGTTTGTTGGTTTGTTTGTTTGTTTTGAGACTTATGTAGTCCAGTGTAGGTTTTGAACTCCTGATCATCCTCCTGCCTCCATCTCCCAAGTGCCAGGATCACAGACAGGTGATTTGCAGCTCATTGTTGGGTTCTCACAGATCCAGATCCAGGGTAGCTGTTAGACAGGCATTTGACAGTGCAGTGCAGTACAGTGGCCAGCAAAGTTCCAGGGTTTTAAGAACCCTCAGCCCATCCAAGTTGGTGGCGCATACCTTTAATCCCAGCTCTCAGGAAGAAGAGGCAGGTATCCTCACTCTGTGAGTTCAAGGCCAGCCTGGTCTACAGTTTGAGTTCCAGGACAGCCAGGGCTACACAGAGAAACCCTGTCTCAAAACAACAACCAACCAACCAAACAAATAAACACAACAACAAAAAAGTAAACCCTGAAGCGGTACCTCCAAGGGTGGTCAGAGGCTCCTCGCATGTGGCGTTAACTTCCAAGTAGAGACATGATGAACTAATGGTGCACTGTGCAAAGCCTGGAGGGAGAGAACAGGTAGACCCCGAGGGCCCAGCACTCCAGGGTGACCCGGATGTGGGGTGTCCCTATGCACTACTAGCAATACTAGTGAGGATGCTGTAGTCAGGTACTGAGGTCAGACTGGCCTTGCGTTCTACAGGAGGGCTTTGATTCTCACTCTGAGGACAGGGAAAGGCACAGAAGGACATCAAGAAGAGCAGTGACTGGAGTTTCCTTGCAGCTTCACTGGTGTGGCTGCAGTGCAGGGGCTGGATGGCAGTGGGAGGATGGGAGAAGAAGGACAGTGAGGAGGATGCTGTAGAGTTGACAACAATGGACAGATGCTTTCCAGAGAACTCACAGGTAGAGCTACAGCCTGGTGATAGCTACTTGGAGTCTGATGACGGCACCCACCCCTGTGGGACGCTGTCTCTCTGAGCCAAGTGTGGGACCCAAGGCTGCTGGAGCCGCTGAACTCCAGTCTCTGTGGCTCGGGCAGAGATGAACCTTTAGTGGACAAGAGTGTTGCTGTGCCAAGTGTCGTGAAGTGGCTCTCCCGCCTGGAGCTTCACCCAGGCATGAAAGGCAGCTCTGGAAGGGCAGATGGCTCTGTGTTGTCTCCCCCAAGCCATCTCCAGCCTCCCTCCAACGGAGGGTCTCTATAGCAGGTCTTTCTCTGTGCCTGTGTGCACACGGTCGAGTCAGGAACTGTGGGAGAAGAGAGAAGGAGAACCAGAGGAGTCCCGCTTCCCTTTCTAATGGGGACATAAGGGGCTCTTCCCACTTGTGGGGGAGGAAGGACAGATGGTTGGGAGTCTGCATGAAGGTCTCCCGCCTTCACCCCTCTGGCCCCCAATCCTTCCTCCATATGGCATTGTATCATGCTCCTGTCCCAGTACTTCCTATGGCTCTTCCGTGCCCTCTGGATGAAGTGCAGATCCTCAAACAGGGCCTTAGCCCGCCTCCAGCCTCTACACTGGTCACCCCTGTCTTCCTCGGCCTCTCTCCGATGCTGGTCCCTCTGCTTGGAGCAGGTTCCTTGTCTAGCCCCGGCACCTTACCCTTGAGTAAACCGACAAGGCCTCCTCACTCCTTTCTAGGAAGCTTTCTCAGGCCATACCTCTCAGCTAGAAAAAGTTCCTCTTCTGGCTTCCCACGGGCCACTGCTGGCCATGCCATCCTCCGGCCTGTCTGTGATTTCTCTAGCCTAGCCCTGGTGACTGTTCTGCGGCTGGGAAGGCAAGACTTTGCCTCGCTGACATGCACAGTTACCTGGCACCATGCCCAGCATTCAGAAGATATTGGTGGTGGAAACCCCAGGACATATCAAAATGTCAATCATTCCTGCTAGAAGCAGGTTAGACAGAGCAGAAGTATCCCCTCCCCCCTCGTACTTTTAAGGCTCAGGCAGTGAGGAAAAGCACCCAGGACTCTCACTCCAGGCTCTTGTCCTCCCATGATACAAGGAAGCCTAGGCCAAAAAAGGGAGAGGAAGATGCCATGAAAATCCCACAGCAGCAGGGCATGAGATGTGTGTCAGCGTGGAGATGTGTTCTGTATTTGATAGGCCAGGGAGCCTCGCTTATGGTCAGAGCCCTTGACCACCCCTCAGTAGAGAATGCAGATCATTGGAGGAGCCTACCCAGGGCTTGGGGTGAGAGTGTTGGGGAACCAAGCTAGCTGGGTGCTAAATTAGAGCTCAATGTCATCTCAAACCCCCATGGAAGCTGAGAGCTGACACCCAGGGGGTATGGGAGACATCAGGGATTCAATCACAGGCTAATAGCCTCCCAGCCCGAGATGCAATTAGGGGCTGGTTCCCAGGGGCTTGCAGGCAGTGGGAAGGACAGTTTCTAGTTTGGAGTTGAAGGTGGGGGCCACCTCTTGAGTCCTGAGTCCTCAGAGAGGCCAGGGTGAGGGTACAGGAGAGGGGAGGAGGCTCCAAAGAGAAGCAAGGATGAGAATGTAGATGAACAGTGCTCAGAGGCTCTGGACCCACCAGAGCTCAGTAAACACTCTCACCAGGGATGGCTCAGGGAGAGCCATCACATGCTGGGTACTAACTCTGGCCTCAGACTTCCACAGGCTCCAGTTCCAGCCTGTCCACTAACCAGATCCATACCTCCATCCTCAAACATGGAGCACTGATTGGGTTTATCACCTGTAACAGAACCAACACATGTCCTTTCCCAAGCAGGGGCAGGAGGAATGAGATGGGGCTTGGGCTTCCAGTTCTGCCTAAACATTGCTGCCTCCAGTGGGTCTCCCAATCACGACCTCGATCTCAGCCATCTCTCTGACATTTCACCCCAGAGACTAAAGATTGCACTTTCTGAAGCTCAGAGGTTCTATAGGGGCCTTACAGCCCCAGGCTGCAGGAGACAAAAGTCTGTAGAGTTTTCTTTTCTGTTTTTGATTTTTCAAGACAGGGTTTCTCTGCAACTCACTTTGTAGATCATACTGGCCTTGAACTCACAGAGATCTGCCTGCCTCTCCCAAGTGCTGAGATTAAAGGAGTGTACCACCGTGCCCGGCTGAGTTTTCTTTCTTTCTTTTTTCTTTCTTTTTTTTTTTCTGAGACAGGGTTTCTCTGTGTAGCTTTGCACCTTTCCTGGAACTTGCTTTGTAGCGCAGGCTGGCCTCGAACTCACAGAGATCCACCTGCCTCTGCCTCCCGAGTGCTGGGATTAAAGGTGTGCACCACCACCACCTGGCGAGTTTTCTTTCCTTTTTTTTTTTTTTTTTTTTTATTAAAGTGTGTGTGTGTGTGTGTGCATGTGCACATGCTTGTGTGTGTGAGTGTGTGTGTGTGTGTGTGTGTGTGTATGTGTGTTTGCAGATCTGTGTGGGTGTCCATGGAGACCAGAAGAGGGCATCAGATCCCCAGGAGCTGTAGTTACAGAAGGTTGGGAGCTGCCCCACATGGGAGCTGGGGACCCGAACTTCCACCCTCTGCAAGAACAGCAAGCATTCTTAACCACTGAGCCTTCCCGCCAGACCCAGAGCTTTCTGCAGAGCCTCAAGCAGGGCCCATGGGAACAAGGGACCGTTGTCCAAAGACACTTTGACACCATGCTTCTGTGAGGAGTTAAGGACTTACTGGGCCACTTCATGACAAGCAGGAGGAGCTTGGGAGGGAGGAGCTAGCTCATTATACCTGGCTTTTGCTGAGCACTTTATATCAGTCACACAAGCCCAGGAGAAGGGTGCGGGTATCCCAGTTTCACAAAAGGTTCAATAGGTGATGTGCTGATCCAAGGATGCCTGGCTAGGGAGTAACAGCCCTAGGATGCAGGCTTAGGTTTCCCAGAGCCTGGGCTCTGAGGAGGAGGCCCCATGGCTGGGCTTGGGGGAGTTTAGGAATTGTTTTTATTCTCACAGTCCTGCAAGATCTCCTCCATAGTTGCAGGATCAGAAGAAATATGAAAATCAGACCAGGCTACATGAGTACAGTGTCATTGGCTGGGCCTTAGGTGTGGATGCTTCCACGCCCAGGTTCTAGGCCTAGGTTTCAGACTCTGCTTCCTCCTCACCTCTCCGCCTCTCACCAAGTCTGGGTGCTTTGAGATAAAGAGCTGGCAGAACCCCAGCATGTTGAAGTGGCTGCTCTGGGGTACCTAGAAACCTGGATTTCCTAGACCCTGTATGACTAGCCAGCATGGCCTCACCCAAAGTGTCTCCGCTGTAGCTGTCCCAGAAAGCAGAAATCAGGGGCCTCCTGCTTCCCAGCAGAGGGGCTGATCTGGTCACCCTCCCACCTCTATGGTAGGCTTGGGGAGAGGGAACCACACCCCATCACTCCATCCTGGTAGCAGCCTGGGCTGTTGTGGGCCCAGGTTCAAAGTCCAGCTCTGCTCCTCCCCAGCCCTGTAGCCAGAGTCCCATTTGCCCTGTCCATCAAATGGGACTGACAGGATCTACCTCTGTGGAGACTTTAAAAAGCCATTTGTGGGGCAAGAACAGGCACCAAGCGAACGCTTGCCCCTGTTCCACTTTAGCAACTGAAATTGGCACGTTTAAACTTTTAAAATTTAGTATTATATTTGCACTTAGGTATCCGGTATTTGTGTGTATGTGGGTGTGTGGGTGCATGTGTACCATGATGCTCTCCCACGGTGGTCAGAGGACAACTTCAGGAATTGGTGCCTTTCTACCATGGCTTTTTAACAGAGTCATCCGCAGACCCCTCTTTAGAGTGCACAGAGGGAGGACAGTTGTGAAGTCTACCTGAGGCGGAGCATGTGCGGAGCGTGTGCACAGTGCTGGCTCTCACAGCTGTGACATGGAAACAGGCGTGTTGTCCCTGTTCTTAAGTTCCTGGCACGGGAGAAGGAGGGGGGCTCTGAGGGTTTAGAACCCACAGTTAGTTAAAACAGGGAGCCAGGGGCTGCTAGCTCAAGGTCATCCAGAGTCAGGGGAGCTGGAAGAACCAGACTCTAACCCAGTCGGCCTGTGATTTGGCTTTCAATGTCAGGAGGTGCTGGTCCCTGGAGAGAGGAGTTCCTGGTAAGGGGACACTTTGTTCTCAGCAACTCCCTTTAGCTCCTAGAACAGTGCCTGACACATAGGAGGTGCCCAGCTAAGGAGTCAGTGAATGAACGAATGAATGAATGAATGAATGAATGAGTGAGTGGTGAATGAATGAACAGACTGGCAAAAAGACAAGTGTTCTTCCAGGACAAGAGAGTGTCTGTGGGACACAGATCACTGATCACCTTGATCTCAGGGTGACTGCACTGAGCAATTTATGGTCAGGACGCCTTCCCAGGGATGAAGTCTTCTCCTTCAGATGGCAGTGTGGGGGAGGGGAGGGGAGGCTCCATCCCAGAAGAAGCTGCTTTCTGAGGCATGGAAGTTAGATGGCTAGTAAGCTGTGAGAGGGCTGAGGAACGGGGGGGTGGGGGGGGGGGGGGGGGAGGGGTGGGATGGGGGGGGCAGGGATGGCTGCCCTGACTGTGGGGCGAGAAACGTCTGTCTTTCTGTGTGTGTCGGGGAGATGGAGAAGTGTGTGAGGTTGATGTGCTTGAGGGAGCCCCGAATCACGCTTGCTCAGAGCCTGGGACACCTGGGGGCCTCTGTTGGCAAAGGCCACCTCCTGTTCCTTAGAGGCCTGGCAAACTCAGCACTGGCTGTTCTGGATACTGTTGCCATAGAGATGTGGAGCCATGCTCCTCTGAGAGTGTTAAGCCATGGGGCGTGGCCTGCCCTCAGCATGGTTTGAAGCTGAGGGTGGAGGTGGGAGGTGTTTGGGGCAGCAGAAGGATCTGATGAGACACTGTGCAACATCACAGCCATGAGCACATATGATGTGGCATTAGACATATGACACCGGCATTAGAATCTGCAGTTCTGGACTTGATCCCAATTTCTAACTGGGAGCCCTGGACCAGAAATATGACATCACTTAGCCTCAGTTCCCTCATCTGTAAAATGGGTTTGATAGTATTCTCTTTTTTTATTTGTTTGTTTGTTTGTTTGTTTTTTGAGACAGGGTGTCCCTGTGTAGTTTTGGAGCCTGTCCTGGAACTCACTCTAGCCCAAGCTGGCCTCGAACTCACAGCAATCCTCCTGCCTCTGCCTCCCGAGGGCTGAGATTAAAGGCGTGTGCCACCACCACTTGGCGATAGTGTTCTTTATTCTAGCTGCTGTGGCAGTCCTGTGAGCCAGTCTAGGTAAAGCACTGTGTGGAGAGGCATGGCAAAGCCTCCACAAGTAATTGGTGCCAGGGCAGGGCTTCTGCAGGAGTCTGCCCCACAGAACAACCCTGTGTCTGGGCCTGCATTTGGACACTGGTGCAGAGGTTGGGGATTGGTTGAGTTCCTTCCACAGACAGAGGAGACCAGAAGTCAGGAGTTATGTCATCCTTTGAACATGGGCCTGGAGGCTCTGCCGCAGGCATATCTGAAAAATAAATAATAACAACTTGAATAATTCACAGAATCCGTGTGAATAATTCACCATGGCCTCCCAAGCACCAGGCGATTAGTCACCGCAGACCCAGGCTCCGGTCCTGTCTACCTCTGGCTGCCCCGAGGGCCCTGGGGAATGCAGCCTGGCCACAGGGGCAGGAGGTAGAGGACATGCAGGGACACTTGGAGAGCCCTCTGGGGGCTGCAGTGTCCTGGGTTGCAACAGTGAAATAGAGAGGTCTGTGGGTTCTTTTCAGTCTTGGGGAAACAGAGGGGGCTGACCTAGAATCCCTGAGTGAGTGGGGTCCCTTCAGCTGGCCGTGGCAAATTGCCTTTCCTCTCGGGGCTTTATTTTGGAGGCCCAAAGCCTCTCGTTGTTATTATATTGGCCTCATCAGCCCTGATTGTCCAGTCCTAAAGAGCTCCACCTCCACAGGGAAGCCAAGCCACACACCTCTTAGCTTTGCAATAAATGCTGAGGAGTCCACACAGGCCTAATGGGAGTCAAAACAAGGTGGTATCTCTCTGGAGCTCAGGCAGACCTCTGACTTGGACAAATGAAATGGCTCAACTGTTTCGGGTCTCTGTTTCCTCCTCTGTAAAATGGGGATGAAGAAACAGCTAGCTCATAACGTTATTATTGTTCTGTGGATGAAATGGCGTCATGACCATAAATTGCTCAGTACAATCCCTGGCACACAGTAAGTGCTAAACAACAGTAAGCTGTTACAGATACTCATTATCTTTCCAAAGATAGTGTGCTGGAGACTTGGGGGGAGGAAGGAGGCTGCTCACGAACTGCAGATGTTCATGTAGAACATGATCTGCAGGCCCAAGAGATGGGCACAGACTGCTGGCCAGCCCTAGGGAGGGCTGGTGAGGGTGCCTCCAAGCTCTTCCCACTAGGGGCTCCACACAAAATACCTGGTCCCTTGTTTATTCCCTCCTGAGCACCTGCCACAGCTGTAATTATCTCTTGGTTATTTGTTCACCTTTTGATTATCTGCCCTTCCTTCTGAATTGTGAGCTCCTGGGGAAAGGGTCCTGCCTGTCATAGTCATCGTCTCCCCAGGGAATACCTTAGACTATCTCTGGCACATAGTAGGTGCTTAGTAAATAGTCAGTGGTTGAATGAAAGAATTGGCCCATCAAGTGGGATGTGATTGTGAAGGGCTGCTGGTGGGTCAGAAGCAATAGCCAGAGAAGGCACGCAGCTCAGAGAAGGGTTGGTGGGTCTGGGGCCAACCTCTGCCAGACTGACTGCTGGTGATCCTGCTTGGCCGGGCCAACACCCTCTCCTCCTCCTTTCCTTCCCTCTCAGGTGAGCTTTCCTGAGACTGATACACAGTGAACTTAATGGTGGCACAGGCTGGCAGAGCCTGCCCCAGTAATGATCTAATCGCTTGTTTAGAATTTCCCGTGGCATTAATGATTATCCCCCAGAACAGGGGAAATAATTGGCTGCATTCTTGTGGTGGAGGTGCTCCCCTGTTAGCTGGAAACTGAGCCTGGTCTGTATTCTCCCTCTCTCACCTGCCTGCCACTCATCAGGGGATGGCGATAAATGGGTTCCTGTGTGCAGAGGAGTTGGGAGGCCACCTGGGAGAGCAGGGCTTGGCTGGGGGAAGACACTGCAGAGAGAAGGGTGACTGAGAACTCAGACTTAGAAACCGAGAACGAGAGAAGGACGCTTGGAGATTGTTCTTAGGCCGAGGAGTTCCAGTCTCAATTCATCGCTTCCATTTCTCCCCAGTTACCTCAAGTCTCATTTGCAAAAGCTTTGCGCGGTTGTGTCCTCCTGTATGTGCACAATCGAGCATCTCTAGGACAGCGGTTTTCAACTCTGCACCTGACCAGCCAGCAGGAGCAGCAGGAGCTGGGCTGGGCTGGGCTTTGAATGCAACCACCCCTCACCCCCTTTTCCCCCAGTTCTGCCAAATTACAAACCCCTGAGGGTGGAGCCTTGAACTCCCCAAGCCTCCCAGGTGATTCTGGTGTTCAAGTTTGCGAAGCCATGCTGTAATGTATGTGTGCCACGTCATGGGAAGGGGTACACATACCTGTGTTGTGCGTGGGCATGGGAGTATCTGAGACTTGGGACCTTCATTCGAAGCAAGAAAGCTGCAGCAGTGGACGTTAGAAAGGCCCAGGCAGAAGTCGGGCCCTCAGATGCCCCAGCATGCTGCTGCCGGAGGATAGCTCAGGTCAGCTTCTTCCAATAGCCATTTGTTCCTGGGTGCCCATAAGACCCTTGTGTGGGGTGCCTAGGGGTATGAGGAAGACTACTGCCCTTGCCCAGGGATGGTGGACAAGATCTGCCTCAGCCTTGACATCCTAACCTTGAACATACAGAAGGGACTGTATGTTGGCCCCAGTGGTCAAGGGACTTGCAGGTTCCCGCCCCTCTTCATTGCTGGTGCCTTGGAACCAGTGAGTTTTCAGGTAGTAGGAGGACTGGTCAGGAATAGGGCAACATAGACCGTTTCTGAGAAGGCCACAGACAACTTGGGCCTGTGTGTCTTTCAGAGAGTGAGAGGGGCTGAGATAAGAGAGACTTAGATGCTCTGCGGGTGACTGTGAAGTGGGAGGGTGCTGGGTGCTGCATGTGAGAGGGAAGGAGGAGTCTGGGGAAGGAGGAGGAGGAGGAGGAGGAGGAGGGGGAGGAGGGGGAGGAAATTGGCTAAGTGGACAGGAAAACCAGGGATGCAGGTGGGTATCAGGGAAGGAGAGGGGAAGAGGATGGGGAAAGGGGAGAGACAAAGGGAAAGGCGAGGAGGCTGAGGCAGGAGGATGGGAGGGATGAGCCACAGCATCTGTGGGATGTTAGTGGGAGGGGGTCATGGAGTGGGGGTGCAGATCCCCAGTGGGAAGGGCATGGGGGCCTGTCTCATGTCTTTGGTTTACTAGACATAAGAGGCCCTGGCCTGAAATCCACAAGTCTGGATTAGGCGAGAAAGAGAGCTGCGGATTGAATTTTGTATAATAAATATATAAATATAACACATAAATGGAAGGAATATGAACCATTAGGAAGGAAAGATGGTCTTGTCCCCCTCCCCAGGAAAGTTCAGAGGAGGCTGCTGACCCAGGGCAGGAATCAGATCTCTTGTCAGCCTTGGCCAGAGCAGCTCGGCTGTGCGTGTGCAGCAGTCAGGGCACAGGTGTCTAGCTGGGCCACGTGCCTCAGTGCTCTGCCCTAAATGAGACATCTTCACCAACCTGCCACCCAGTCACACACACACACACCCCCATCCCTGATCCCCACGGCTGAGGGGACATTTCAGAAGATGATAGGAAGGAGGAGTGAAAGAATGTAAGAGCTGGGGGGTGGAGGAGAGCTGTGAGAGCCTGTCTTCTGGGCACAGCCTGGCTATTGCTCCCATCAGGTGTGGTTGTCTGCATGAGACCTGTACAAGATCAAGCCAGCCAAGCCGTTCTTCTCTGAATGTAAGGCCACTGGTAAGTCCCTTATACTCTAGGGGTGGCCCCATACCTATGCACATATGGGCAGCATTAATGGGACTTAGTGGGTTAGCAAAAAGAAAGATATGATGTTAGGAGGCTGTATGTTGGAGGTAACGGGGGGGGGGGGCTGAAGGATGGGATGAAGAGTGTATGTGATGTCTCATTGATACATACATGAATGTCTCAAAGAGTAAAAAATAAAGAAAGAAAAAAGTAAGAAAAAAAATAAATGAGATAAAGACCAACCCACCCACAAAGCTTTCCGCTGACTATGGCGGCTCATACTTGTCATCCTAGAACTTTGGAGGCTAAACCAGGAACTGCCTGGAGTTGAGCCCAGCCAGGGCTCTACAGTTAGGTTCTGTCTCAACATACACCACATATAAAAAGTCAACTCCAAAAAACTCCATAAAAAACCATTACATTAATTAAAACAAATCAACAAAACTGAGGGCTGCAAAGAAAATACCAGAATGTCTTAGGGTTTCTACTGTTGCTACACAACACCATGACCAAAGGGCAAGTTGGAGCAGAGAGGGTCTATTCGGCTCCCACTTGCACAGCACTGTTCAAAGGAAGTCAGGACAGGAACTCAAACAGGGCAGGAACCTGGAGGCAGGAGCTGATGCAGAGGCCATGGAGGGGTGCAGCCTACTGACTTACTCCCCATGACTTGCTCAGCCTACTTTCTTATAGAACCCAGGACCACCAGCCCAGGAACGGCACCACAATGGGCCAGGCCCTCCCCTGTCGATAACTAAGAAAAAATGATTCTATGAGACATCTTCTCAAGTAAGTTTCCCTCCTTTCAGAGAATTCTAGTTTGTATGACAAGTTGACATAAGACCAGCCAGCACAGAGAACAAGGCCCAGTTGTGGTAGCTCACATCTATAATCCTAGAACTTGGGAAATAGACGCAGGGAGACCTAGAGCTCAAGGTCATCCTCAGGTACATAGTGAGTTTGAGGCTAGCCTGGGCTACAGAAGATCTTGTCTCAAATAAACAGTGCACGGGGCCAGGGAGATGATGCAGGGAGAAAAAGCTGCTGCCAACTGATGATTTGAGGACTTGTATTCACTCCACGGGAACCATATAGTTGAGAAAACCAGCTTCCCCAAGGTGTTCTCTGCTCTCCACTTGGACACCATGGCATGGGTGCTCACACACATATATGTAGCCAGACCCTGGTGGTGCACACCTTTAATTCCAACACTCAGGTAAGAAGAGGAGGATCTCTGTGAGTTCCAGGCCAGCCTGTTCTACAGAGCGAGTTCTAGGAAAGCCAAGGCTACACAGGGAAAACCTGTCTTGGAAACAAACGAAACAAAACACCCCCAAACCAAACACCATGAATGCATATACAATCTTACCTGTCTACCTATCTATCCTACACAAATTAACCTAGGCAAGTGAGCAAGTCCCCATGGCAAGTTACCCAGCCCTCCTAGTGGGCCAGCTGAGTGTGGGCCTGGGAGGAGGCAAGAATTCTGGCAGTGAATAGCCTGGGACTGAGACCAAGTGTCTTCCACGTTTCCTTGCTTGAGGCATCTGGGATCTATTAAAGTGAGACCATGGCAGTCCCCCACAGGATGTTGACCTCCCGCTTCTAGGCCCAACGCCCCCAGCATCTCTCACTTCCTTTAATTACCATTGGGGACCTGCCATCCGTTAACTTTGCACAGCTCTTCCTGAACTCCTTTCTATTTTTAGCTGGGAAGACCCCATGTGGGTAACAAATTCCAGAAGGTGGACAGCAGCTGTTAAATCAGGACCCCGCCTCTAGAAGTCCTCAGCTAAGGCATTCTAGCTTGGGAAGGGTCTTCTTTGTGCTGAGGTTTCCTTATAGGATCTTAGGTGGTGACAGACAGACGGACAGACAGACAGACATACACAGACACACAGACACAGACACAGACACACACACACACACACACACACACACACACACACACACACACACACACACACACACACACACACACACACGGACAGGGGTATTCTGAGCTTTAGAGTTAGAGAGGGGAGGCCTAAATCAGGGCTCCCCTCCTGCTTAGCCCTGTGACACATAGGTTTCTGTCCGGTGTTTCCATCTGCACAATGGATAGAGATCTCATTCCCTGTTAGAGATGGCCGGGACGTGGTGACATAATGTAGTAAGCTGTCTGCAGCCACTCCCAGCACACTGAGACAGCTGTGTGGAGTGGCCACTCCGTACCAGGCACTGTCCCAGGTGTGGGAGGGGGAGCAGCCACGGAGAAGGGAGACCCCGGTTCTCAAGGAGCTGCATTGCAGGGGTGCAGGGAGATGCCACAGGCCAGTGTGCAGATCAGCACAGTGACTCTGAAGAGTGATGTAAGCTCAGAGGGTCCTGAGAAGATGATGGCGCACCAGGGAGGCCCGCTCTCTTGAAGTGACATTTAAGAAGAGAGGCAGCCAGGAAAATGGGGTTTCGGGAGGAATTTCCTTTGAGATAGAATTTGTCCGAAGTTCAGGGTCATGCATTTTGTATCTTGAATGTTTTTGTATCATTTGACACTCCCTTTCTCTTTCCCCTGAATCTCGGGTTTCCCCCTCTCTGGGTTGAGGGTTCTCCTGTAGGTCAATGGCTCCGAAGCCTGGGCAGGAGTAGGCTGGGCGCTCCCTTCCTCTTCCCTCACTCTCACGCTGTCTCTCCCTGACTGCCTTCTGCTGCCCAGGGTGATGGATGCCTCCTTCCAGGGCTGAGTCATGTGCTGCCTCTTACAAGCTCTGGGCAACATCCCCCGCCACTGCTCAGTCCTCGCTCCACTCCGAGCAGTAGAAAGGCAGATTTATAGGGATTTCCCCAGGGGAGGGGTGCAATCAGGCATCCACTTCACTCTGGCTCAGAAGCTGCAGAAACAGTCCCACTCAGTGACACTTTCTTCAATGCCCAGAGGAGGAAACTGAGGCTCAGAGGGAGAGGACGCTCTGAGGTTGTGCAATACTCAGCCGTCAGGAGGCCAGCTTTATTATCTTGCTCCTGGCCCATTTGCCGGCTTGCCAGGACCTTCGTTAGCTTCTTAGGCTCTGAGCAGCCACCCACTCTGAGCTTCCCCAAGCCAGGGCTCTGTGCAGTTAGCTGGGTTAGTAGTGACTGCCTAGGAGGCCACACAGAGGGACCGTGCAGGAAAGAGTGTTATAGTTCAGTGGTTCTTAAATTTCATCTCGCATCAGAATTACCTGGAGGGCTTGTTAAACACAGCTTGCTGGCTCCCACCCCCAGAGTTTCCCATTTGAGGACTCTGGTGTGAGGTCTGATCATTTGCATTTCTAACAAATCCCCCGGTGGTGCTGATGCCTCTGGTCTCAGGCCCACACTTTGAGAACTTCTGCTGTAATTGATTAGTGCTGTCTGCTGTGGCATGCCAGGAGGGGGTAGTGACAAGTAGGGTATGTGCATCCTTATTTCATAGGCAACCAGACTAATACAAGCTTAATATATAAGTTAAAATCATTTGAGGACCTCCCCAGAAAAAGAAAATGTGCCACAATGTGGACTCCAAGGTCCTCTACAGTGTGGGCAAAGTCTCCTTCTATCTCCTTATCTCGTGTGGCCGTCCATGTCCCTAGTCATCTCATTGGCTAGCACAACTCCAGCTACCTGTTATTTGCATGTGATGTCCTGTTGCTTAGCCTGTTTCTACTTCCAGTTGGAATCCTAGCCTCATGAACTCCAACTTGTGTAGAGATCTCAGACGAGCCCTTGTTTCTTATGGGAAGCCATCCCTGAACTTTCTGGTCTTAAGTTCGCCATTAAAGATTACAGCCCAGAGGCCAGAGCCCCCCACTTTGGGAGGTTAGTCGAGATGCTCATTTCTTTTAAAATCAGAGGAAAACAATGAACTTTGGGGTTGAAGAAAGTATTTTAATATGTAATAGTAACATATAAGGCCATAAAATATTATTTGTGTATCTTTTAATAGAGAGGGACACAGAAAGGCAAAGGTGCCCGGAACCTACAATGTGGCCCTGTCTACAAGCCCTAGGAAGCCACAGAAAAGCATTTCAGAGAGAAGGAATAATACATACAAGGTCTTGAGGTGACAACCAGCCGGGCATGTGTGGGAAGCATTAATAAAAAGATCAGCAAGTGAGGTCTGGAGATTGGAGACAGGGAGAGGAAGGAGGTCAAAGGTAAAGATCATAAAAGGTGAGGGTGGGCGCTGACCACCAGGTGCTTCACCTGGGAGTACATTGGTGGGCCTCTCACTGTAGCAATGGCAGGCTGGACTTGCCCGTTGTGAAGGTTGTGTCCCCTACATCCCTAATACATGCCCAGGCCGAAACGCATCTTGCTCAGTCCCGTATCATGGGAATTCTCCTGGATCCAGAAAAAAGTGGGTTCGGGGAGCGGAGGTGGGGGGGGGGGGAGTGAGCCCGGCCTCTTGAGCACAGGCAGGTGCTTCGTGACTAGGATGTTTCTCAGGTGGGGGCTGAGCCCCTCTGTCTTGGCCTCATTTCTGGGGCTCACACGGCCCCTCCCTAGGGCAGCAGACTGGAGGGGGGGGGGATGGGGCTTCCGCAAGTGCGATACAGCAAGGAGCTATTTAAAGCTGCCTGCAGCTCGCCCCTTCTGTTCACGGCTCTGCCGGGTGGGAGCTGCCGTCGTCACGCACCCACCGGCGCCTCAGGAACACAGCAGCCCAGTGCACCCACACAGAGACACGTGGGGAGGGTCTCCAAGCCTCTCCCTGCTGCCAGGGGCTCATGCTACTTGTAGGACGGGGCTGGGAAACGGGAATGGACCCTGAACAGGCTCTTGCCTCAACTTCATGGTTTCATTTACACCCCACCCCCCAGAGAAAAAGGACTAAATATAGGCTACCCCTCCCCCAATGGCCACAAGTGTAACCAATTAGCGACTTTTCGAGGTGTCAGTGGAGGCAGGGGAATCTGAGGCCCATGTGGGTCTGGAAATGCTACTTGAACTTGGGAGGCTCTCTCAGGCCTTGGGGGAGGAGCTGGGAGCCTGGCTCCGCCGAAACTGTACCCATAAACTAGTGGTCTCTCTGGAATGCTCCTTACCCTTCTACCCTTGGGTGCCTCCGACATTAACCGCCCAAGGACCCAAGCTCTGAGTTGTTTGCTCTGGTTTCTGAGCCAGCCCCGCCCTGGCAAAAACAGGCCCATGACTTAAGCTTTCTGAGCCTCAGTTTTCATCTCTGTGATGTGATGGTAAAAACGAGGTCTATCTCAGCTAGTTGAAGATTTTGTTTTAAGTAAAAAAAAAAAAAATGCAAGGATCCTCTCTGCAGCCTCTCTACAGCCTGAGTTCTCAGCGAGGGCTACCCTACATCAACAGCATCATTAGCATGTATTTAAAAACTGGTCTCCTAAAATACACCCCTCCAAACCAAGAGGTCATTGTGGCCCCCTCCAGACCCCTGTGGGTGCAGACAAAGGATTGTGGGAATGGGAAACAGTGGTGGATCTGGCCTTCTGTGGACTCTCTGAGCTGTCAGTGTCTGGCTACACACTGGCCCCTGGTCAAAATGTAAGGATCATCTACCAGCCCCTTCTTAGGGTAAGAACTCAGGCTCAACCCTAAAACGCAGAGTCGCCTGTGGAGGCCAGACCATGGTGATAAGGGGCTCTGTAAGTAGAATATCCTTCATCAAGAAGGCACCAGCTGCTCCCAACTACACAGGTAGCCTGTAACCCGGCACTTGTGAGGCTGAGGCAGGAACATTTGGAATTCCGGGCCAACCTGGGCTATTTAAGTATAGTGGTCTTTAAATGAGACCACCCAGACAAAACCAAACTTCCCACAAACTTCGCAGGGAGAAGAGAGAGGGAGTGGGCCGGGATTGCCAGGGCAGAGAGAGAGATCTGGAAGGAATACATCAGGGAGACTAGTGAGAAACAGGGAGAGGCAGAGCCCACAGAGGTCAGCCAATGGCTTCTCAGCACTCATGGATGTCTACTGCTGCGGGCTACCTTCTTCTGACCCATCCTTTCACCTGCGTTCACCACACAATATCCCGCCTCTTCACCGCAGGCCCCCTCTGCCCCATTCTGGGTCCCCTTTATCACACCCAAATGGCCCTGCCATCCATGCTTCCTTCCCAGGACTCTTAATAACATCACTGCATCGGTGGTATTCTGACCCCACCCACACCCTCTTGAGACCACCTGGAGTCCTAGCCTGGCAGTCTTAGGTCTTCTGCCAAAGCCCAGGGCTCTGTCTCGATTCCCACTTGCTCCTCCTTCTGGGTCCCCATCACCCCCTCCATCATTGTGTTCTGCAGCCAGCCGCCTGGAAGCTGAATCAGAGCCATAGAACTAACATTTTGCACACACGTCTCTCCAGATGACAGACAAGATGGGCCTTCTGCCCTCAGCCCACACACACCCGTGCTCAGGAAGCACAGAGAGCCAGGGCTGCACCCCACACTGGAGAAGAAGAGAGCTGGGCGGAGGAGAGGCCCTTCCCTCTTTGGATAGCAAACCTGGCCTTTAGCCTTTGGTCTTTTCTGTTCAAAGCTTGGGATTCAACTTTGTGTGTGTGGGGGGGGAGGGGTGTGTGCGCACGCAGGGGGTGGGTGGGTTGGGGAGTCACGTGATGTATATTAAATATCAAAACATAGTGTGGACTGGCGAGAGAGGCCACAGGGGTTTATATGCAGGAGGGGAAGGATGGGACAGAGGCTTGGCAGGGAAACGCGGAAGGAGAGGCAGGGTCTAGGAACCAAGGTGCGACCATGGATCATGGGATGGGCCAGAGACAAGGATGAGGAACAATGAGAGACACTCTAGACAGGAGGAGATCAAAGGGACACTGAACAGAATGGTGGCAAGTACCCAGATGGGGAGAAGCCATCAGGAGTCCCACCAAGCCCTGAAGGGAGCCCTAGAAATACACAAGGAAACTAGAACCCAGGGCTTCTACAGAATAATCCAGAAGGATCCAGGCCTGTGCCTGGAGGGGAGAGCAGAAGCTTCTCAGAACTCTGACAGGAGTTGCTGGCTGGGGACACACCCAGTGACCTGGAAGAACCTGAGGCCAGGACTCCTGCTATGGTGGGCTGGATGTTGCCCAGGATCACGGATGTGAAGCCTCTCCCCACACCCCCATTGCTAGCCGAGCATCATTTAGACAGAGAGCATGTTGGCTATGACCATTAAGACCTGGACCATGCCTGGGAGGGAGGGCAAGTGGGCCAAGGGAAGCCCTGCCAACAGGTGACGGGGGTGGGGGTGGGGGTGGAGGAGCCTTGGAGTACCAAATGGGGCCAGCACCTCGCACTGTGCACTGCCTCTGGTAGAGCGGGTCCCAGAGTGCCAGTCCCACAGCGAACACTGTAACCACTAAGCTGTAGTCTTGACCTTCTTGGAACTTTTTGAGACAGGGTGTCTCGCAGTAGTCTAGCTGGCCTTGAACTTGTGTTCTCTCCTGCTTTTAGCCTCTCAGGTAGCTAGGGCTCCACCACTAAGCCCAGTTCTGACTCCCCCACCCCCCACCCATTTTACAGAAGGTGGAGCGGAGATGCATACCCTCTAGGGAGCTTGTCTAGATCCCATGGACTCTACCTTGCTGAGTGTGCACCTCTGCCTTCCTAGCAGCCCTTGGAAGCCCCATCCTTGCTCTAACATTTGTGACTCAGCAGTTTCCTCTCTCACTGGCCAACACACTTGTGGGTGGACTCCAGAGATGCATACAAGAGCATTGGAGCGGACTGGGAATTTGTCCTTCATCTGGCCAAGGCCTGTCCACCCCAAGCTCCTTTTGTTTTTCCTCCACAGTCTCTCAGATCACCTCTTTTTGGCTCAGCCACTGAGCACGAGGATGATGTCATTGCTTTTATTTGAAGAAGGGGGCTGAGCCAGAGAGAGGATGAGGGTCCTTCTGGGAGCAGGAGCCAGGTACCTGCCTGGCCTTTTCTGTTCCCCAGCTGTGGTGAACTGTGTAGCTACTCCATGAGACAGTCACCTCCCCCGAGAATCACCCTCATGGCCCTTCTCATCTTGGGAACAGTGTGGGAGGGACTCACAGATTAACAAGAAAACAGCAAAGCCGAGGTCTGTGAGGATGCTCACAGCTTCTGTGTGTTTAGGACTGAGGGGTCTTCAGATAGCCGTCCAAGGGCAGGTATCTCTGCCTGGCATCCCAGTGGAGGGTGACAAAGAGGGGAACCCATGGGAAACATGCCCCTGGACTCATGAGGTCCGTGATCTTTCTCTTGCATCCCCTAACAGTCAGCCTGGCCACCTGTTTCTCTTTGGGACACCAGAGAGGGCCATCAGTGAGGGAATCGGAAAGAACCCCAAGGCTGGGGGTGGGGAACAGGTCTGCTCAGCGCCTCTTTTACTCCCATGTCCATGACCTATCCCACTATGCACCCTAAGACTTCCCAGCACAGCCTCAAACTTCTTTATACCTTGGCCTCATCTCTTCCTGGGGGGCGGGGGGAGGCGGGCTCATTTGGGATGTGGCTCACTAAGTATCTCATTTAAATATGACATCACTCAGAGGGTGGTGCTGTTGATTATTTCCTTTTTACAGAGGAGGCAGCTTGCCCAAGTTACACAGCTGGTGGGTGGCTCTAACGGTTGGGATCTTGAATGTCTCCCAGTGGCCACATGTTACAGGCTTGGTCGTCAGCCTGTGGCACTATTGGACAGCAGTGAATTATCACTTCTCAGCCTTTTGGCTGAGGTAGGGGTGAAGATGATGGACTCTTTAGGAGGAAGAGCCTGATGGAAGGAAGCTTGATTGCTGGCGACATGTCCTTTCTGTCTCCCTCTCACTTCTCTCTCGCCATGGTAACCAAAGTAATGAGGGACTATGGACTGAAACCATAGGCAAAATCATCTTTCTTATAAGTTGACTGTCTCGGGTATTCTGTCACAGCAACAGAAAGGTGGACAACAGGATGGTAGAACCAAGGTGCTAACCCGAGTCTGTCACGTTCCAAGGTCACTGTCTTCTGCTTGCTGCTCTTCTGTCTCCCAGATCCCTTAAGAACCCCCCCCCCCCAGCCTTTCTGTGTTCCTGGACAATGGCCTGAATATTTATGCTACCCCAAATTCATATGCTGAAGCAATCCTTAATTTGTAGGAGACAAGGCCTTAGGAAAGTCCTTAAAGGTCCCTGAAGACTCACAGATGAGAGCTGCATCTTTGTGAACTAGATCTAGGGAACTCCTATGCCCCTTTCCCATGGAGACAACCAGAGGTGCCTCCAAAGCAGGAAGCCTCTCGCCATCAAATCAGCCAGTGTCTTAATCACAGAGTGCGAGCAATACATTTCTTCGCTTTTAAAGCCACCCACCCAATTTGCAGCTTTTTGTTATAGCAGCCTAAGCAGCCTAAATATCCCCAACTCTGGAGAGATGAGAAGTTTCTGGAGAAAATTTAACTCTCCATTCTCTGCAGCATGTTCCCAGCAAACAGCCCCTGCCCAGGAGTAGGGCCGCCATTCCCTGTTCCTCACCCTGGCAGCTTTCAGCACGGCTGTGCCAAGAGCAGGCGGAGGTGCTTATTCTGTATTTTATTCAGCCACTAATTGCCTGCATTTAAAATGCATCACGGTGTCACAGTCATCCTCTGCTTCATGCCCTGATGCACGCTTCTGCATAAAGGGACACTCAGGCGGGGGAGCAGAGGGGGAGAGGGGCCACAGTCTTCCCAACGACAGCTTTAAAAGCCTGACCCCGGCGCTGAGTGCTGGAAGATGTCAGGTTGTCACCCTGAGAAGCGAGAAGGGGCAGGCAGAGACTGGGGCCTCTGCAGAATGATGGCAAGAGGTCAGGGTAAGGAGCGGGAGGGGGTGGACATCAGGCACCCATGTCCCCACTCACCCCTAGGATGAAGCGCAGCTGACGGAGCCTACCCAGCAAGTCTCAATTCCCACTCTGCTCCTCCCTGGAGGACACACTACCTAATGCAGTAGCTAGGAAAGGCACAGCCTAGACCCCAGGCAGTTCTGTCTGCTGAGGGCAGAAAGGAAATGACCTTTGAACCTAGACTTTGCCTGGAACTAGGAGATGGAACTTGAGGTTGGTGGGGGTCAGGATGCTGAAGGCAAGCAGTGATGGGGGGAAGTGGGGGAGGACTCTTGAGAGGACCCCTGTAGTCTTGTAAGTGTTCACCTTGGTTCCCACCATTTCCCAGTCACTCTCAGGCCCAATTCCAAAGCAAATCAAACCTGACTTTGTACTAACAGCAGGCCTGCAATCCTGCCACAACCAGCTTGAGTCTCTCTCCATCTCTAACCCTATATCCAACCTTTGTTATAACTACAATTTCAGCTTCAACCCCCTCATCCCAGCCGTGATATTAAAACCAAGACGGATTCCCCCTCAAATCCTATAGCTAACGGCAATGATCCCAACACCATTTCCAATCTCAATGCCAACATAGGTATAGACCTTTGTATGTGTATATACATATATGTGCAAGTTTTTGTCAGCTGTTAATAGAATTCAGGTCTTCTGCCTACTGAAAATGTGTTCTATGGCTGACCTACACCTCCAGTGTCTCCATACATATTTGATATTAACTGATCCCTAACCATGCCCTTGACCCCATGCCTAGTCCTCATTTGTTGCCTGATCCGATCTTTTCTCCAACCTCAGTTTGACCACCTCACTGTAATGGCCCCTCATCTCACACTGCAGCCAGCTTGGTCCTGCAGTGACTGAACAAGGCTAGAGGCAGGTTTGAGGCTCCCAAGTAACGCCAAGGCATCAGGGTAGCGCCTCCTGTGGATGCGGATGCTCAAGTTCCCAGCTCTTTATAGTCAAGCCTGGGTCTCTCCCCCTGTGCCCAGCATCTTAACAACCAGGGCTCAGGCAAGAGACATGTGACAGCTGCCAGGGCAGAGCTGAGAGGCCATGCTTCTCCTGAGGAATGGCAAGAAATCAGCACTTGGCCAAGACAGCCTACCACTAGACTCCTCGCTGCTCAGTGGGTTATTTCCACACGGCAGAGGCTAAGCCTAATGGGCCTTTGCTTCCAGCACAGCGGACAATCAGAGAATATAGCCGCTAGGGTCTCAGGCAGGCCAGACCCAGGGGCTCTCTCTCTGCTAAAAGGATGTTGTTGGCATTCATCAGGAGAGGAGGCTACTGTAATGCTTGGCATCCCATGGCTTGGGGGTTGGGAAAAAGAGTAACTTAGAGTGATCTGCCAAGCCCTGAGAAGCAGGGAAACTTCCTCTCTGGAGATGGCAAAGAAGTTGGCCCTGTTGGTGCCAGGAGTGCCAAGGAGCCACAGGGCTGAGCTCAGCAAGCGTCGCACCATGAAGTCTCTAGCAAAAGCTTCAAATGGCTCTCTACGAACAACTCTGCACCCAGGGCTCACCACTGTCCATATACAAGGCACCTGTGGACAAAAGTTGCCTGCTGCCACCAGGTGGGTTGGCATAGCCCCCCCCCCCCACCCCTGCAGTGTGCTGTCATCATCCAACTCCTCTTCCTGAGGTTGGTCTGTCTGTCTGCTCAGATGGAGAGTTGGCTAGCTGGGCTACCTGCCAAACTCTGTGTTCCCTGCTGGGCCCAGTACTTGGTTGCTCACCAAAAGTTGACTGAGTGGCTGAGCTTTCTCCAGCTTCATCTCCCATCAACTTCCGCTTCCTGGGAGGTAGAGTGATGACAGGCTTGGGGGCTAACCCTACCTGTAGCTCCACCATCGCTGACTGTGTGGCCTTGGGCACACTCGCCTTCTATTTTCTATTCTATACAATGCAGGCAGTTATGGTGCCTGTTTTCACAGAGATGCTTTAAGAATGCAATGAAGGGGCTAGGAATGGACCTCAGGAAGAGGGCACTTGCCTGACATGCCTGAGGCCCTGGCTTCCATTCTTAGTATGGGGATTGGGACAGAGTCAACAAAGCAGCATGCACGCAATATGTGAGGGTATGGCGTGCTGATCATGGCAGCCCACATGCAGAAGGTCCTCAGCAACCACCAGCTATGATGATAGTCTAACTTCAAGACAGGTCCCAGGAAAGAAGGTCAGCTCGGTCCCTCACCTGGTGTGTTCACAGCCTCTCCTGAAGCCCTCTCTGCTTTCTCTTCATCCCACCAGACATTCCCTTTTACTTTATTTCTCCCCTGGACCAAGGAATCAAGTCATCCCTTCACTTATTCATTCATTCCTTCATCTGGCAGACATCTATATGTGAGGTACTGTGGGCCAAGCTCTGTTCAATGGGCCATACGTCTCTAACCTCACAGGACCCCAGGCCCCAAAGAGAGAGGTGGGTGCTTGTTAGGAGGATCTGGGGTCTGAAGGATGGCTTCCTTGAGGCAACTTGTAATGTCCAAAGCACAGGGAAGAGCTGGCTGGCAAAGGGTCCAGGAAGAAGGCATGCAAATGAAGGACCAGTATCCTTAAAGGCTTATGGTGTTGACTGCCATGCACATTTCAGCCTTTGAAGGGTGTCTGAAGTCAAGGGGGAACGCAGCCCGGAGCCCACATGTTCTTCAGAGCTCTTCCTTTAGGGATGCTCTTTGTCCACACACAGCCTCGCTTCACACGAGACGGCCATCATGAGCTGCTGTCTGTCTGTTGTGGGGAGGAACGAACAGTAGGGAGACTTGAAATAAGTTTTCCCTGGGATGAGTGGAGTGGAGCAAGATCAAAGGGACGCCTCAGGCCCCATACAGCATTCTCTGTAGCTACCAGCACCATGAAGGTGAGGTTCCTTTCAGGCTCGGCCTTCATGAGATTATAAGACAATGCCCCCTTTAGCTCCATTGCACAAATAGCAAAACTGAGTCCCTAGGACTTTTCAGGCAACTCTAGCATGTGCTCTCTGATTGGCCCCCAGAGCCACCCCGGGAGAGAAGCATGAAGGAAGTGGAGGCCACAGAGCCTTCTTAGAATGACCCTTTGGCCTCATGACCAGCCAGCCTCCCAGACACAGACCCAGGCAGCAGACGTCTGCGGGAGGCTAAAGAGACAAAGCCCCCATTCAGCACCCGATGGTCTGTGCACCCGGCTGCTCAGCTCCTTGCAAAGCATTTTCCCTTAATAGCCTCCCATTCAGCGGGCGGCTGCAGCCCACATCTGTGGAAACCAGGCCACGCAACTCCTCCTACCAGGCCAGTAAGGCTGCCCCAGCCACCATGGTCACCTTGTCCCAAATTGCTCCTTCTCCCCGCGTGTCAGCCTCTGTCACTCTGCTTCCTCTTTCTCTATCTAGAGTGGAAGTGCAGACCTGAGAACGCTCCCCTTGACCATCCCTAACCTGTCTGCAAACCGTGTCTGAAGAATGCAGAGTAGAAAGAGAAGGGATTCTAGTCCTTCCGCTACCACATATTTGCTTTGTGATCTTGAGAAATTCACTGCAGTTCTCTGGGCCTCCTGTTTCCTGAACTGTATGTAGAGAAAGAGGAGGTCATGTCAGTCACAGATTCAAATGACCAAGGTTTGAATCACATGAACAAGCTCTGTGACCTTTGACATACCCCTCTGAACCTCCACTTTCTCCTCTGTATAAATGGGTTGACCTACTCAGTGGCTGTTGTGAGGATTGAAAGAGATTCATGAGATACCCTTAACTGGTTCCTGGTTCACAGTCTCCTCTTCTTCCTCTTCCTCCTCCTCCTCATCCACCTCCTCATCCTCATCCTCATCCTCATCCTCATCATAGTTATTTTTCAAATGCTTTTTCTTGGCTGGTCCATGGTAGTGGGCTATCAGTATTAATAGTGGCTTCAGATATTTTTGCTGTGGGTTTTTTCCAGGTACAAGTTTTCAAGCAGAACCTGGGCACTACCTACAAAAGGCAGGTGTGGGGAGGGTTTGTCCTTCTTTGCTTCAAGCTCTGACCTGCAGTGACCTTTTGGTTTTAAACAGTAAGTCACAGGCTTGGCTGAGTCTCAGAGACCCCAGGGAATATTGAGAACAGTCACAAGGCCACAGCCCTTGATTCTCATTCAGGAATTCTGTGATGAGTACAGAGTGGAATCAGCCCAGGTAGTGTGTGTGTGTGTGTGTGTGTGTGTGTGTGTGTGTGTGTGTGAGAGAGAGAGAGAGAGAGAGAGAGAGAGAGAGAGAGAGGGAATGTGTGTGTATGTGAATATGTGAGTGTGTGTGTGTGTGTGAATGTGAGTATGTGTGCATGGAGACCAGAAATCAATGTTGAGTGTCTTCCTTAATTCTTGCTCTCTACTCCTTATTTTGAAGCAAGGTCTCACTGAATCTGGAACTCATCAGTTTGCCTAGACTGGCTGGTAAGCAAGCCCCAGAGCCTCTTTCCTATGGCCTTTTCTTAGACTGAGAAACACCCCCATGTAGGTCACACAGGTGTCCGTGGTCCCATCCCCTCTCGCTCCCAGCATCCTCCACCCACTTCCACCAAGGCTCCCTTCTGAGTTTTTTTTTCTTTCAGAGCTGTCAAGAAGGGGCACACAGAAACATTCCTCTATTCTTCCAAGCCCAGCCCTCAATCCCCACACACTTGTGCCGTCTTTCCAAGCCTGCCTCTTCAGGTAGTAATACTCTCTGCATAGTTACTGAGGGCATACCACATGCCAGAGTGCCAACCTTCCACATTGTCTCGTGGAACCACACAGGACACATGACATAGGAGTTACCATAATTCCCACCTGACAGATGATGACACAGAATCAGAGATATAGTGTGATGTGATCAAAGTCACACAGCTATGAATAATCAAGGTGAAACTCTCCCCAAACTTACCTACTCTGCTAATGTCCTCTTATCAGTACCCTGGACTCCTAACACAACTGTCAGCCTGCACAGGGCTCCAAGGACTATCCAAAGCGTCAAGGAGCATGGCCTTGAGTTACCACCCAATGACACAGGGCAGCATCACCACAGCAGGAGCTGACCTAACTGGAGCTCAAGGACCAACCTTGGGAGAGCCTGGGTGAACTGGTAAGTGCAACCACCCAGCCAGTCCATCTTAAGTGGACCCCCATTGAACTGCCCATCTGCCATGTGGTGGCCGTCATCCTACTGGATGACAGATTGGCCTGCACTTACCATTCCCAGCCATCCTTCCCTCTTCCTCTGATACCAGGAGCTACAGATGGTCCTTCCTTCCTCTTGGTTCATCAGTTGGCTAGTTCCTTTCTACAGACCAAGGGCCTTTATTTGTGACTCTCTAGGGTGATGCTCAATGACACAGGGTCAGTGAAAACAGACCTGGCCACTGTCCCCACAGACCTTCTAATCAGACCAGCATTTGCCCAGCAGTCTCCCAGGTCATGAGGCTGAAGTCACCCTTCCTGCCCCCGACCTCATCTCCCCTGGGCCCTGCCGGCCCTGCACTGGGGGACCCTCTTCCTTTGTGACCTGTCTTGGTAATTTGGGAGGTGATTAACAGCAATCACGCTTGAGTTTGACATCCAGGCACGGCCGCTAAATTGAGGCTCACAAAGCCTCCTTGACATCCAATATGTTATATGCTTTTCCCCTTAATTAGGAGCTAAAGTGGATAAATATGAAGTTGCCATGGCAACAGCCTCCCGGGTTGGTGGAGGGATGCAGCTCAGTTTCTGTCGGCTGGCTGGCTGACATGTTGGCTGATGGACCATACCAGCTCCTGGGAAGGAGTAGGCAGGGGCCCTCCCTCGATGTCTTCAAGCCTGCCCCCAGGCCAGCTCTTCATACTCGTCTTCATCTTTGCCCACTAGACTTCACAGAGGGCAGGGTATTGTGGCACAAGCCCATCAATCCTTGCACCTGGGAGGCTGAGACAAGAGGGTCATGAATTAGACATCAGCCTGGTTACATAGAGAGACCCTGTTTCAAAACTAACTAGCTAAATAAATAAAGTTATACTTCATAGCTTTTGGGTGGATATCCCAGCTGGACCACAAAGCTCACTTGGTGTGACCAATCAAAAAGGAAATGGGGACTTCCTAGGTAGTGAGAAGCCACCATGATCTTAACATCCAGATCTCTTAACTTTGGGGTCAAGGTCTTTAGTGGTCCTTAAATGTTCTGTGTGTGGGGGAAATCCTAGGTCACTGGGGAATCTGCCCAGTGCTATGGATCTACAATGTGCGCCTGAGATTAGCTACACCATGGGTCTTCTTTTTAAACTTTCAAAGAGTTTTTATTACTTATTTTATGTGTATGGATGTTTTGCTCCCAGGTATTTATCTCTGTGCACCATGTGCCTGCACCTGGGACTGGAGCTAAAATAGCTGTTAGTGGCCACATGGATGCTGGGAATTGAACCCACAGCCAGAGTTCTTAACTGCTGAGCCATCTCTCCAGGTTCTGGATCTGCTTTTTAAATTCCATTAGCCAACGGTGAGGTTCTATCACATTTCCCCACTGAATCTCCCCAACAAGGACGGTATGGTTTGTCTACAGATGGGAAAATAGAATTTCAGAGAGGTTTGTTCACCTCCTTGGGGTCACACAGCCAGTAGGCAGAGCAGTCAGGACCAGACCCGCATCTGTCTGCAGGTTGGAGGCCAGGCTCTAACCACTGTACTCCACTGCCACCCAGACTGTGTTTTTTTGTTTTTTTTGTTTTAACTCAGAAGTGATGAGTGTGATAGTTGTGGGCTTCAAGCTAGGTTGTCCTTCTGCCAAGTGGAGACACTGAAACACTCCTCCCCCTGCCCCCAATCCTTGCTGAGGTGGTTGGAGGGTTCTATCGATTCAAGTCTCCCATTGAGGAAGAGCCAGCCCCGACACCTTCTAAACTGTTTAAGCCTGTGGAAGGAAGCAGGGGCTCCACCCTAAGAGCCCACAAGTAGAGCTACCAAAATCCTGTTTTCAGGAGTGCAAACTGGGTCTGGATGCTCCTCTATCCTCTTCTCCGGCAGGACGCCTCCAGCAGGGCATCCGGGTCAGGCAGGAAGGAGGCACTGCCTCCCGCTTCGGGAACCCAGAGCATGTCCCCTGACTCCAGGCTCCATCAGGCCCCGGTATCTGGGTTGACAGGTGGGAGGGAGCAATGTGCCGCCTCCCTGAGACTCTGGTACTTGGGGCTCCTCCTGTGCCCCCGCACCACGTGGAGTGGGTGCTGGTAGCGGCAGCCGGGGCTGGTGGCTTGGCCCCCGAATTTCCTTTCCTTCCAGTTCCGACTAAAAATAGAGACGGCAAGGACGCAGCTCGTTTTGTCAGACAGTGTTGGAGGGGCGCCTGTGCAGACACAGGCCCCCCATTTCTCGGCACGTGGTACCCAGCTCCCTCCCAGTTTCCCCGACACATGCCCCTGCTGCTCACAGCCTCCCTCTGCTGGGCCAGCTGTTGCTTAGAATCCAGTTCCTCAGAGAACGTTCTGACGGGTCTCGGAGTCGGGGAGAGGCAGGGCCCCCGGCCACAAAACACAGACAAAGACCTAAATCTCCCGGGGTTGTTTCTGCCTCTTCTGCAAGTCAAATAGGACCTTTGGGACAAGGCTGCTGGGTCAGGACACCTTCAGGGTTGGAAGTAGGCCCAGAAGCCCAGGCAGGGAATGAACCCCCAGGGACCCTGGCTGGTAGTGAGGTCATGCACTCTGAGGTGCCTCGTTGCCTTTACTCCTTCTCACTTCCTGGCCTCCCCACAGTTCTCCTTCGGGACTAAGAAACCACCATCAGCCTAGTTTAGGTGCTATTCTGCGGGCAGCCCCTCTTGGCAGAAAGACCCAGTGGGGTCTACAACTGGGATAGGGGTGGAGACTGACATCACCTGCCCCCTAAACCCTAGCTGTCCAGCTGGGCATCTGCTCAGGGAGAATGCACCTCTCGACAGTCCTTGCTGGAGATACACACACACACACACACACACACACACACACACACACACTCATGAGAATATTCACACTTGTGCACACACACAGAGGAACACTCACACACATACACACACTCACAGGCACTCACACACAGGAACATCCACTCACACACACACAAATACACATATTCACACAAACATACACATACTTGCATGAATGCTCACGTGTACATGAACATTCATATAGATTCACATGAAGACATACACAGAGCAAGGACCAGCCTGAATTTATTAGGTCTCATGAAGTCCTGGGGTGTTTGGAGAAAGCTGGGAATATAAAACTGGAAAAAGTAGGGACGCTGGGCTAGACAGCAGACAGGCCCCAAATGATGCCTCAACTGAGATCCCTTCTTACTCCAAGGGGGAATTTCTTCCTGGGGCAGAGACCAGGCTATAGATTGCTCTGACACACCCCTCTTTAATCTAGGCTTGGCACACAGAGCATCTAAACATCTACAGGTTCAGTGGCTCATAGGAATGAAAAAAAAAAAATGGAAAGAAAATAGTTTGCTACTGTCCCATGAGTTCTAAGACAGGGCCAGCACAAGGTAGGTGCTTGGACATGCCTGCTGAATGAGTGAAGAGGAGAATGAATGAATGAATGAATGAATGAATGAATGAATGAATGAGCATGACCCGAGACAGGGAGGCAAACATGAAAACCATCACTATGGTGTTTTTACAATGGGCAGAACCGAAGCTTAGAGCCAAGGACAGACAGCAGTTTGGTGCCTCTTCTAACTAACATGCATTCAGTCCTTGTCCTGTGTTTATTGGAGGAGAAGCTGTGTAAGAAATGGACAAAGAGCAAGGCTGCCTGCCACTCCCCCCATCAGCTAGGCTGTCCCTGTCTGGCCCTAACCTGGCTTCCCTCACTGAGTTTCATGGAACTCTGATTCCCCGGGACCCCACCTGAGAAAGAAGGATGTTTTCTTTTTTTCCTTTTTGGTTTTTTGAGACAGGGTTTCTCTGTGAAAGCTTTGGCACCTTTCCTGGAACTCACTCTGTAGCCTAGACTGGCCTCGAACTCACAGAGATCCGCCCACCTCTGCCTCCCATGTGCTGGGATTAAAGGCATGCGCCACCACTGCCCGGCTGAGCAGGAAGGATGTAATGAACTGCCCTGTGGCTGATCGGCCCTGTGAGGGTCTCACCTTGATGACCACAGCTTCTAGAACTCTCCCAGCTGCTCTCCTCCTTGCTCATTAAGACTCATACTCTCTCCTCCAACACATGAGTGCCCTCCTGGGGTCTCTTCTCCAGGTAGTCAGGGAGGGAAGAGGTGTGGGGATTTGCCCAGTGACCCTCTCAACAGCCTCTGACTTCTGTAATAGGACAAACCCGGACAGGGAGTCAGATTGTGTTTTCCAGCTCTGAGCAGAGAGCACCCAATCCAGAAAGGACTGCCACTCCCAGCAAGCTCCAGGACCAGACCTAGAGCTGTGCTTCCTTTGTAGTGAAACGGCCCGAGCCCTCAAGCTGTCAAGCCAGTTCAAGCAGACCTGAGGTAAATGGCATCAGAACCGCTGAAGTAATGCTGTCTGACTTCCATTCCCTGGGGATGCCCAGGAAAACCAGATGTCTGGCCAGTGAGATCACAGGAGTGATCTTTAAGTAAATACACAGCCATTCACCTCCGTTCCCTCTACTCTGCTTGCCTCACCGGCTCACCCCCTCTCACCAGCGCATTCTGCACCCAGCCCCCTGCACCTGTGGCCTCCTTACAATTGCATCCACCCCCAAGAAGTTTCTCCCTCCTTTCCCAAGCTCCCTGCTATCTGCCCAGCCATAAACCAAAAAACCCGGAGCACCCGTGCCAATGAATAAGTAATGACAACATTAGTTCCTAAGCACTTGCTGTGTGCCAGGCAGTAACTAAATACTTCTTTATGTGCATTATCTCATTTACCCCTCACAGTGACTTGGAGACATAGATACCATACTCTATGAAGGACAGGGTTCTGAGGCTAGAGACCCCACCTTCTCACTTGCCAGGTGACCACAGGCAACAGAAATCACTTAACCTTTCAGACTTCCTGTTTTCTCAACTGCAAAGCCTCCTTATAAGGTTGTGTGAGGACATTAATAAAGTGTTAAGTGCTGAACTTAGTAGCTCACATCTGTAATCTCAGCCCTCAGAAGCCTGAGGCAGGAGGAGGCTCTCAGGTTCCAGGCTAACCTGAGCTACACAGTAAGACCTTTTCTCAAAACAAGCAAACAAAAAACCAAAGATAGGGGATAGCTAATGAGGTTGCATGCCTGCCTAGTATCAACAAATAAGGTCTGGGCTCAGCATCTCAAGAGAGTAAATGCTTAGCACCATGCCTCACAAACATGGCTGTTATTACTATTGTTATCCTTCTTTTAAAGTGAGGATGCTAGAGCAGTTAGTTACATGCCAAAGTCACACAGGCTAGAATGTGGTAGCATTCTTACTTGGAGCTCCTTAGTCTGGATGAGGGGGCAGCAGGCTGGGCCTGATCAGATTTCTACTCCCCTATTTCCAAGGATATGGGCTCCTCTTTTCCTCTCCTATGGAAAGGCAAATGGAACTGAGGTGAGGTAAGTGTCCAGACTCCAGTGATAACCAATATCCCACAATGCTCTGCAAGGTGTATGCATAAGCCCACCTGCCGAGCCTGGAGTCATCTAGGCTTTAGACTTGAAAGCGATTCTATCTTCTGTACTTCCTTCTTTCCCTCCCCTCCTCTTCTCTCCCCTCCTTCGCCCCCCTCTCCCCAGCTCTGAGTGTTCAGAGACACAAACTCCGTTTCTTACGAACAAGCCCACAAGCCCCGGGAATGCTCCATCTCCCTCATAGTCCCTGGAACACAGTCCACCTTGGTCCACTCACCCACCCTTACCTCCCAGACATTCTCAGCCTTGCTTGTGTCCCAGTTTTTCTCAGGCTCCCTGTTTCTGGGCCATCATAAAGATGCATTCTTTCCCTAGTTCCCATCTTCCTGCTACTTGTCCTCCCAGGCCCCAGGCCCAAGGCCACTTCTCCGAGTGACTGTTTGCTTGTCCTTATGTATCACCCGCAGCCATCTCTCCCCTGTAACAACCTGGTCTTCCACAGATTGGCCCAGCTCAGGCCAGGCTCTGGGATTGGTACCCAGCACCTGAGGCTAGAATGAGAGAAAACCAGAGAGATGCTAATTCTTCTGCTATTTTTTTCCCCGAGACAGGGTTTCTCTGTGTAGCTTTGGAGCCTGTCCTGGAACTCCCTCTGTAGACCAGGCTGGCCTTGAACTCGCGGAGATCCACCTGCCTCTGTCTCCTGAGTGCTGGGATTAAGGGCATACATCACCACCACCACCTGGCTTCTGCTGCTAATTCTAAGTGAAGCTGACAAAGAAAAAGGTGGGCTCCATACCATACCCCCACGGCCTACCAGGTGTCCCTCAATACCCCACCTGCTCAGGTTAAATGCAGTCTTTTGGCCTGCTCTGACCACAGGCCACATTCATGCAGCCCCCAGGCTCTGTCCTGCCCAGTCTCCATACTCTGCTGTCCACCCACCTAGAAGTAGGAACCTGTTCTCTGCAGCCCTGAGGCCCTGACACATCTCCTGATTTTAAGACCTCATATAAGGCGCTGACTAGATCCTATCTATACCTAGACCTTAAGCTCTGTGCTTGCAGCAAGAAATCCCCAAGGGAACCCATGGCAACGCCCCTCCACCCCCCCACCCCCCCCACCCCCGCTTACTCTCTTGGCTACTGTATTGTCTTAGTCCAGCAATACTCTTCTTACCCACTCATAAAGGGACCTGGAATGTCCCATACTCTATCCCAAATTCCAACTTCTAGGTTAGCCTTTGGGTGGTGTCCACGGAAGTCTGTGTTGGGCACTGGCCTGGGAAGGAAAGGGTGTCCTCATTCTCTGTGATACCCCATGGCCAGTATCTGCATGTGTCTCTTTAAGGTCTGGGCTATCCGTATTTCCCAGGAGCCATTCACTGTTTTCCTTTACTCTGGCCCTCTGGGCTTGCACAATCCGCTCCATCCTTCCCCTCCCCCTAAGGATCAATTAATTACAAAACAGCAAATGGACATGACTAAGGCTCCTGCGTGCTAGGCAAGCGGTCCACCAAGAAGTCTGCGCAATAGCCCCACCACAGGGGCGGCTAGTTGTCAATTCCACTGTACAGGTAAGGAAATGATCTCAGAGGCATCAGACAATTTCCTGGTTCATCCAACCGTCAGGGTCCAGTTGGGAGCCCCTTCCCAGGAGCTACTTAGCTCTAAAGACTTGATGGTGGGAGCCAGGTGTGTGGGTGTGGGAGCACCCCCCCCACCATAATCCTAGCACTCAGGAGTCTGAGGTAGGAAGATTCCAAGTTCAAGGCTAGCCTGGGCTACAGAGCTAAGACCTTGTCTCTGAAAGCAACCCCCAAGGACTATTAATAGTTCTAAGCAAGTGTGTAGGAGAGGGGGTTCAAGCTAGGAAGGCAGTGTCATATGGAGTGGCAGGAGGAGGGAAAGGGGAGGGTGAGAGAGAGTTGGGAGCAGCAGAGGATTCCAAAAAGTGGAGTGAGGAGGGTGCGGTGTGACCGGGAGTTGGGAGTGAGCTGGGGAGAGAGTGTAAGAGGGTGTGTGAAGGGGAGGGGGAGCAGAGGGGGGGTAAGAGGGTGAAAAGGTAGAGGTGGGAAGTTGGTCAGGTCAGTCCTGGGGGAGTGGGGAGGTGTGAGGGCTGTTTGGGGTAGAGGCAGCCTGAAGATGATGATGATGATGATGATGATGATGAGGAGGAGGAGGAGGAGGAGAAGGACGGGGGAGTGTGAGCCACACCGAGGCTAGGGGAAGGTGAGAAAGGTTTCAAAAGGTGTGAGGATGCTTCAGGTCCCCAAGGAACCCCATGACCCCTGTCGGCAGGGGAAGAGAGGAAGGAGGAGGGTGCTGGGAAGAGGTGGGTTGGCTTGAGGTTTCTGTCCCTGCCTATGCCCCCAGCTGCTGCAGACCCCCACCAGAGCCGGCCACACTGCGAGGCTCCATTTCAGGGATGGGTGGAAATTTCCGTTTTTAGCAAAATCCATTTGTGAAGCCCTAGAGCTTTGAGCCGCGTTCTGTTCTGCTCGCCTGGCTCTGTTTGCCTGGCTCTGCCTGTCTGGTGCTGGCCTGCCCGGTTAGCTCTGCTCCCTACCCCACACCTCCCCTGCTCTCCTTCCTGAGCAGGCAACGCATTAGTCCAGAATCTGGCCTCCCCACGATGGTCCTCCAGTCCCACCCTGCCAATTGTCCTGACCTCCTGGGAGGTCCCGAGAGCCTAGAAAGTGAGGGAGATGGATCACTGCCTTGTCCTCAGCTGGGGGACCATCAACACAGCTGACCCCCACCATTCCATTTCCCAGAGCCGAGTGGAGCATAAAGAGGTCTTGGAGAGAGATCAACCTGTTCAGACCTTCTCATCCAGTGGGTGGGGAGAGTCATGCTCAGGGCTACATGACTTGCTGGTGACCACATTGTCCCAAAGCCTGGGAGACAGCTTTCAATCTTGCCTTGCTGCAGAACTGTGCCTTCCATGCAAGTTTACTCCTATGCACCTGAGATTGCTCATCTTCCCAGTGAGCTCATGGCTCTTCTCTCACACTGGTATGACCTCAGGGAATTGAAAACAGCTGGGTGAAGCTAAATGGGGGTGGGGAGAAAAAGCCTCTGGACCTCAAGTGCATGCTGGAGGCAGGATGGTAAGAGTTCTAGAGTTGCCGGACGGTGGTGGCGCACGCCTTTAATCCCAGCACTTGGGAGGCAGAGCCAGGCGGACCTCTGTGAGTTCGAGGCCAGCCTGGGCTACAGAGTGAGTTCCAGGAAAGGCACAAAGCTACACAGAAGAAACCCTGTCTTGAAAAACAAAACAAAACAGAGAGAGAGAGAGAGAGAGAGAGAGAGAGAGAGAGAGAGAGAGAGAGATCTAGAGTCTTGTGGTAGGTGTCCATACTCCTGCTCCACAGGACAGGGATGGCATGGGCATGGATCAAGGACCTGCATGGGGAGATGAGTTGTCTCTCCTGGGGTAGAAAGCTTGGGCCTTCTCTGGGCAAAACTTTCTACCCTGAGCCTAGGAGTGGCCACTCTGGCTGCTGAGTGGCAGATGCATTCAAATCCAAGTCCTGAATGATAGGCCGACAGACTAAGCTCCTCTATGCAGGTGCAGGGGCAGGGTCTGTCATGTTCACTTCTGACACAGGGTACACCCGTTGGGCCCCGGCAGAACCAGAGCCAGCTCAGATCTTAGTAACTGGTCCAGGGAAGGTTTTCAGGACCACCTGACTCCACCTGATCTTTAACCAAGTCCTGTATCCTGGGCTCACACTGTAGGGCATGCCCTGGCACACTGTGCCAACCTTGTCTCTAACACATGCCCCAGCACAGCCTCCAGCTGCCGCCCTCCTCCCCTACCCCCACTGGAACCCCAGGCCCCATCTGCTCCACTTCCCTGTATTTTCCCTGAACATCTGGACTGCTCCCGAAATCTGGCTCCTGGTTTTTGTCCAGAGGGAGCTGCTGGGGGAAGAGGAAACTCCTGGGTGCCATTAGTTCTGAGCTAGGGCCAGGGAAGGCCCTGGCTGACCCCCTCCTTCCAGCCTGCAGCTGCCAGATGAACAGAATGAACAGACCTAAGAGAGCATGGCCCCTATTGCCTACTCTTCCTACTCTTGAGCACACCCTCAGATTGGGGATTGTGTGCACAACATTGCTTCCCCAGCCTCCCCAGCACCTACCCACGGGTCATAGTGTTCTCTGTGCCAGGATTTGCTGGTTATGTTTAGCATCCTAGCAAGGGCTGCACTCCTGAACTACATATCCCAGGATGGGTAGTTTTTTTTTGTTTTTTGTTTTTTTGTTTTTTTTTTGCTTCCCAATCCTCTAAAATCTAGTAATTCAGGGTGTGTGTGTGTGTGTGTGTGTGTGTGTGTGTGTGTGTATGCAAGCTTAGCTACCGTGGGGTGGAGGCAGTGTGTGTGTGTGTGTGTGTGTGTGTGTGTGTGTGTGTGTACACGCGCGGGGGGGAGGCTTTGGGGACGCCCTCTCCCCCACTGGTCCCTCTGACCTCCACCTCTACTATGCTTCCATTCAGCCCGTGTCTTACTCTCTAAGGCGGTCAGTCCTGTATTTGAACTGAGTTTCCTTCGGGAGAGGGCACGTGCCTCGTAGGACACTCTCCATGGTCCTGAACTGTGGGTAGGCCCGCAAAGGTCTCTACTAACTTCGAGGGGCAGAGATCAGGAAAGAGATGGTCTCCTCCTAGAAAGGAAGTCTCCCACAACTGAGAAAAAGCGTGGAAGACACAGAGGCACAGAGAGAAAGGGGGAGATGTGAAAGGTGAGATTTTGGTCGTTCTGTCTAAGAAAGATAATCTTCTCTCCTAGTTCCTTCCTCTCCCTGAGACCAGCTCGGTGTTGCCCCTGCTTTCTCTGTAGATACCACTTTCCAGTTCCTCTCATACTGCTCCAGTCTCTGCCAGTTCGAGTCTTGTCCTTTAAAGACTTGACTGTGCCCAAACCAAAACAACAACAAACCAGAAGAACCCCTCTTCTGGCTTAGGCCCGCACAAGAGCAGCCATCCAGTCCAGTGGGCCCAGCCGCAGTCTTCAGGAATGCCTGCCACTCTGTGGGGAGCAAAGGATTTACAGTCGACTCCACCGAGACCCCCCCCCCCAACCCCCGGACCGCGGCTGGAAGGAAGGACTGGAGGAAACAGAACAGAAAGAAGAGTGGAAAGCGGTTTCCAGCTCGGTTATGGCTGCTATTATTTATTTATTCATGTATTTTTTATTAAAGAGGGATGTCGGCCTAATGAGCAAAGAGCCCGGCGGGCTCCTGGTGGGTGGAGCTGGGGTAATGGGGCACAAACCACAGACTCTGGGCCCGGAGGCTCCTCTCCAGAGCGGGGGATCCCTTGGAGGCAAGTGCTCCTCCGCTGCTGGCAAAGCCCTTCCCCGCCCCTGCGGGTGCCGGATCGCTCTGAGTCGGCGCGGGCAGACGCTGCTCCCCTCACCCTAAGCGGGTTCAGCCCTCAGCGCGGGGCAGGCTGGAGCCTCCGGAGGCATCTCTGCATCTCTGGTGCAGCATGGCTGCCCGAGCTCCGCCCCGCAGCCCACTTGCCCACGGCCTCCTCCTTGGCTTCTCTGCGAAGCAACAGCTCAGCTATCTTTCGGCCTCAAGCAGGATCACACTCCGCCTCAGCTTCAGCGTTCGGTCCAGAGCAAGCTTGGGACCCGAGCTTACCTGTCTAAAGTCTGGCTTTCAACTCAGGCAGTCCTCCGCCATAAGATAATCCCTGCTGCAGCCTGATCTTAATTTGGGGGCTTTATCTGGGAAGCTGGCTCAGACCAGACCAAGAACCGGCTACTAGGGTGGGGTTAGCCTTAATCCCAGTCTGTATTCAAAGAAGAGCTTCACTCTCAGCCTCTGGCCAAGAGTTTCAGGGTGGACAAGGAAGTCAAAGTCAAAAGCTGTTGGGATGGGGAAATTGTTTATAATTCCAACACCGGGGAGACTAAGACTGGAAAATCGTGAGTTCCAGACTAGCCTGAGCTACAGTCAGATTCTGTTTCCGAAATGAAAAAGAAAGCAAACAGAGAGTATAGCCCGTGGGAGTGGGGACGCGGTTGTTTCCTTTGACCCAGACCACCGAGGCTCTCTGTTACTAGCAGAAGGTTGCCTCCTGCTGATTGTAAGGACCTGGCTGAGAGTCACATCCTGGGGGCTCAGGGAGAGGAAGGTAACTCTGAGGCATGCTTCCTTCCAACAAAAGCTGTACCAAAGGAAGTGATTTGTTCAACAAATATCAGCAAAGGCTTGCTATGTGCCAGGACTTGGGGACAGGCTAGCACCCCCAGTAAGCCAGCTCAAGGTAATGCTGATCGGGGGTAGAGCAGCACAGATATCTTAGTGGCACCAAACTGCCCAGCATGCACTTGTGCCAAAGCCTGTGTTTCTCATCATTACCTCATTGCACCATGACAGCACCAGCAGGTACATGCTGTTACTGTTTCCATTTTGCTTATTAAATAGCATTTTATTATAGGAGCAATGCATGCACATTCTGGAAATGGGATGAGTACAGACAGCAAAAATACAAAAATTGAAAACTGGCCCTATTCCTATTAATCATTAACACCACCTCTCCACTACTGCTCTCGTTTGCTTTTGAAATAAGATCTCACCATGTAGCGGTGGCTAGTCTGGCACTCACCCTGTAGACCAGGCTGGCCTCAAACTTGTGGCAATCCTCCTGCCTCTGCCTTCAAAGTGCTGCAGTTGCAGGTATGCATCACCGTAGCCAGCTGTTCTTGATCTTCTTTTTTAAACTTAGAAGTCTTTTTTGTTTGTTAGTTTGTTTGTTTAACCAAAATATGATCAAGGGGCTGGAGAGATGACTTAACAGTTAAGACCACTGGCTGCTCTTCCAGAGGACCCCAGTTCAATTCCCAGCCCCCACATCGAGGTTCACAACTGACTCCAACTCCAGTTCGGGGAATTTCGAGCCCTCTTCTGGTCTCCACTGGCACTGCATACATGTCGTGCATAGATAGATACACAGGCGGGCAAAACACCCGTTCACATAAAATGAGGGGGGAAAGGTGATCAAGGTGTGTGTGTCCAGCAATTTCCACCTTTTCATTTCAGTAAACATCTTCTCTTCTAGTACACAGCCCATATACCAATTTCTCCAACTGACCACCCTCCCAATCTTTTCTAGTTTGTTTGCCAGAGTCCAGTGGGAGGACAGTATCCGACCATCCTGGGCAGAGCATTGCTTAGCGTGATGCAGTCCATTTTTCTGGGCTATTTATCCATTAGAACATCCAGATCAGCCTTCCTCTACACATCCCTTCTCCCAGCTTTCTAGTTATTTCCTTGTACTATTGTTTGGCTTATGACACTCTCCTAGCATTTCCTGGAAACCAGAAAATTGATCTAAAGGCTGAAGCCATTCAAAGCAATCCTCTGCAACACGTGTGAGGCAATACTGATACGTCCTGTTGTACTGCAGCAGGAGGCGGGTACCTTACGCTCTCACCACTAGAAATGCTGAGGCAGACAGCACGGTGGCTATAATTTTATCCTCACCCCCTAGGAAATGATGTTTGTGTGTTACTTTGGCACCAAACACACTTGTTTGCTTGACCAGAAATTCACTTAATGGCTATTAACACCAATCCATAATCCTTGACTGATTACTCTCATATTTATTTAAGACTCACTGT
The DNA here is from genome assembly GCF_903995425.1 of Onychomys torridus. Classification (NCBI taxonomy): domain Eukaryota; kingdom Metazoa; phylum Chordata; class Mammalia; order Rodentia; family Cricetidae; genus Onychomys; species Onychomys torridus. The sequence goes on along the minus strand of NC_050455.1, from coordinate 27,496,841 downwards.
TTTTTATATGTGTGTCTGCCTATGTGTGTGTGTACAGTATGGGCAGGTGACTGCAGAAGCCAAAAGAGGGCATCGAATCCCCTGGAGCTGGAGCTACAGGCAGTTGTAGGCCATCTGACATGGGTTCTGGGAACCAAATTTGGGTCCTCTGAAAGAGCAACAAGTACTCTTAACCTCCAAAGCCCAAACCCAGCCCCCTGCTCTATATATTTAAATAGGCAAAAACTGAGACTCAGGTGGGAAATCTATCTCACATAATCAGCACATTTGGAATCCAAGTAGAAATCTGGTACTTGGCACATATTCAAATGTACAAGCACCTGTCAGGGAGATGGTCTTCTCTCTTTGTGGATGAAGGCCCGTCTGAGGTGAGACAGGTTTTCAGTGAGGTCCAATCTGCTTCCTGGTTGAGAGCGGATGCCACTAACGATAGAGGCCAGCAAGGCTGCTCACCGTGTGTTCTATGGCCGTCCATGCTAAGAAATTTGAAGCATCATCCTCTCCAACTCTCCTCACAAGCCAGCAAGGTATGCCACATCACTACCTTTCTTCAGAACTGAGAAAGACAGTGTTCTGAAAGGTGAAGTACTTGCCTAAAGCCACACAGCTAGTGAGCAGTAGGGCCAGGATTAGCTCTGCTGACTCCGAAATCTGGACATTTTGTCATCACTCTGACCCGACCTTTCAAATTGGCTTCCTAACCAGCCTGAGATGAAGAGGGGAAACTGGTGAGCTTGGCTCTCCCTCCTGATACAGGCTGGTTTCCCTAGCTAGGGACTAACTGTACGCAACCCTGCTTAGTTCTCAAGATCAGGCGTGTGTTCATGGTGGTCTGGCCTTAGACTGGGTTGGTTCTGAATTGGTCCACAGCTCTGTTGCTCTCTGTTAGCTTCACCAAGAGCATCCAAGAATCCCCCTGGTTCCCTGTGCCGACCTCTACCCACCAAGTGACCTTCTCCAATGTATGAAATGGGCAGAGCCGGGCGGTGGTGGCGCATGCCTTTAATCCCAGCCCTTGAGAGGCAGAGGCAGGCGGATCTCTGTGAGTTCAAGGCCAGCCTGGGCTACAAATCGAGTTCCAGGACAGCCTCCAAAGCTACAGAGAAACCCTGTCTCGAAAAACAAAACAAAAACAAACAAACAAAAAAAGAAACAGGCAGAATCTGCCTTGGTTCCTCCAGCCTCTGCACCTGCTGGTCCTCCACACTGTACCCCTACCCCGGCCCTAATACCTCCATCTGAACTTCACACTTGGATAACAGTACGCAGCAGACATAACACTCCCCTTTTCTCACCATTATGCGCTTACAACTCTTTTCTGAGGGAAGCAAGGATGGCGGCTTCCATCCCACAGAGGCAGATGTTGAAGCTTGGTAAGAAAAGGACTGAGCCCACACCTGCTCCAGTCTTGCCTCGTCAACATTTTCAAGTTGGCCCCAGAGCCCCCTGGGTAGTTTCAGCACTGGTCGGAGGTGCTGGAGGAGAGGCAAGGTTTTTTCCAGTGGGTCTGGGTCTGGAGCAAAGGCTTCAGGGTCAGGCTTACATCCTCCAGCCATGTCAGAGAGCGGGGCTCTGAAATGTCACCAGCACTGAGGGTGTCTTGAGAAATGTCAACAAATGCTGATTTGAGTCCCTTGGTAGAGGGTGGAGCCAGCGTTTCTTGGTAGATTCTCCGTATGTCATCCCATTCCAATTGCAGAAGAAAGGAACCAAAGAGCCCTGGGGATTTCCCCAGACACGTCCAACATTTAGCAGATTTTATACCTAGGGGAACTGAGACTCGAAACTTACAGAACAAGGTTGCCATTCAATCCAGAAGCATCAAGGATCTCCACCATCTAGTCTCATTCTCTGCTCCCTAGCATCTCTGGTCTCCATCAAACCCTAGTCCCTAGACTGACTTATCTTCCCCTAAGCCCTAGCCTTCTGGGATCACGGGAGCAACAGGATTTGAGGACATCATTCAGGCTCTGGGCCCAGCTTGTAGAGGGGGCAATAAGAGAAGAACCTGAGCCAGCCAGTGCACCAATTCCTGCTCTCAACCCCTTACAGGACTCATCCCTGCACTGCAGAGGTGACATCACAGCCTCCAAGAGCTCTGGGAACGCCCACTTCCTCCAGGTTGTGAAGCTGAAACCCTCCTTTCTCTCAGTAGGGACACCTTAATCCATTATTCCCACCCTTAACCAGGGAAGGCTGTTTCTGGCTCAACCTAAGTCAGCCTTGCCAAAGCTCCACCCATCCACATTCTCTCCTACAGGGTGAAAAGGACCAGTCTCCCTGTCTTAGAGAACCTTCCCCAAGGTCCCTGAGAGCCTGGGTCCCTGCTGCAGCAGTTCACAACCTCCTCTCTCCTGGCCCTATCACCCATGTAGAACCTAACACGAGGGGGGAGCAGGGAGAGGGGGGATGGGGGGTGGAGTGGGGGGGGGCTCCCTCCACTTCCTCTGGAAGGGAAACACCTGAATCATTCCTACTTTCCTCTCCCACACCTGCCATACCACAGGTGCAATGAGCAAAAAAATCGTTGACATCTCAAATCAGGCCATTCACTTCCTCCTCAAAGCGCTTGAAGGTAAGTAAGCCTCAGACTGAAAGCCTCCTGAGAGTAGAGACCATGTTTCTGAATCACTTCTTTGTGATTAATGCGGCTCCCACACAAGAAGCCACCTAATAAATCTTTTTTTTTTTTTTTTTAAAGAGAATATATCAGTGAACAAGTGAATTCATATGTAAGTGAATGAATGAATGGCCCAGACAACTAAGGACTTAAGAACAAACAAACAAACAAACCCCTCTTGTTATAAAGAGGAAATAAGGTTTAGGAAGGACAGCAACCTAGAAAGGGCCTCCCAGATGTGATGTAGTAGAATTAGAGCCATCCTTCTCGAGATGGTTCCTTCCTGGCCCTGGAAGCTTAGAGCCACTGAGCAGAGAGCAGCCCATAGGGACAGCATAGAAAGCTGGATGGGCCAGACGCAGGCTGAGGCCCAGGCAGACGGAGCCTCTGCCCAGAAGGAAGGACTTTCCTGGAATTATTCTGCCTCCAGGTGGAGAAATACAGAAGCCTAATTGGTTTTCTCGGATCCTGGAGCTGGCTTCATAAATCACGGCTCCGTTGAAGATACAGGCACCTTGTGTCTGGAGACCTGGGTGTGACTTGGTGCAAACTCCTAGTGCCATGAAGAGGCTTACAGCCTCCATGTATAGGTGCCTATGTCACCCCTGTCCAGAATAGAACACACCACTCTCTTGACAAGGTCCACTAGTCAGCTGTGGTGCACTGCTCAGTCCTCCATGCTCAAGTACTCAGGCACCCAAGGGAGAAGCTGGTAGAGGAGAGAGGTCCAAGAATACAGAGTGGGAGTGTGGCGAAGGCCCAAAAAACCTTCCTTTTCTAAATTCAATCCTATCCACCGTTTATTGAGGGCCTACCGTGTGCCAGATACTGTGCTGGGCTCTGGGGACCCTGGGATGGCTCCGATGCAGAGGAGAGAGAGGAAAGAGGCAGCTACAGAGACAATCCTCACAACATGGGTGATAAGTGCTGTAGAGAGAGGTACAAAGTGCTCTGGGAGCTCAGAGCAGCGGGCCATTCATTCTTCCGCTGCTGGAAGAGTTCGGGAAACTGCATAGGGAGGGGCTGTTTTGGCTAGGTTTGGTGGGCTTGGAGGTGGAGAGAAGGGACACATCATGCAGAGAGGAGCATGTTCAGAGACAGGGGTGAAGGAGAAATCCTTGATATGGTGTAGCAGATGGGGAGGCGGGAGGATCGCTGGACAGCAAGCTGCAGGCCAGCATCAGAAAGGCCATGAATGATCGTACTAGAGTGCCTGGACCTAGTCCAGCCGTGGGCAAAAGGGGAGCCATTGAAGAATTTTAAGCAGGGGTGTGTGGGGGGGGGGGGTGGCAGGGCCAGATTTGTGTTTTAGAAAGCCTTCTTGGAGGGGGTGGGGAGAATGAACTAGAACTGTGGCCAACAGGCAGAGAGAAGGGAATGTGTCCTAGGGACACTTTGGAGAAAAGATGGGCAGGGCTTTTCCTTCCTAAGTAACGCTTTTGCACTCTCTTGCCTTTGCACTCAGGCTGTGTTTCCCTGGGGAGGAGGGCTGCTTCCTCCATTCTCTGGTCGGCTAAGGGCTTCTGCATTCACAAAACTGAACCTACAGGGTCTGACTGACGCGACCATCTCCAACAGTTCTGACTCCTTCTCTCAGCCTGTGCTGGCGACTTCTCTCTACTCAATCCACAAGCCCCATGGAGTGGTAAGCTTAGCCTAGGCCTCCGGGGAAGGCCCGAAAGATCCTCCCTCCCTCTTCTCCTTCCCTCTCCCTTCTTCTTCCCTCCCTCCTCCCTGGAGCCCAAGCTTTCTTGCTGGGAGCTCTCAGAACCAGCAGAGCTGTGGATGAAATGGTTCGGTGGCTCCAGCCCAGCTGCTGCCATGGCAACCAGGCTGCCTGCCAGACCCACAGCCGGGAGCGGGCCCAGTTTCCTGCTCCAGAACTACATTTCCCAGCATGCAAAGCACCTGCAGGGATGAAAGAAATTCACTCCCTGCCTGGGTTCAGCCTAAAAGGTGCATGGAAGAACATAGTGTGAGGAACCCCCAGCCGCTACCCCCTCACCCGGTGAAAGCAGGGAGCAAATCTGGGTCTGGAGGTGACCTAGAAGCCCTTTCTCCTTGGTGGCCTACCTGCTTGACAAGGAAGCCAATGACTATAAGAAAGACCAAAGGCTTTTAGGAGCACTGGTTAGGAGCACTGACTGCTCTTCCAGAGGACCTGGGTTCAATTCTCCCCACCCACATGTCAGCTCACAACTGTCTGTAATTCCATTTCCAGGGGATCTAACACCCATGGCAAAACACCAATGCACATAAAATAGAAATAAATTAATTTAAAACAAAAGAAAGGACAAAGGGTAAGGATAGATGCTCGCCCTAGTTTTGTTGTTGATCCATCCATGGCGTCAATCGGAAAACATTCTCACACAGTTCACTACTCTCCATCTCTGCCTTTACCTTCAGGGACCAAGTCTGAATGGCTACAACGCACAGCCGACTGGCCTGTTTGTCTCTCCTCAAGTCCCTTCCTCCTTCTTCCACAGAAGCCATAATGACCTTTTCAAATGCAATTTTATCTTATCACTGCTGATGATGCCCATGCCCTGTGCTGTTTAAACTCTTCAGTGTTTAAATCCGTGGGACGTGGAAACAAATTGCTCAGGTTCAGTTGACAAGGCCCTGCATGGTGGTCTGGCCTCTGCCTGCTTCCAGGCACCCTCAAAGACCCCACACACATCAGCCATATCGGTCTTTTGTTTCCTTCTGGAGGCCATGTCCTGTCCTGATGCAGAGGGCCTTTGCACATGGTGTTACCGCTCTCCAGAACACTTTTTCTTCTGCCTTGGCTCCATATAGACTTTCCTACCTCAGAGTAACATCATCCTTACGGCTATTCTCTTCTAAGGAGGCTCTGATACCTCAGCTTGCTTGCCCCCCACTCTTGTGTATTCTTGACTCCATCAGCCCCTTCCATACAGCACTTGACACATTTGCACCTGTACATGAATCTATACAACCACTTGACGCCTATGCATGTCACCCTAAGTTTATAGCCTCTGTGAGGGGAGAGAGATGGCCTTTCAGCCTTCCAATGCATCCTCAGGGCCTTGAGAATGGATATTCAGGAGCCACTCCTCAAAACAAAGGGACTTGCCTAAGCCTTAGTCTTCCCATCTCAAAGCCTGCAATATGCCCTGCCCTGTGGGTAGTAGTACCAGAGACCCCTCAGTGGGCAAGACTCAGACACTCCTATGGTGAGGCTCTCAGTCCAGAGAAGAAGACAGATACCAGATACCTCTTTGGGAAGAGAGTGCTCAGTGTGCCAACAGCACAGAGCCAGAGATGTAGAAAGGTCCATGAAGACTAAAGGGTAGGAGTGCTTTAAGATGCAAAGGACTATTGTGTACCGAGCAATGGATGCTTCTAAGCCACCCAGAGCATGTATTATTTGAGGTATTATGTAAGGCAGGGCTGCTGGAGAGTAGGTTGGGTGGGAGGTGGTGGTAGCTCTGTCATGCCTTGGTTTTCTTGGGCAGTAATGGGATGGGTGAGCTATTTTTCCAACCTACTGGACCTTGGCTTCCATATCACCCCCACAAATTCCAACATTTATCAGTCTAGGCTGAAACATAGAATGGATACATTCAAGCTGTACCATGACTCAGGCAAACTACTACTATATGCTGAGTGTCTAATGAGGACCCTGACCATGTCTGATATTATGATGGGGTTGTGTTGTAATGTGTGTGTGTGTGTGTGTGTGTGTGTGTGTGTGTGTGTGTGCTGATATGCTGGCATAGTATCCAATCAGTAATGGAACACAGATTGCTGACAATTGGGGGGAGGCCCCTGAAGAAGCAGAGAACCTAGCCTGGGGTATAGGGTGGGTGCACAGCTTGCCAGGGAAATGAGGCATGGCTGACCAGCTGCAGAGCCTCAGTTGGCCTGGAGCAAGAAGGGATCCTTCTCATTCCCACATCTGTTGCTGTCTTCCTCTTCCTCAGAAGTCTTGGGGAGGTAGAAGAACTGCCTGGTATGGCTAGCTTTATCTCTGAATGCTTACCTGTAAGCTGCTTCAAGTTTGTAAAATGAACTGGAGTAGACATAATTGGCATTAGCCTTCCCATTGCATTGCAAGGATTCTAACCACTACCCTCCAACACACACACACACACACACACACACACACACACACACACACAAACACACTTTACTCCACTCGGGCAGGAGCCAGGAGCCAGGAGCCTCCGGCTGACCTGTTTCCCACAAAACCACTGTAGAATTACATGAAATGTGTCAAGAAATGCAGATGACAAGTGTTGCATGGGTCACATCTTGAGAAGCTTTGCTCTAGAGGACGCCTAATTTTCCTAAAGAGTTCCTGAAGCATTCCCTCAACTGGAAATTGTCTCTTTAAATCTAGCCAGTGGTGGTGACCTTAAGGACCCGGCCCCAAACCAGGCAGCCTTCCATTTGCCTTCAAATTTGTGCCAGGGTGCCAAGCCAACCTTGCCCCTTGGCCACCCCTTTCCAAATCCCCGCCTCACCACACATTCCATAAACACGTACCAAGAGCCTACTGTGTGCTCAAGTTCTGGGACGAACACGGCAACAATGACCTCTGCCCTCACATGGGTCTTATGTGCCATAGAAAAGAACAATTAAGCAGGGTAACGGTGGTATGTGTTATGAAGACAATAAAGCCATCATCTGGTAGGAAATGCCTGGGGACCTGTTTAACTCAGGCTTCAGGAAAGGCAAGGAGGCTGTCTTGGTACCTGTGGCTCTAGGGAAGGTTCTGGAAATAAAACAGATAAACCATTCCTCTCCTTTGCTACTGGTTTTGTCTACTCTTGTCTCTGGCTCAGCTTGCTTTTCTGTTTCAACGCTCTGCTCTCTTTGTCTCATTTCTGCTCTCCTGTGCTGGTCCCCCTCCTCCCACTCCCATTGCCTGCCTCCTCTCTACTCCCTCCAGAGGAGCTGAAGAAACCAGATCTCTCTTGCTCTCAGGCCAGCCAGCAGTAATTGAGCTGTGGCCTTGCTTAGCAGATGGGCCTGTGAGTAAGGCTAGCAGAGGAGAGCAGGGAGGTCAGGGGGAAGCCTGAGGTACTGGAGAGCTGGAGGCATGAAGTGGGGGAGGGACCTGGTGAGCTCCAGGGCACTCTGAGGGCCTGGAGGTGGCCGCTGAGCCAGGTAATCTAATCAGGGGGTAAGTCATAAAGATCACTCACTCTGTGCCCAGGACCAGCCTAGGAAATCACATTAATTTGAAGAGGGTGTAAAATCCACAGAGAATTCCCTTCTCTCTACCACACACATGAAGATAAACTGTCTTCGGCTTCCAATATGATCTTACAACAGCTTGTCAGTGACAAAACAGCCTCAAATCCTCCCATTTATCAAACGGCCAATCCTGTTAGCAGCTTAAAAGAGACATAATTACCTGCGGCCTTTTGTGTGATGCTTTCAACTAACACTGCGTCCTTCTTCCTGGCAGCGGTCCAGAACATGAGCTCAGAATTCATCCCCGAGATGAGGAGGTCTTCAGAGATGTTGGAGTTGGTGGTCAGGCGTGCAGGGTTGAGGCAAGGCGTGGGATGAAGGTTAGCACCATGGACAGAGTCCTGGAGAGCTCAAGGCCCAGGAGTCCAGCTGGGGGGCCCTGTGGATATTTGGTGGGCTATGTTCCAGCTACTTCTACTACAGAGAAGTTAATAGAGCCCTAGGCCCATGATGCACCAGCGCTGGCTGTGGGGACAGACATAAATGGGCCTGTAGATGGAAAATCAGTACAGTTCTTCACCCTCTGGCAGAGAGCTAGGAGTCCCCGTGGTGGCTGACATGTTTGTGTTTCTGTGACTTCAGAATCTATCTTGCTGTTACACCAGGAAGAACAGCAGGGTTCCCTAGCTAATGTTCACCAATGAGTGCTCGCTCTGGGCCAGGCCCAGGTTTGTACTAATTAAGATAACGTGTCATACTGGATCATGATTCTATTTTCCCATTTTTTTTTTTTTTTTTTTTTAAGATAAGGAAGTTGAGTAAGCAAAGTGTCCAAGCCAGTGAGGGAGGATTCGATTCAATAATCTATGACCTGAGCCATCTCCAAGCAGGCTTTGTTATAAAGATAGCTCATTCCTGTGGCTCTAGGATGGTCTCTCACCCGCTCTACACTTTCTTCTGTTTTTCAGGGAGCACCCCCCCAGGCCAATCTCCCCTCCCATTGGAAGGCTATGAGAACCACACACATGGCTTTCCTTTTAGAGAGGACATGATTCCTTGGAAGCCTGGTTGTTCCTGGAAAGACCTGTCCTGCAAACTCCCAAGTGCATCCCCACAGCCCCCTCCCTCTCTGCCCTTGCTGGTCCTTGCTGTAGCTGCACCCTGCACATTGTGTGTGTGTGGGGGGGGAGGGCACCCTGCACCATCCTGCCCTGCCCTGCCCTGCTCACTTGTCACTGCCAAACCCCTCCTCACTTCCCTCTTTCCTAAGGTTTTCTCCGTTTTCCAGGAAGCCCAAGCAAATCTTCTCCTGGGAGGAAACTATCAGAGTTCATTTGGAAGCCAGATAAAGAGGCAGACAGTGAGAGACAGACGAGAGACAGGCAGAAAATGGATTTTGAAGTGCCGTTGAGCCAATGATTGTGGTCAAATCCTGTGGAGAGACAAGGTATCTATGTATCTTGGAAAGTTAACTAGGGCTAACTTTCCCCAGTTCCCTCTGCCCACCAGCCCTTTCTCCTTGCCCCTGTCTTTCCCTGAGCTGTCTCCCAGACTAGCATCCTACCCCCATCCCACCCCATCCTGCCTCAGGGCATTCATCACTCGGACTAGTGATTTATCAAAGGCCCTGACAGTCCCTGTTTGGCAAAAATCGATCTGTGAAGAATGGGACCAACCCAAGACCCCCTCTTCGCCCAAGCCCCCACCATCAATCTGCCCCAAAGGAGCTCCTCAGCTCACCATCAGCAGTGCCCCAGGCTGCAGGGGTCTCTGTATTCTTTGCTGTTCTTAAGCAGGAGAAGGGAGAAAGAGCTAAGAAGAAAGGGAGAGAGGGAGAGGGAGAGAGAGGAGATTAGTGCCTTCTCCCAGATGTTTATTTTGTTGTTTTTAAGTGAGAAAGTCCCAGCTCTATTAAATGCAATCAATACTTGGCCCAAGAGAAGCTTCCCTTCTCTAAGACATTTGAAATCTGGTCAAATCATTTTGCCCTGATACAAAGTAATTTATCAATTTCAAAACCCTTCTAATCAGTGGAGGCTGTGGAGTGTCCATTCCTGCCTGCCTTCTGCTGTAACACACACACACATACACACACACACACACACACACACACACACACACACACACACACACACAGCCTGTTCTCTTTCTGTCCTTCCTTTCCTCCCTCCCTTCCCTCTCCCAGCAACTGCAGATTGACTTCTCACCGCTCAGAACAGCCTCCAGGCCAGGGATCATCCTTGTATCTCTAGCCCAGTCTGTATGCTCCTGGCCTGCAGGTCTTACACTCAGCCCTGGGGCACAGGAATGGCTGAAACTAGTCACAGGCACAAACACTTTCTTCTTTTCCTAGTGGCTATCAGCTGGGGGTCTTGTTCTTAGACAGAGCCCAGAACTGGGGCCAAGAAGCTAGATGGGACCTTTGGGCCACCAAGCTTGTCCCTTAGGACCTTGGCCGATGTTTCCAAGGGACGAGGGAGACCGACTGGCTGGAGAGGGGTTGATGAATCTGGCTGAATCTGGGGATGATGTCACAATACTTTCCTGCCTGCAAAACTGCTATTTTGGCCCTCGAGACAGGTTGTGTCTGAAGGGAAATTGTGGCAGCAGCAAATCATCTTGCGACTCGCCCTCCCCTTCCCAGAAAAGTGGCTTCAGCCTTTGCAGCACCATTAGACTGGATTCTCGGCAGGTCCTTTGTGACTGCCAGCTGTGGTAGCCAGATAGGCCTCTGACCTTCGGGGAGAGGCCACCCACTAAATAGCTGATTCAAATGGTCTCACAGTGGTCCCTGCACCCTCTAGCCTCAGAGGTGACTGAGTGAAGCCACTCAGCTGGCCAGAAGTCACCACAAGGTAACCCACAAGCATGTGAACTCTCAGAGACCTTTACCTACAGGATGGTAAATCTCGAAGCCTGACTTTGGCCTTCTAGCTCCTCTGCCAGACCTAACCTAAAATCTCTAGTAGACCTTCCATGCCTCGAGTTTGGAAGACACCCTGTAAACATGTATGCAATTAGTGAATGGAGGGAGATCCCATGGAGCTCGGCACTTTGCTCTGTGCCTTCTCTCCGCAGCTGTCATAGGTCATCTAGGAACAGAACTCTAAAGCCCTTGCAGCTCCTTGCCCAGAGCTCTCGTCCAAGTACTGTTAAACTAGAGTGAACACAACGTCCTGTGGTTTATGAGGTGTTTTAATATTAACTGTCTAATTTAATTCTACAATGATGCTAGGGGATACATATTATGCTATTTTATAGCAAGAGAATTCAAGGTTCACAGAGGTGAAGTCACTTGTCCCAAGTCACACACAAAGCAAATAACAAGCCCAGGCAATCTAACCAATTTCTCTCAATCCAGACCCTAAATCTTTTCACTGTTGTTACTCACTATGTAGGCATTGAGCATCTTCTTCATAGCAAACTCTCAGTTTTCTTCATGGCAACTTAAAACCGGATGATATTACACTTCTGCATGCTTTCTTTCTGTAGTTTTTGTTGTTGCTTTTTTGGTTGGTTGGTTGTTTTTGAGACCAAGTCTCACCCTGTTGCCCAGGCAAGCCTAAAACTCTTTGCCTTGACCTGCTAAGTGCTGGGATGACAAGTGTGAGTCTTGGTGTCCCACTTGACATGTTTTTTTCTATAGATTGGGAACTAGAGGTGCAATAATTGGCTAAAGATAGCACAGTAAATAAGAGATGGAGGTAGATTTAACCTAGATCTCTTGATCTCAAATCCTAGGTCTTTCCCATTACAACATAAAGCCTTTTACAGTGATGTTCAGAAAGGGCCTGATAAATGTCAAGCACTTTCCCATTTAATCTTTGTAAAATTCACTTCCTTCTTTGAAATGAAGAAATCAAAACTTTGAAAAGTCAGCTGGCTGATACCTCACTGGGATTTGAACTCTTGTCTCTGGCTGCAGAATAGAAGCTTGGCTGTTCTAGCTTACTGATGTTCTCAGAAATACTCGTGCATCCAACAACCAGTTTATCAACTGGGTGTCTCGCCAGTGTGCAGGCAGGGCTCATGGCACAGCAGGAAGAGGAGCTATAAATGATGGGCTTCCAGAGCGGTGGCTGGCCCCTGATCCACACTGCCCCTGCCAAGCCCTCTGTATCTGATCATTACTGCTCCGCTTTCTCATCAGTCACTCATGCCAAGGGCTGGGCACATAACTCTATGGGATCCTCATATAATCCCATGATGATATCTTCCCCATTTGAAGGATATGGAGACCAGAGCTCAGAGAGATTGGCAAGTTGTATCCGGACACACAGCATGTCAGAGAACTATCCGTGTAAAGGCCCTGCTGCTTTCCTGGATCCTTAGATCACCTCCAGTCCCAGCACCCTGCTGAAAGCATGTGTGTGTGTGTGTGTGTGTGTGTGTGTGTGTGTGTGTGTGTGTGTGCACATCATCTTCCAGGTTGTTTAGGAAGAGAACTGTCATTAAGAAACACCGCAGTTGCCAGAGGGCCCCAATACTTTGCATAGACATGTAAATCCAAGGTAAACTGCGGGAGACAATTTGAACTGGTAGTCACTGAAGAAGTAGAGGGGACAGCAGCTGACTTAGGGAACACCCCAGGGCTAGGAGCCTTCACTTTCCATTCCTGTCCAGCTAAAGACTTCCCCCCCTTCCTCTGGAAACCCCCCCCCCCCCCAAGAATAGCTGTAGCACCACTTGGCTCAGGACTTGCCCTGATTGCTTCCCACATTGATGGATGAATGTGGTTCTACAAATTGGAAAAATAACTAATGTGCAGCTCCCAGACCCTGCTGCCTATGGGTGGAGGGGGCTCTTCTGGATTAACCCAAGACCTGGGAGGAATCAGTCCACTGCATATCAACCCAAAGAGGCAGCGAGAGAGACTCCCAGCCTGGTGGGGGTGGATTTCGATTTCCTACAGGGTTTCTCTGTGTCACCTCTCATCACCATAATATTTACATCAAATGCAAAAGGCCTCCTTGGAATAGAACCCTGAGGTTGTAAATGCCAAATCTAAGAATGTCAGCAAATGCAAAAGATCAGGTTCCTTGAGCAGCAGCCTCCCCCTCCTCCGGGCGATGCCTGCTGCAACCCTCAGGGCAGGCAAAGCAGGCCCCAGAGCTTCCCCGAACCTCACCCCAAATCTGGAAAGGCTGGGGGACACCCGGGGGGCCCAAGGGCCCTCATCTCTGATTCAGCCACACCAGGCAACTTCATCCCTTCCACCTGACTTCATGCAATGTCTGAGGAAATGTGTCCACATACATTCGCCGTTCAGCAAGGGAGGCCAGGCTACCTCATGGACAGACGGACAGCTGGGCTGCCCAGTGATCAGGCTGCAGCGTACTCCGTGGCCCATTGGCTGAGTTCTCTCCGGACCCTGTTCCTCACTCCCATCATCATCATCGCCATCATCATCATTGTCATCTGCCGCTCTTGAGGCCCCGGAAGCCTTTCAGAGACCACTCACTTATCAAACATTTATTGAACACTTATTAAGCACCAGGCCCTGGGAATACCATGGCAAACAAACAAGGTTTCCTCCCTGAAGGAAATTCTGTTCTAGCTACGAGACAGCTGATGATTAAGGTGAGGAATAAATAATTTTAATTGCTGTGAAGAAAATAAATTGGGGCGAAAGGAGGGAGGCCTCAGTAGGGAAAGGCCTGTCTGAGGAGGTGGCATTTGACCTGAAAAATGAGAAGCTGCCCTGCGGAGATTTGGAGGAAAAGTACCCAAAGCAGCAGTGTAGTGAGGGCAAGAGCCTTGAGAAGAGAGGGAGCGTGTGTGTGTGTGTGCTCAGGCTCGGAAAGAAGGCCACCAGCCGTGTGGAGTAGGTGATAGAGTCGGAGAGATGCGTGGACTTGCTGAGCATGGAAAGGAAAAGGGATTCTTCTTAACGGCACTGGGAAGCTGTGTGAGCGACGTAAGGAGGGAATGGTGCTAGCTGACTTACATTTAAATTTTTGCTAAGATTAAAAACAAAACAAGCCAGAAGGTGGTGGTGCACACCTTTGAGCCCAGCACTTGGGAGACAGAAGCAGGTGGATCTCTGCGAGTTCGAGGCCAGCCTGGTCTACAGAGCTATTTCCAGGACAGGCTCCAAAGCTAAAACATAGAAACCCTGTCTCGAAGCCGGGCGGTAGTGGCGCACGCCTTTAATCCCAGCACTTGGGAGGCAGAGGCAGGTGGATCTCTGTGAGTTTGAGGCCAGCCTGGTCTACAAAGTGAGTTCCAGGAGAGACGCAAAGCTACACAGAGAAACCCTGTCTCAAACAAACAAACAAACAAACAAACAAACAAACAAAAAACAAGAAAGAAAAAAGAAACCCTGTCTCGAACCCCTCCCCCCACAAACAAACAAACAAAAATCCCAAACCCCTCCCAACTTGGTCCAGGACTAGCTTTGTAAACTTCATGTTGTTAAACTTCAGTTCCCTTAAGAACTCTTGGGTGGGAGAGGGGCTAGAAAGATGGGTGGCTCTGTGGTTAAGAATGCTTGCTACAGGATGGGGAGATGGCTCAGCGGTTAAGAGCACTGGCTGTTCTAGCAGAGGACCCAAGTTCAATTCCCAGCAACCACATGGTGGCTCCCAACCATCTGTAATGAGATCTGGTGCCCTCTTCTGGCCTGCAGGTAGAACACTGTATACATAATAGATCTTTTTTTTTTTTTTTTTTTTTTAAGATTTATTTATTTATTATGTATACAGTGTTCTGCCTCCATGTATGCCTGCAGACCAGAAGAGGGCACCAGATCTCATTACAGATGGTTGTGAGCCACCATGTGGTTGCTGGGAATTGGACTCAGGACCTCTGGAAGAGCAGCCAGTGCTCTTAACCACTGAGCCATCTCTCCAGCCCCCATAATAGATCTTAAAAAAAAAAAAAAGAATGCTTGCTGCCCTTTCAGGGAACCCGAGTCAGTTCCCACACCCTCAGCAGGTGTCTCACAACAGCCTGTAATTCCAACGCTCTCTTCTGACTTCCATGAGCAACAGCACACATGGCACACACACACATGAAATAAAAATGTTTATATATTTTTAAAAGAGCTTATGGGTAAATATGAGTTCATTTTTAGAGGGCATCTAGGGTAGGAACTGTCACCAGCTGGTGCATACTTAATGTCTCATTTTGTCCCAGTCTTCTTTCTCTAGGTTCCCGCCTAGGCTCTGCTTCTCCTTAGCTACCACATCACCCACTAGGGACATCCCCAGACCCAGCATGGAGCCTAGAACAGAGTGGTGGCGGGGCTCCATCTACTGGCATCAGGACCAGCTAAGATGGCCCTAGGATTCCTCTCACCCAGGGCCCCGTTATTTGATGTGCTACTCTCTGAAAACCAAAACATCAGAGCCTAGACTAGATTGGCCAAAGGACTGTGTGCTGCTGGATGGACTCGATCCATTTGTATTCAGACAAGTTATTTACCCATGTCATTGGCTGCTGCAAAATGGTGGGCCCCATGTGCAAGGGAAAGACTCATTCACAGAGGTTGTCCTTCTCTCCACTCATGGGTATTCATCTCCAAATCCTTTGCATGTGACCCTTGACCCAAGGAGCTGCCTAGGAAAGGATTGGGAGAACAAACTTGAAGTAACTGAAGCGGGTGAATGGCGGAGGGAGCTAGAAAATGAGCGAGGCTGAGAGCAAGGTGTCCCCACTTTTCCTCCTGGGTCAGGCTCATACTGCAGTCACTTCCAAAGCTGGAAGAGGTGGCAGTCCCCAGGGAAGAATTTGTCAACCAGCTGCCCGGGTATCCACATATCCACATGACTGGCTCCTACAAGCAGGATGCTTTTTCTGCATCCCTCCCTGTGCAGGACTCCATAGAAAGGATGTGATAAGGTTGATTAATTGCTCTGAAAAAGTTCTTTGGAAGGAAGAGAGCCACGGGGTCTGGGAGGCCGAGGAGCATCCCTGCAGTGGTGGCAGTGAAGCCTTGCTGGCTGTAACGGGGCTGCAAAGGGCAGGGCTGTGGCAGCAGCAGGCAGGCACAGGAACGTGGCAGGCGCATCAAGAAAGGACATGGGAGAAGCCTCAAGGAATAGCTACAGGAATGCCCCTGCTCCTGGACCGCTTCCCAAAGGAACAATAGAGTTCGGTTATCCAAGGGTGGAACGCACTAAAGCCCAGAATGCTTGGCCCTGTGCCTGACACAAAGGGCAAAGAAATACAGCCCCAGCATGGATGACTCCCCCCCACCTGCAACCTGCTGTTCTTCTTTCCCAGACCTGAGCCCCAGAAGATCCTCTTTCCTCATTCTTGGGGGGCTTACCTCTACTTACTTATGAAGGACTCTCTTCCACATCCAGCTTCTCAAGAGCTTCTATAACCCCAATAAAGCCCTCGGGTAAGTTCCTGTGTGCCTTTCCCTATCCTCAGCATCTCCACTGCACCCAGACCAGGCATCTGGAAACTGGCAGACAACTTTGGCGCCCTAGGAACCCGAGGGTACTGGCCAAGGTGCTGAAAAGTCCTAGCTCTTTCTCACAGTGCCATGTGCACTTTCTTCCTCTCATCCTCATCCTACCTGTCCATCCCAGCTCCAAATTCAAGACTTGCTCCTGCCTGAAACAATCTCAGTCTAAGCGTCTGTCGAAGGCTGATCTCAGAGAGCACCAAGCCAGGGGAGCCGCCCCTCCCCTCAAAGCAGCAGCCTCCGCCTCTCTTCCTGTCCTTACCACAGGCTCTGTCTGTTCTACCGGCCCCATCAAGGACAGTCCCCTGCAATCTGACCAGGGCAGCAGCTGGCAGGGCCTGGGGCTGCACTTGACATCCTGATCTAACCATATTCTCGACGAGGAAGCAGGTTGGAAGTTCCGCATGCTTGCACACACCTGCACACAACATGCACACACTCAAGCTCTCAATGTCAGCCTGGAGCACAGAAGTGGTTCTTAGATTTCATAGAAATCTCTGGTTGGGATGTCCCCAGAAAAAAACAAAAGCACATACACACGCAACCTTCTGCAGGAGCTGGGATCGGGTGGTCCTTCCCCTGGTTCCTGCTCTCAGCTGTAACCTTTCTCCAAGGAGTGGGGCTCCTCTAAGAGATTCCCAAGCAGGTGGAGATTTGACCAAACCAGTGTGCTTTTATGAATTCAGCTGTTCTTACAGATCATTTTATTTTTTAATTACTTGTAGTGCATGCACTTGTGCACAAGTGCCCAAAAAGCCCAGGAAAGGGTGTCATAGAACCCTGTAGCTGGAGCTACAGGCAACTATGAGCTGCCTGACATGGATGCTAGGAACAAAACTCAGATCCTCTGCAAGAGCAGTATATGCTTTTAATCACTGAGCCATCTCTCCTGCCTCTATGTAAACCGAGTTTTGAGGACTCTTCAGGAGCTGTGCCAATGAGGTCGGACCAAGGTACAAAAGGGACCATAACCATACTTACGGCCACCTAGAGCTGTCAATCTCAAGAGCTAAGCACTTCTTTTTTGTTTTGTTTTAAATGCATGTGTATATGTGTGAAGCTGCATGAATATATGTGCACCACATACCTGCAGGAGCCCAAGGAGGCAAGAAGGAATTCAATCCTCCAGAACTGGAGTTGAAGGCTGTTGCAAGCACATATGGGAACTGAATCCTGGCCATTTGCAAGAGATCCTCTGCATGCATTTAACTGTTGGGCCACCTTTCCAGCCCAAGAACAGAGTACTTCTCTTCCCCACAGGCCTCCTGCCCTGTCTCGTCTTCTTGAACCAGGACAGGTAAGCCCCCGCCCTTGCCTTCTGCCTGTCATCACATACTCTGGCCAGGCGTATTGACAGTGTGCACCAAGAATGCAAACAGAGAAACAGGCCTGTCCCTGCTCAAGTCTCCCTACGACTGCTTTGAATTCAATGCACAGACTTGTAGACTGTCCACATTAATGCCCTAGCATACAAGTCACACATACAGGTCAAGGCACACACACACCAACCATGCAGGAGCATACTAAACCAGAAATCATAAAAGCAGAGTGGAATTCCAGGAAGTACATGCATGGGCACACATTCATGTAATCACACACCCCTGGAAAACATACACACATGCAGGCTCTAACATGTAATTCCCCTTCCCTGCTCTCAGGGAACTTTCCCGATCTATGCTTTCTGTTACCCTCTGCAGTGTGCTCTTACTCCTCTATGCCCCAGTGCAGTTGGTTCATTGTGACAGAATCATTCTTTCCTCTTTTTCCTCACCCAGTAGATTCTTAGGACACTTCTGGCTTCGTTTCCTGGGGATGCCATAACAAATGACCACAATAAGGTAGTTTAAATGCAAGGGGAATTTATTCACTAACAGTTCTGGAGGCCAGAACTCTGAGGTTATGTCAGCAGGGTAAGTTCCTTCCTGGAACTTTGGAGAAAAGATCTATTCTATGCCTCCTGAGTCTCAAGGAAGTTCTAGCTCTTGTCTAAGTTCACAGAGGGAGGCAGGGAACAGTCACCTGTTGTAGAATATTATTTTAAGGTGTGTTACTTTTATTTATCTTGCATTTGTTTAACTCTGTGAAGCTGTGTTACTGTGCCTGTCTAAAATACCTGATGGTCTAATAAAGAGCTGAACGGCCAATAGCAAGGCAGAAGAAAGAATAGGTGGGGCTGGCAGGCAGAGAGGAGAAATGAGAGGAGAAATCTGGGAGGAAAAGAAGAGCAAGAGAACAAGGAGAGGAGGGTGCTAGTGGCCAGCCACCCAGCCACCCAGCCACACAGCCACACAGCCACACAGCCACACAGCCAGCCACAGAGTAAGAGTGAAAGTAAGATATACAGAAGTAAGAGAAGGAAAAGGCCCAGAGGCAAAAGGTAGATGGGATAATTTCAGAAAAGCTGACAAGAAACAAGCCAAGCTAAGGCCAGACATTCATAAGCAAGAATAAGCTTCTGTGAGTGATCTATTTGGGAGCCAGGAAGCAGGCCCCCCCAAAAGAGTAAAAACCAGGGCTGGAGAGATGGCTCAGCAGTTAAGAGAACTGGCTGTTCTTCCAGAGGTCCTGAGTTCAATTCCCAGCAACCACATGGTGGTTCACAACCATCTGTAATGAGATCTGGTGCCCTCTTCTGGCATGTAGACATACATGAAGGCAGAACACTGTGTGCATAATAAATAAATAAAATCTTTAAAAAAAAAAAAAAAGAGTAAAAACCAACAACAGTCACCTGAAGTCCACAACCTTCAAGAATTTCTGGAGACTGGACTATCACCTCAGTCTTGTCACCAGATGTCCCTCGAGAAGCACAATGGTTGATGGATTAGGATGTCCCCTCATTCAGCATGGCGTCATCTTAAGTTGATGGTATTTGCAAAGGCCCAACTTGTACACAAGGTCAAGTTCACACGTGTTAGGAGTCAGATGAACACACCCTGGGGTGCAGGGGGGCACTCCAAGTCTTGGCCGATTTTCCCTTTCTTAACCTTCCCTGATCCATCTCCCTAGACTAAGCTGTGACTCTGCTATGTACTCCCTAATCATGGTACTTCATCTGCTTTAACTTTGCTGAAGGCTGTTAATTTTCAGATAGGGTTTCCATATACAGCCCAGGCTAGCCCTGGGTTCATGACCCTCTTTATTCTAGCTCCATAGGGATGGGATTACAGATGCATGTTGCCACACGCTGTTGTTGCTACTGCTCTAAAGGCCTTTTTCCTCGCTCTGGGGTTGGACAGTCTGTGTCATACTCAATTTGTCCTTAATATCTGGTGAATCACGTTATGTAGGAACATGGCACAAGTATGCGAGCCATTTTGGAGCATATGGACACATGCATCCTATGTATATATCAGACATATATAACATATAGACACATGGACGCAAGTAAACGTAAACACATGTGCATGCCAGTCCTTGAACACAGTCTAGAGGGTTCCAAGTAGCCAGCTGGTATTGGCTGAGTTCCAAGAAAGCACACCCCTTCACCAAGTGCCATGGGAGGGGGTCTCCTGCCCTCAAGAGGCCGACTGGGAAAATAAGACTAATGCCTGCCAATAAAACTTCAGAGTCCAGTTCAATCGTGTAAGCCATGAGGGCAGGAGGCTGGAGCTCTTGCTGGCTGGAACAGTCAGGAGATGCCCCAAGGAATTGGTGAATACCATCCACCTTCCCATGTGCCTCAGGCTGTGGGGATGAGTGCAGAACTCAAGCCCCTTCTAGAAGGGTAGGCTTAAGCCCAATGATTGGTCCCATGACCTGGCTAGCCCTTGGCTTTTAGACTGTTGTTCTTTGCTCTTTCCCAGGGAGTGATAGGTGATAGGCTGGCAAAAAGCGTTTGTGATACCTTTGTTGGCAAAGCATCCTCTGCCAGCTTCCAATGACCAAAAAATGGCTAATGGGTGGGAAGAAAGCTCCACAGAGCCTTCCCAATCTCAATGCCCCCACATCATAAGGTCCCTTAAGATGGTTTTCAAGGACGCTAACTTCCTGCTCTCAGAACCCCAGCAGAGGTTCTGTTCAGCTGAAGCAATGGAGATATTCGGGGTGGGGGTGGAAAATTGTCGCAGGAGTCATGTCCAGGAAGTATTGTCCAATTTCGGAGCTCTGGAGCCAGACAGATTTCCACTCAACCCTTAGCTCTTTTCTTGCTGTGTTTTCTTGGTCACATACTTAACCCCTCCAAGCTTCCACCTCCTCAGCAGCAATGATTGTAGCACTGTCCACAAAGACTTCAGTGACTCTATTCAACACACAGGAGCTGTACATGACAGTCTGAATTCTCCTGCGTTCATATCTCTGGCTGAAGTACAACCAGAGCCCAGGGTATCCAATCTCAACCCAAGCAGAAAAACCTCTTCTGCTGATGAGCCACTCAGTGTGTGGCAGCCTAAGGCCCTTTCTTGGCTCTTGCCACAAAGCACAGCAGTGCCCCCAAGTCTCCCTGCGTGAAGCTTGCTCCTCAGTGATGTTTGCTGACAGGATATAAGGAAGAGAAGGAAGAAAAGGCAGACTTACCACAGTTAAGATTAATCTCGTGGGCTGTAGACTATAGCTCTATCGGCAGAGCATTTGCCCAGTGTGCAGGAGGCCCTGGGTTTGATCCAGAGTCACACATAAGCCGGAAGGGGTGGTGCAAGCCTGTTATCCCAGCTCTTGGGAGGTGGGAGCAGGAGGATCAGAAGTTCAAGGTCATCCCTGGCTATATATTGAGTTTGAGGTCAGCCTGGGCAACATGAGGCCGTGTCTCAAAAACAAAACAAAACAAAACAAAACAATTATGGACTTTGGAGTTCACTGGCTGGCCAGCAGGTGGCCAATACAATAAGAAGTGACAAGTGTCAGTTGCTTGCCCACCTCAGGCTCTGAGGAGGGAGCAAACTTTTTTGTTCGGTTTTGTTGGAAATCGTCATTTGAGCCGGGTGTGGTGCTGCACACCTTTAATCCCAGCACTGAAGAGGAAGAGGCAGGTGGATTTCTGTGCACTTGAGGCCAGCCTGCTCTACAGAGTGAGTTCCAGAACAGCTAGAGCTGCATAGTGAGACTCTGTCCTCCCTTTCACCCCCCTCACCAAAAAAAATAAAAAAAAGAAAAAGAAAGAAAGAAAGAAAGAAAGAAAGAAAGAAAGAAAGAAAGAAAGAAAGAAAAGAAAAAATAGTCATTTGTGCTCTAGGTTGAGGTACTGTCCTGAAGTGTCACAGGAGGCTATGACTGGGACCCAGGAAGCCAGCGTGAGCCCTCTATCACTCTTTAGGTCCTCTTTAACCTTAAAATTGTCCATTTCCTCAGTTACAAAGCCTTGGTAGTTTTCAGAAATCCCTGAGAAGAAAGTGAGGTGTGTGTGCAAGAAAGAGGAAAAGGGCCGGGCGGTGGTGGCCACGTCTTTAATCCCAGCACTCGGGAGGCAGAGCCAGGCGGATCTCTGTGAGTTCCAGGCCAGCCTGGTCTACAGAGTGAGTTCCAGGACAGGCGCAAAGCTACACAGAGAAACCCTGTCTCGAAAAACCAAAAAGAAAAAAGAAGAAAGAAAGAAAGAAAGAAAGAAAGAAAGAAAGAAAGAAAGAAAGAAAGAAAGAAAGAGAAAAAGGTTTGGGTCAAGAAATGGACCAAGCCCGATGATTTCCAGCTGCCGACACCACTGCCTTGTCTCTGTCCCTACATGTGCTTCTTGGAAAGACTTTGCTAAAGCTGAGTGTGAGTATGGGGTACAGCTCTAATTCCACAATTTAGGAGGCAGAGGCGGGAATATTGGCAGTTCAAAGGCAGCCTGGGCTACATAGTAAGAGCATATCTCAAGAAAGGGAGAGAAGGGGGTTGGGGAATGTCTGTTCATGACACACTAGCTTCTCAAGTGTCAAGACCCATGTCTGATCCTCAGCATCCATGTACAAATGCAGTGGCACACACATGTAATCCCAGCACCACTGGGGAGGTAGAAACAGACTTCATTAGCTGGCCAGCCTAGCTTACTCAGTGAGCTCCAGGATAATGAGAGACTCTATCTCACTGGGTGGATGGCATTCTTTAAGATGGCATTCAAGGTTGTCCTCTGGCTTGCACACACACACACACACACACACACACACACACACACACACACACCTAGAGAGGGGGTGCAGAGAGGAGGACCACCCCTAGGGATAAGGGTAGGACAAGCTTGGTGCTGGCAAGGTCAAGTGTTTTCCTTGAAGCTTCAGTAACAGGGTTTTGGGAAACTATTCCCTTGGAACACCTGGGTGACTCACCAAAATAAAAATAAAATAAAATAAAAGAACAACTTATCAACTGCCTAGAGCTGAAGCCAGCAGAGAGGGAAGGGACAGACAGGGACCAGATCCTGGCTTTCTCTGTGTCGGCTTGCTTTGCGCGGGACACAAGGGACCGCCCTCCCACAGAAGGCAAAGGGCAATGTGGTCCAGCTCATGGAGGCCTGGGAATGGGAGAAAGGAGAATGGCTCTGCCAGAGGCCTTGCCAGACAGGCAGCCTCTGTGGCGAGCAAAGGGCAAGAGGAAAACCACAAGGGAGCAGACGGGACAGGTGTCAGGGCAACAGGAAGTGGGTAGAAGCTGCAGGGGAGCAGTTTAGGGGACAGGCAGTCAGGATGGGGGGGGGGGAAGCTGACATGGGGCCAAAGCCGGGGCCTCAGAAACCTGGGGTCCTTTAGTCATGCCCTCCTGGAAGCCCAGTGGCAGCCTATTAACAGGGAGCGTGTAGCTTGGCTCAGCACTTCCTAAGCACTCAAGCTGTTGTGTGTTGTCATTATTTACACTGATGCAAACAGACACAGGCCCTGAGGACTGGGAACTCTGACGTGGATGCTCCTTGCACCACAAGCTTAGATAGTTCAAGCCCTGGAAGAGCTTTGTCCCAAGGTCTCCAACAAATTTAGGAGCATGGGAAACCTCTTTCCACCTTCTCTCTCAGGAGCCAGACCCTGGTTCATAGAGAGGCCAGCTAGGGCAGCTGGAGGCAGGCCAGCTGTTTTTTCTCTCTCTCTCTCTCTCTTTTTCTGGCCCCAGGGAGTTGTGCTCTTGAGGCTGCAGGGCCCTGTGGAGCGTCTGTGAAACCCCATTTCCTCTCCTTTCAATGACGAAGTCCCTCCCCTCAGACTCTCTGACTTTCGTCCCACATCGGGAGCATTTCTAGGCCAGAACCCCTAGCCACCAGGATCACAGAAGCCTGCTGGCCCTGCAGCTCCAAGCAGGCAGAAACGCTAATTGGCATTAACAGAGACCAGGCCTGCAGCTCACAAAAGATTCCCTCTTCCTGACCAGAGCCTGCCTGGGGCGCAGCCAGCCTGCTGGCTTCTGGTGTCTGCTGGTAAGGGGGGGGGGGGGCTTTGAGGAGGAAGGGGCCAAGAGTGGGGTGACCCACTGCAGCTGCCCTCACCTGAGGCTCCCCTTGCTCAGCAAGAGGCTGGCCCTCTTTCCTGCCCCTCATCACAGCTTCTCTGGTCGTGCAGAGCACATTAAACACAATCTCCTCAAAGCCTGCCCTATATGCTTATTTTAATCTAATCTCACTTGGAACAGAAGGCTCTGGAATCAAACTGCCTGTGCTGATAGCCCTGCACCGTGCCTTCCTGTGTGTGACCTGGAAGAGAAAAAATTGCTACCTCTGTCTTTGAAACTGTGCTACCTGCCTGGCTGGGGTGCTGAGAAGAAAATGCTGTCCATGGCAGGCTGCCCCTGGCGTGCATCGGGCACTCCTACGGTACATCCCCACAGCAGCTACATGCTTGTGACGGCTGCTTCTTGGGCTCTGTTCTCTCTGTGATAGGAAGCTCTTGTTCTAAGCAGAGGCTCCTCAGTGATGTTTGCTGACAGGATATAAGGAAGGGAAGGAAGAAAAGGCAGACTTGCCACAGTTAAGACTGGTCTCGTGGGCTGGGTAGCACTGTAGCTCTATTGGCAGAGCGTTTGCCTAGTGTGCAGGAGGCCCTGGGTTTGATCCAGAGTGGCACATAAGCCGGAAGGGGTGGTGCAAGCCTGTTATCCCAGCACTTGGGAGGTGGAAGCAGGAGGATCAGAAGTTCAAGGTCATCCCTGGCTACATACTGAGTTTCAGGTCAGCCTGGGCTACTTGAGACCCAAACAAAAGTCACCAGACTTATGAGGAGACAGAAAAAGACTTCCATTTAACAGTCACCTAATAGACTATTACTGTATAGGATCTCTCCAACGTCACTTATTCCCTTTGATTAAACTATTTCCCAATTTCTATTGCTTCCCTTTAAGATGTAAGCAATCATACTTTAGGGCAAATGAGTTATAAGCTTGATTGAGGGGAAAGATATGGTTTGAAAGCCTTTGAGCCTCTACAAGGAAGCAGGAATTTTTGTATGAAAAGTGCCCAAGGAATGCCAATTTTGCAGGAGGCTGGCCCTAGGAAAATTGAGTGCAGGAGGCTGCAATTCTCTCAGCAACAGTTCAGATGTGACTAAACCTCATATTCAAGACTGCCTTTCCTTGTCTTGGCCCTTCATGCCAAGGAGTATAAGGACAAAAGCGATCACTTATTGTCCGCATTATAGGCCTGCACAGAATATATGGCTGTGTTTGTTCCTAGGTTTTCTTTTTCTTATGATAGGAACCATCCCTAAACAGTCTCAATCCAAAAATGATTTCATTTGCTGGGGAAATGTGAAGACCATCTCTTGCTAGTCTGAGGTTAAACACAGAGGGAAATCTAAATACAATTTTCCTGTTTGAGGAGCAGTTACAATATTTTTAAGCAATTGAAGCTTCAAAATTGCAAATGTGATGTACAGTTAGGTGTCAACCACAGGAAGTGCAACAAGTGCAGTTACACAAGAGTGGGGCCTCCGGTGGCTTCCCCTCCCCATCCCGTCTGAGTGCAGAACCTTCGAGTGTTTCACAAGTGAAGATATTCTGGGAGACATGGGCCAGTTTTATTGGTGCTTGGCTTTTGGCTGGGGCCATTTAAAATAAATGTTACATGGGGAAAAACAGGAGGAAAGATGTTACGCCAAGTGTCAGAGCCATAACACATTTTTAATGGCTTTATTTATCAACACTCACTGGCGTTTGCCGCTAACAAACACTCTAGTCCATCCCCAATGAGTGTTTGCAGTAAATTTAAAGGACTTGTCTTGCCTTTGGCACAGAAAAGATGACCCAACTAGGATCCTTGTGTCATTTTGCAGAGATGATCGCTGGCAGAGACAGACTGAGGATGCAGGCAGAGGGCACAGATATAGATGCCACCAGCCAGACCCTCTTTGCCCTCAGCCACTCCCCAGTTGCTATTGTCTAAATGTTTGTTCGCCTCCTGTTGCTGTTCATACGTTGCTCTGACAAATGCCCTGACCTAAAGCAACACCGAGGAGGAAGGGTTTATCAGACTTACAGTCTCAAGTTATAGTCCATCATTTCGGGGAAGTCAAGTGAGGGATTTACACGGCTGTCACATCACATGCACCATCAAGAGCAGAGAGAGACGGGCGGTGGTGGCACACACCTTTCATCCAGCACTCGGGAGGCAGAGACAGATGGATCTCTGTGAGTTCAAGGCCAGCCTAGTCTACAGAACTAGTCCAGGACAGGCTCCAAAGCTACAGAGAAACCCTGTCTCAAAAAACAAAACCAAAGGAAAAAAAAAAAAAAAAGAACAGAGAGAAACGAATGCACCCATGCTACCTGTCTGCAATCCTCATCCAGCTTCCTCCTGTCTTATGTAGTCCAGTACCTCCTGTTCACGGAATGGTGGTTCCCACTGGGCTAGCTCCTTCTACACCAATTAACAAGACAATCCTCCCACAGACATGACTGCAGGACAGCCAAATCTAAATAATTCCTCAATGACCAAGAACACCTCTCAAATTCATATATTGAAAAATCAAGGGCTAAGAAACTAGCTCAGTTGATAAGAGGGCTTGTCTAGCATGTGCAAAGCTCTAGGTTTAATCCTTAGCACTACATTAAACCCAGGAGGTGGAGACAGGGGGATGGGTCAGAAGTTCAGGGGAATTCTCAACCACAGAGGGAGTTCCATGCCAGTCTCCTGGCTACCGGAGACCTTATCTCAAAAACAAGACAAATGAACAACAACAACAAATGTATTCGGTAGTGTCTAGAGGCAAAGTCTTTGGGGGCAATTAGATCACAAGGGTTCAGCTCTCTTGAATGGGATGGGTGCCCCTTAAAAGAGACTCCAAAGAGTTTCTTAGCCCCTCTTCCATGTGAGGACAGAGAGAAGATATATTCAAGAACCATGAAAACAGACTCTGGCAAAAGGAATATTATGGAGACACTGAATTTATCAACATCTTGACCTTGTCCTTTCTAGTTTGCAGAATTGCAAAGAATCAACTTTGTTGTTTAGAAGCCTCTTGGGTTACGGTGTTCTGTTGTAGCAACCCAAATGAACTAAAACACTAGCTGCTTCCTTAGTTCCCTCTAGACCTCACAAAACCCACTCATGGCAGCTGAGGCTCACACGGCTCTGAAGACACTCGAACCGCACAGGACTCTGCCCATCACAGCACAGGCCAGAGGCCTCCTCCGGTGCCTAGTGAGAGGAAAAAGCCAAGTTGGGACACTCAGAAGTTAGATCTTCTCCTCAGAGATCTCATCAGGCAACACACAAGGGCAATGAGGCCCTTAAATGGGCTTTGCTGCCATGAGGGCAAGCCCCCTTTTTCCTAGTGATGGTACCCCAGTATTCTAGATATGCTAGATTCTGACAAAGGGCCCAACCAAATCCAAGGCCAGACAGTCAGTTGATTTTTGTTGTTGGTTTTTGTTTGTTTGTTTGTTTTTGTTTTGTTTTGTTGTTGTTATTGTTGAGGTTGTTTTTTGGTTTTGGGTTTGTTTTTTGTTTTGTTTTGTTTTAAGATATAATCTTCATTGTAGACCAGGCTGGCTGTGAACTTTCAATCTCACCTCAGCCTCCTGACCTGGGATTTTAGGCCTGCATGGCTACACTGGACTCAGTTGGCAGATTTTAGCCCTGGACTGCCATGCTGGGCTTGTGAAGGAGACTAAATTAATTGAGATTCTTTCTAGTTGGGCTGCTGTAGCAAAGGCCCACACAGCAGTACTTTAGGCAAGACAAAGTTAATTTTCTTCTCCCAAGTGTTTGTGGTAGCTCTGTCCTACACAAGTTTGAGGTGCTCGGGTGCCTTCTGTTTTGTGGATGAGCTCACCTTGTCCACACAGCCACACTGCAGCCAGAGAGTGGCAGTAGGAAAGGGAAGTAGAAAAGTGTGCACATCACCTTTACTCATGCCCATTAGCCAGGATGTACATCTAAACCATCCCTAGCTGCGGGCAAGGGCCATATTACCAACTGAAATATTTGGTCCCCATGGAAGTAGAGGGAGATGGCTACTAGGATTCAGGCCATCGGGTGATGATAGAGTATGCCCAACAAAAAAGGCGTTCACACTGTGGGAAGAGGGTGAGACAACAGAGACTCACTGGGATTCAGGGTGGACCTGACAGACAGCTCTATCCGTGACTCTTCATGTGTGGGCCAGAACTGTTCTGTTCTGGTTTGAATGTGAGATGCTACCGAAAAGCGTCTCAATGCTTGCTTCAAGATGGTGGTACTTTTGGAGGGGGTGTGGGACCTTTAAGGGTAGAGCCTCCTGGGAGGAAGTGGGTCACGGGGATAGACTTTTGAGGTGTTCTGGCCTACCCCACTTTCTGTCCTGTCTGCTTTCTGATCCACCCAGTTGTGAGCAAATAGCCTCATGGTCCTGCTGACACAGTCAAGATCTGCTTGCCTGATGTGATGAGCTGTCCTTTCAAACCATGAGCCAAATAAGCCCCTCCCTCCATTAAGTTGCTTCCGACCAGGTGCTTGGTCACAGCAATGAGAAATATAATGGACTTACCGTCTTTCTTTACATAGGTTTGGTTTGGACTTCTGGTACCTGAATTGAAGAGTTCTGTTGAATTCACAGCATAGGCCATCAGGGGAATGGTTATAAGAAAAAAGAGGGACTAGAGAAAGGGCACAGCGGTAAAACGCTTGCCTGGCAACCGTGAAGACTGGAATTTGGATCCACCCATAAAGCCAGGGGGCATGGCAGACAACTGTAATCCCAATAGGAGACATGGCAATAAGGAATCACTGGGCCAAGCTAGCTAGCCAACCTAACTGAAAGACCAAGCTCTGGGGGGTGTGGGGGTTAGCTTAGAAACCCTGCCTTAGGTCTGGAGAGATGGCTCAGTAGCTAGTGCAGTTACTGCTTTTGCAGAAGACTGGATTTGGGTCCCAGCACCCACATCAAATGGCTCACAACTGTCACATCCAACAGCTTCTGGCTTCCAAGTGCATCACACACACATGGTATACATACATGCATGCATGTACACACACATACTTATAAAATAAAATTTTAAAAATTGAAGAGAGATCCTCCCTCAATATACATCATAGAAATCAATTGAGGAAGACTCTTGACATTAACCTCAGGAACACACACACACACACACACACACACACACACACACACACACACACACAAGCAGACATGTACATATATCCGAAGCACACCACATATACATACACATGCAAAATGGAAAAAGAGGAAAAGGGCAAAGGTACCATAAAGAGGAAGGCAGAGTCATGAGGAAATAGCAAGCTGGGGAAACAGCAAACAGAAAAGCCGACTTCTCAGATAGAAATGTTCCCAGAGCCAGTGGGTGTCGATGGAGAAGAAGCAAATGCACAGGAAAGCTGCGTGACCTGAGCTGCAGCCTCCGTCTGCAAAGGTCCTTCCTCCAAGCCATTCTGAGGTTCCACCGACATCTCATGCAGTTACAGTCTAAGGGAAATTGGATCACTATTCAAAACTTCCACTGTCTCTCCTTCGGTGTCCTCTCTAAACGTGGATGGAATATTGCTCCCATGGTGTCAGACTTGGCTGTGTGTTTAGCTTTGGCCAATAAAATGCAAGGCAAAGCTTTAAAAACCACTGTGGACCAGCCATGGTGGCATATATGTTTAATCTCAGCACTCCGGAGACAGGAAGACAGATCTCTGTGAGTTCAAAGCCAGCCTAGTCTACATAGCAAGTTCCAGGCTAACCAGGGCTGTAGATACACCAATAAGAAATTAACAATATGAAAATTGTAAAGAGGATGAGGCAGCAGATCATGAATTCAAGTTGGTCTATAATTGAGCACTACAATCCCAGCACTCAGGAGGCTGAGACTGGAGGATTGGTTCAAGTTCCAGACTAGCCAGGCTTGCTGAGACAGCCCAGCAGGTAAAGGTGCCTGCTACCCACCTTGACTATCTGAATTTGATCCCAGCATCCACATGGTGGAAAAAGAAAACCAACTCCTGGAAATTGTCCTCTGACTTCCATATGCAAGCTGTGGCATGTGTACACACACACCCCCACACACATATGCACACAAAATAAATTAAAATTAAAAATAATAAAAATTATAAAGAACCAATGTGTTCTTCTTTGGCCTGAGTTTCAAAGTGAAGAAAACTTGGAACAGAGCTGTTGCTGACCCAAGAGAGACACACCAAGGAGATGTAACCTTGTCAAAAGGATCTGAGGCTAGGGAATTTTTTGCTACCACAGCATAAACTCACCTAAGCTGACAGGCACAGTGTCTTTGCAGCCTACACTTACTGTGGATCCTGCTCATTCTGGAACTGCATTGTTCATCTTTTCCTGAGTTTCCAGAAACATTTTTCCATACACTATCTCCTGATATATCCTTGCAACCAACAGGGATTAGCCCTTGAACAATCACATTGAAACACGGGAGTTCTATCCACTAACCTGGAAATGGCAAACCTGGTATATCATGATGGAGTAGCCCTTTTACCAAGTCATTTTCCAGTTCTATTGCCCAACACCATAGCACCAAGAGCATATGATATGACTGTTGTAAAATTGAGGAATCTCATGATTTGAAGTATCGAATTTCATTTTACCAAGTTCCATATTTGAACATATTCAGGATTTTTGTGGTAGATGTGATTTCTCAAACTTAAGGATATTTCAGTTTCCAGAATATCCTGCATTAGTAATGATGATAGTGGTGGTGGTGGTGGTGGTGGTGGTGGTGGTGGTGGTGGTGGTGGTGGTGATAGTGATATTAGTGATGATGATGATGATACATAGACATATGCAAAGCTCTTTTTTTTTTTCCAAGACAAGATTTATCTGAATAACCTTGGCTGTCCTGTAACTTGCTTTGTAGACCAGGCTGGCCTAGAACTCACAGAGCTATGCCTGATTCTGGCTCCTGAGTGCTGGAATTAAAGGCTTGTGACACCCCCACCTGACTTGCAAAACATTTTCTAAATTTGTTGCCTTTTAATTCACAATGTCATGCAAGTGTTATCCACATTATCCACGTAGGGAGACTAGAGATGAGAAAGTTAGAGAAATTCTACAAATTACAGGGCTGACAGTGTTCCTCCAAGCTTTTTTTCTCTGTTGCTTCTCTCGCACCTGCTAAGTGGCAGACATCCAGACCACAGTGGACACTCACCTCCATGACAGGTGCTGGGAATTAATCAGAGACACTGTTGATTTGACTAAGTAAATGAATACATGAATGCAAAACTAAATGAATGGGTGCATTAATAGATGAGTGGATGACAGGTAAATGGACAAGTAGATTTATAGATAGATAAATGGATGGGTACATGGGTAGATGATGAATGGATGGTCTCTTTTGTGTGGATGGATGAGGAGACATATGAATGAAACTCTTGGGGTCTAAGGGGAAAAAAGAAGATGTTTTCTCAAGTCTAGAAAATACACACAAACTTGCCTAATACTTTGCCACCTAGAATGCCCTCCACTTGGCTAATTGGCTACCCTTGCCTGCCCAGATCTTTCAATATTCCCCCACATCTAAGAGCAGAGTGCTTTATCCACAAGGGTATCTGCTCTAGCCTACACTTTCCTGCCATGTTCCTTCCATTTCTTCAGGCCTCAGAGATGGACAGCACCTCCTTCACTGGTTTATTTGTGGGAATAGATAAGGCATAGATTGGTTGGTGAAGTGCCTGGCACATGTAACTTTTTGATAAATAATCACTATTGCTCTTCTTAGTCTCTATAGTTCAGGATAGTTGCCTGTGGAAATCAAAGCCCCACTAAACATGCCATATTGTGATTATGGTCTTTAGCCCTTTTTCATGAGTAGTGGAATCTGCAATAATACAATAACCTTTATTTTATTATACAGCCCTTGGAAATGGAGGGTTTCATCCATGTCAATTAATTTCCTCGCAGCCCACGTTGGCAGTGACAATCAGAATGTCAAAGTGTCTCTGAGGATTCCTAAGAAATCTGAGGCACTTTACAAAGAGCCCGCCCTGGGTGAAAGACCAGCCAGAATGAATCGTTAATATACTGCACTAGAAGGGGACTCTTCCAAAATGCTAATCCAATCAACCCGCAAGGCACACTTCAGGCTTCTTGTTCAGTGATCACACAGAATCTCAGGGCTAGGGCTCTGCTCTGGGGAGGCCAGAAGCCCTGTTCCTCAAACCAGGGTGAAGCCACACCCCCTATACGTCACAGCTGCTGAAAGTGGAGCCTGTGGGTCTGTAGGTACCTCCTGTCACGATCAGTCAGGACAACACAGACTGACTGCAGCCACCCGGGCTCTTGAAGGAGCCCTCACATCTTTGGAGAAGGCATCACCAAGAAAGCACATGCGTGAGAAACGAACTGTTTGAAGAAGTAAGGAACTGCCCAAACCCGGCATTTATTCCAGAGAATACCTCAAAGGGTCCTCAGCCATCCATTGATGTCCACACTCCTATCTGAATCCTTATTAACAGATGATACATGCTCAAAAAATATAAAATATCAAGGTTAGCTAGAGAGGCAAAGATCTAGCCCAGGGCTAGAATGCCATCAAATCTCCAGCCACATTCTTTGCTCATGGGCTTTTCTCTTGCATGGGCCTTTCCCTCTTCTCTCCCCAGAAAGCTCTTGCTCATTCCTCAAGGCCCATTTCATGGGGCACCCTCCAGTGAAAGTTCCAGGAATAAGTACTCTCTCTCTGCTTCAGAGAAATGTGTTGATGAAGTGAACAAGGGCCCCAAGTGCTCTTGTTCAGGTTTTTTGTTTCGTTTTTTTAGACTTATTGATGTGTATGGTGTTTTGCTCTTATGCGTGTCTATGTGCCACATGCAAGCCTATGGCCCATGGAGGTCAGAAAAGGGTGTCAGATCTCCTGGAACTGGAGTTACAGATAGTTACGAACTGACGTGTGCTTGCTGGGAATTGAACCCAGGTCCTTTGGAAGAGCAACCGATGCTCTTAACCACTGAGCCATCTTTCCAGCCCCTTTGGGTGTGTTAATATTAGAATCATATCATATTGTGTGTTGGTTACACTTTCCTTCTGTCCCCCTTCCCGCCCATAGCAAGCAGACCATTCCCGTTTGTCATTCTGGTCTGGGTTTAGAAGTGACCGGCCTTGCTTGCCACAACATCCCCAGCTCGGCCATGCGACTGTGCGAGTCTATGGGTGGATGATGGACTGGTGGGTTTCAGGAGAACATGACAGTGTTTGGCAGCCGTACCCTTGATGGTGTCTGACACCAAATAGGCACACAGTGTCTATCTGGTGATTACACAGATGTCGCCGGGGCTCAGAAGTTCCCAAGAGTCTGTGCTAGGGGATTCCCATTGCTGCTCTTGCTCCTTCCAGATGCACAAAGGTATAACAGACTCTTTCCCTCCTCCTTTGGGGGGCGTTCTGTGCTGAAGCTCTGGGGCACTGGGGGAGGGGAGTGGGGAGGAGGGAGGAGGGAGATCTATGATGGATGGAGTGAAAAGGCACCGTGAGAGGCAAGCAGTTCGGAACCTGATTATCAGGAAGCTGTTAGCATCGTTGTGATAATGGGGAAAATGCTAAGTGCTTCCTGAAAACATGGGGCTCCTCCTTTGCCCGTCTGACTGAGGGCCTCCCAAGTTCCCACTTCTCCAAACAGGCCTCTGGGACTGACGCGCCAAAGGCAGACATACTACATTTCTAATCCCACCTTCACTTCCTATGCGCTGTGCAGCTTTAGGCAGATTGCTCAGCCATTCTGAGCTCCGTTTCCGTATTCATTTACGGGCAGACCTCAGCACCACAGGCAATACTCCTGGCTCTGGGAAAATGTTCCAGCTATGTTTTCTGTTGTTATCATTCAACATCTTGTCAGTTGAGTGGAGCTCAGAGCGAGTGTGTAATGTGAGACGCGTCCCTCCCCATTTCTTTTTTGAGACAGGGTTTCTCTGTGTAGCTCTGGCTGTCCTAGAACTCACTTCTATAGACCAGGCTGGCCTCGAACATAAAGATCTTCCTGCTTCTGCCTGGTGAGTGCTGGGATTAAAGGTGTGCTTCACCATTTTGCCAGGCTAACTCCTCCCCTTTCAACCCAGCCCCTGATCAAAGCCCAGAGGGAAGTAGATAATTTGCCTCACGCAGAAACTCCACACCCCTCACAATGCTATGGTCTTCTCACTTTTTTTTTAAGACTTTTTTTTTTTATTGTGTATAGAATGTTCTGCCTGCATGAATGTCTGCATGCCAGAAGAGGGCATCCGATCTCATTATAGATGGTTGTGAGCCACCATGTGGTTGCTGGGAATTGAACTCAGAACCTCTGGAAGAAGAGCCAGTGCTTTTAACCTCTGAGCCACCTCTCCAGCCCTGTCTTCTAGCTTTATCATCAGCAAAAAAAGCCACTGCTGGGTAACTCACCTTATTTATTTCCTTGGCTTTGGTACAGCAAAGGATTCGCTGGCCCTCTGGATAGAAACTCTGGTGCTTTTCAACTGTGTGAGCATGGGTGACTTGCTTGGCCTCTCTGAGCTCCACTTCCTTCATCTGCAAGATGAGAATAGTCATCATAGCTCCCACCTTCACAGGAAGATCACTAATCTGGCAAGGAAACACAAGGCGCATATCTGGTACCCTGGGGCTCGGACAGAAGAATCTGATACTGTTATCTTGTTATCTTATTTTGCCAGTAAGTTGATTACATGGCTAGGTGTGGGGGGGGGGGCATGTGTATCTAGTCTCTGACAGAGTCTGTGTTCTTCTTAAGTCCAGGCTGGACATGGTCACAGCTCTATTTCTATCAAGCTGGGGAATGGCCTCTCCTCAATAGAAGGAGGGATCTCCTCCTCATGG
Source organism: Onychomys torridus (assembly GCF_903995425.1). NCBI lineage: Eukaryota > Metazoa > Chordata > Mammalia > Rodentia > Cricetidae > Onychomys > Onychomys torridus. The sequence continues at coordinate 27,462,490 of NC_050455.1, read as the reverse complement.
TCCCTTCTAACCTCCCTATCTTCCCAAGCAAGGGATGCTCTGTTTCTCACAGGTACCACTATTCTCTGAGTCATTGCCTGCAAAACATCCTTTCCTGCACTCTGGGGTCTAGGAAATGCAGTGCTTACATAATGGCAGAGGGCCCTGAGCTCTCTGGACTGGGTAGCTACTCAGGCTGGCTCAGTCCCCCACAGACAGACAGAACCCTGATCTGACTGTGAGACATGACAACATGCTGGGTGGCTTCTGCAAGCTTTCCTCTACCTGTCTGTAACTAGAGATGGTGGCTGATCCTTGGGGACATCTGACTGGCCTGGGTTTTATTCCTAAGTTGGCATCACCTGCCCTCATTCTTGTGTATCCAAAGAGCTGTCAGTGTCCTGGAAGTGTGGGAGTCATCTCTACTCTGTCATATATGGAAAGTGGTCCTATAGGAGTAGGCTGGAGAATTATGGGAGAGGAAAGGACCCCTGACTCCCCACCTCCCACTGTTTTTTTCCAGGAGCAGATCTGGGGCCCCCACCTCCATCCAGGTGCCCAGAGGCCTGAGAAGCTGTCGAAAGCACTGAACCTAATGTGTATAACTACAGGAGATGCCAGCCATCTCCTCCAGATGCAGGCTAAAAATACAGAGGAGTGAGGTCCCTCAGTAATGGAGACTTTAAGAGCCTGTGACATGCGGCGACGGCTGTGCGGCCGCTAATGAGCTCCTAGCCGATCGATGCCCAAGACCCAAGTGAGCGTGTGGGCCGGGAGCAGAGACGGGGTGTCACTCATCATTTGTCCGTCCTGGCTCAGAAACCTGGACTGTTGGTGTGGGCCAGGAGACTGGGGATCAGCTTGAGTGACCCCTTCAAATGGGGAGACTGAGGTCAAGTGACAGGAAGTAGGAAGACACATCCTGGACAGCTGATGCTTCAAGGGACCTTAACCAGATCTTGTTTCTCTCCTTTCCTGCCCCACCCCCAGCTTTCTATTTCAAAGACCAGCACAGAGCTGTATAGACCCTGCAAATGGATGAGAATTGAGCATTGAACAAATGAATGAATGAGTGAATATTTGCCCCACTGCAATGTGGGGTTCCCCAGTGCAAGGACTACAAGCTAGACTTCCTATTGCCCCAGGAGTACCCAGCACCAAGATAATCAGAAAGGATTTGCTGAATGAATGAATCTACCCGCTTCTGCACATGAAGACAAGGAAGCCTATGAAAATCGTGTCCCAGGTCTATTTTCACTGGTCCTACCACTAAAGAGGATAGCCATGCCTGCCGGAGAGAATACCCAACAGCACAGTACAGCAGATGGTGCCTGGACCTGCTGCAGGCACAGTACTGAGTTTTACACAAATCATCTCAGTCCTCATATCAACTCTATGCTTAAGCTCAGTTTTTGTTTTTGTTTTGTTTTGGTTTGGTTTTTCGAGACAGGGTTTCTCTGTGTAGCTTTGCGCCTTTCCTGGATCTCGCTCTGTAGCCCAGGCTGGCATCGAACCCACAGAGATCTGCCTGCCTCTGCCTCCCAAGAGTGCTGGGATTAAAGGCATGCGCCACCACCTCCCGGCTCAAGCTCAATTTTTATACCCATTTTATACAGGGGAAAGCTAACAGAGCTCACAGAGGTTGTGTTCCTAGCCCTACATTGGGCCTAGAAAGATATCTAGCCAGGATTCAAAACATGCCAGCTTGTCGCTCCCTAACTACTGAACTACCCCTGTTTCTCTATGGTACAGCAGGAAAGGACAGGAGAATTGTGGCCCAGACAAATCCACGCAAGATAGAAGGGATGGAAGAGGAAAAAAAAAAAAAAAACACCTCCAGGGCTCATAAAGTATTTGATAAATTCCAGGAGAAGAATAGGAAGAAATAATGAGCATTTGTCAGAGTCTTTTATAGCATGTAAGTCGCTTTTCCCCACGTCCTCTCATCTGATCTTCACCGAAGGCCTGGGAGGAAGGTATTATCATTATCTACATTTTATTGGTGTGGAAAGGAAGGCACTCACACCTCCCAGCCTGAGCGGGCAGGCTGTGCACCTGGGGGGCGGGGCAGCGGGGCAGCCGTGAAGGCTGTCAGAACCTCACCACCACCCCTCGGCTGTCACTGGCTCAGGGAGAGCGCAGGCTGAGGCTCCTGCCTGCCCGTTAGAACCACAGAGGAAAGGCCAGCAGGGGGCACAGCCCCGTCCGAGACCACCTCTTCCTGAGTGGTAGAGGGAACGCAATGGCCCTTTCCGGGCCAGGCCCTCACTCCCGCTGGGGGCTCTCCATTCTTTTGGCAGCATGGTAGAAAGCAAAAGCATTAGCCAACAACACCGAGTTTGAAGGGGGAAATCAACTCTGGGGGAAGAGTTTAATTAAGCTGAAACATGGTGGCTCACGCTTGTCATCCCAGCAATCTGAAGGAAGAGACTGGAGGATTGCTGCAAGTCAGGGTTATGTAGGGAGTTCTAGGCCAGCCAAGGTTACATCGCAAGACCTCCGTCTCAAGAACACAAAACAAAGCAAACCAAAATGGAGCTTGCTCAAGATGCAAAAGTGTGGTGGTTTAAGCACCATGTTTGGAAGGAGAGCAGAACCCACCACACTCTTCTGGCTCCTCTGGCTCCCAGGTCCTCTGACAGGAATTTAACCCTTTGAACACGTGGCCAAGGTTGGACGGAGAATAAATATGGTGACAGCCCTCTGAATGTTCTCACAAGAACCCTAAGTTCAGATCTGCCGTAATAGAGAGCTGGTGCAGGGCTCCTGTTCTGCACCCAGTCCCGTATCTCAGAAGGGGGTCGGAGTGTCAGGAAGCGGCTGCCTGCACCCTGGCGCTTCCTCATTTTGCTCTAAGATTGGTCTCATTCTGCAAAAGTTTTACCATCTGCACTTTCTGTATCAATTCAGATGGGTGCATTAAAAAGACAACAACAGCAAAAACCCACCCAAAAAAAGACCCCAAAGCCGTGTATGGTGATACATGACTCTAATCCAATAACTTGGAAGATAGAGCTTCAGGCCAGCCAGGGATACATAGTGAGATCTTGTCTCAAAATAACAACAAGCCTCAGATCTATGCAAAAATGAGAACCTAGATTTTATGCAATTGCATTTTTTTTTTTTCATTTCACAGTCCTGTGATTGAAAGGGGAAACCCAGAGAAAGACTGCTCCCACAGGATTCAGCATAGATGAGCCCGGCTGCATGCCAGGTGCTGGGCTAGCCTGTCCCCCATGTCAGGCATTTCAGGCCCACACGGATGATCTCCACAAGATGTCGGCAGAGGCCCTCATCTGATGCTGTAGAGGGAGGTGGTAGTGGAGGCCGATGAGATGGCCGTGACAAACTTCAGCTCTGGGACAAGCTGCAAGGTGAACTCTGCCACTTTGAGCTGGTGACTTTGGACAAGTTGCTTGGCCTCTTTGTGACTCGGTTTCCTTACGTGTGAAATCAGAATAATGAAGCTAACTTTCCCATCATGGGGCTGTAAGGACTGAGTTAATTTACATCACACAATGTGCTTAGAGTAGTGCCTGGTCAACAGTAGAATGTGTGACGTGCCAACTGTCACTGTTTTTTCCTTATAAATCGTAAGACTTAGATACAAGAAAACATTTGGGCAGCACTTAGCCCAGACTAAGCGCTCAATAAAGAGAAGCTGCTGTTATATTTGTTATTAAGTCAAAGTTGTCATTGCTGGCCAGGTGGATGGGAGGGAGGGCAGGAGAGGGACCCAAAGCAGAGAAGACAGCATATGCAAAGGCCTGAAGGCCAGACAGAGCCTGGAGCATTTGGCCAAGTCAAGAAGCTCAATTAGACTGCACACAGCCTGGGTTCCAGAAATGAGGCAAAAAGAAAGGGCCTGGAAAGTTAGAGGCTGAGGCTGGACCTCAAGGCATCTGTAGTAGTGAGCCTTCCTCACCCCAGATCCCATGCCACTGTGAGTGCCTGGGTTAACGAAGGCTTGCCAGGGACCAAGGGGGAGATGGGTAGCGTGAGGGGGCTGCTCTGGACCCAGCCCCTTCAAGCTCCGAGCCACTGTTCCTGGAACCACCAGCTGTCAATTAGGGAGTTTCAGTACAAGAAGCTCGCCTTTCTCACGTGACACGTGTCACATCCGGAACGATCAAAACAGCTCGGCTTCGGCAAAGCGTCTTGTGCTGCATGTTTGTTCTTTGGCGGCTGAGAGTAACTTGTGTTGTTCTCAAGACACTGCGATTTGCTGGTCTCTGACAGCCATTACCTTCTCAAAGCCTCTGCTTGTCACACAGCCCACCTGGTAGCACCCTATTCCTTCCACTCTGAGCCATCCTTGTAGTAGTTAATTCTACTTCAGGCCAAGGGGGCGGGATAGAATGAAATCCAGCTGGAAAAGTCGGCCATAGTTTAGAAATCACCTCCAGCCTTTAGGAACGCCGACTCAGTAGATTCTACGCTGTGACGAGTGTTCCTGAAGGGTAAGATTTGAACTCAGATCTCTGCCATTACAGTCTGTATGTACACTTGCTCCCGGTCCAACCTGCCTCTCTCTCCAGCTCCCTCACTCCCCACCCAGCTGATCCTGAAGAAAAAAACCTGAGACACATGGGATTCAACACAGGCAGCCAGGCTAATTAATATATGGAAGCCTGCGCACCAGATCCTGGGGGTTCATCACCCCTGAAGAAAAGACCCCCTCAGATGTGCAATCAACCAATGTTGGCTTCCAAATCTTGGCCCCCCTCAAAGGCAGACCCTCGCTCACCATCACCAACAGTAGCTTGGCTCCTCCCTTCCTGCGATGACCCTTCAGTCCCCATCACTTCCCTAGACAAGCTCCACTTTGAGTTCATGCATATCAAGCAGTCAGTTCAAGGTCACTGTCATTATCATCATAGCAGGTCCAAACACAGTCTGTGTGAGGTTTAAGGGCCTTTGCCTGTTCCTGTGTCCCCTTTGTCCATAGTCTAGGACCCTGAGGGTGTGGGAGCAAAGAACATGCATGGCATCCATTTGTGGTGATCCCCTTGCAGGCAGAGTTCAGTGTCCTGTTCCCTTCTGCATGCTGGAGTCCAGTAGATGCTAAAATATAAAAATCTGTGTCAAATAATTCTAACCATGGGTGCTATTGCTGGTTAAGCTGCCCTGCCTTTCATTTACAGGATTTCACTCAGCTCTGACAGTCATCACAGAGAGGAGGGATTACACACCTCCCCATGCCAGGAAACTGAGGACCTGGATGATAGTGTCATGTGATACAGATCACAGCCAGAAGTGGAGCCAGGATGCCAAAGTAAGGCTCCCCGGTCCTTAGGCCTGTACCCCCCTATCCTCACCCCATACAGCCCCTTAGTGCAACCAGTAGATGGGTGGAGGAGCCCCTACAAACCTCCAGGTGTGCTGTACCACCTGAGCCTCCCCACAACCATCGGGTGCTCAGGTCTCTGCCCACGCTGCGTCCTTCCCTGACCCAGGATGCAGTACAAAGCCTCTCTCGACAGGGCTTATTATTCCTAATCATAGACGAGAACACTCAATTCAAAGCCATTTCTGACTCCATTCAAGTCAAGCATCAGCTCTCACTCTGCCTCTCTGACCCCCCTACCACCCCACCTCCTCCTCCAACTGGCGCCAACAACACAAGATAAATCTTCCCTCTGAAATATAACAGTTGTTCTTTCCTCTTCCAGTTGAAGCCGCTGCCAGGTAATTAGCATACGCTGACACCTTGATAGACGAAAAGAAAGGCATGAGATAATTCCCTTTTTCTTTAACCATTATAGTATGAAGGAGCCTTTCAGTTTGCCAGTTACCCAATCCAGCATTTCTGCACGCACAGCCCACCGTGTGACATGTTAGTCTAGCTAATCATACCACCTCTGCTACTCATCACCAACCCCAGGTCACACTTGATAGAGCAATCCCCCCTCTTCACTGCTGAGACCTTCCGGGTAGGAGGGGCAGCCAAGGTTCAAACTGGCTGGAAATTGCAGGGTTGATGGGGTCATCCTCCGTTGAGCGCCCCCCCCCCCCCCCCCCCCCCACCCCCCCCCCCCCCCAGCCAGTAGCCTGAAGCCTTGCAAAGGCCTCCGCAGGCCAGTTTTGGAACCCCCCTCTCCTTCTTCTCTCCATGTTTTGCTCCCCAAAAGAGGCTGGACTTTGACCAGGCTCAGGGAGTAACTAGACAGAAAAGTTGGTGCCAGGGCGACAGGCCTGACCATGCTGGATTTGGGAGGAATATAGAAGATTTGGGGATTTTGGACCAGGAATGTCGAATGCCTTGATGGAGGGTTAATAGGCCATTCTAGTACCAGCCTGAAAGACAATGGCACTATCGCTGAGAGCAATGTGGACTATGGGGGCCCAGTTTAAGAGGTTTCAGAGAGGGAATAATATTAACAACTGAACTAGAGACCATTCTTGTGATAGTTTGGCATTCTAGATTTCTGCTCTCGTCCTAAGAACCTGTCTGAGGCTAAATTGAAAGGTGTTAGATTAGTGTTCTTGGCAGAGGAGATTTCAAGACAGCCTAATATTGACTCTGTCATGTGGTTATTAGTAGTTACTCTTATGCAGGGATACAATGAGAAAACAAACAAGCAGGGCTAAAAGAAATACAAAACAAAGCCTCTGCCCCCCCCCAAAAAAAAGAGCATCAGGAGATTTAATGTGGGAGTCAAGGCTCGTACTAAAAGAGGTGAGAAGATTAAAGAGATAAGATTATAAGATAAGGTCTCAGGGTGAAACCAACTAAGCCTCCAACTTGTAAAAAGGGAAGGCCTGAGGAATTTTGTTCTTTGCTCCTGAAGAGCAACCACAAAGAAGAGCTGCTGCTAATGAGATTCAAGGGCATTGGGGATGGGGCCAGGCTCCCGTCCAAGCAGGCAGCTGAACTGGACGTCATCTGCTGGGTGGTTCTGGCTTCAGAGATGTGAAGGATACATGGGTAAAGAGGTTATAGAGTCTTCTCCCATGGTTAAGGAGCACTGCTGAGGCCAGGCATGTGGCAAGGGAGTCCCTGCATGGAAGCCCTGAGAAGCCATTTCTCGAAGCCATGAGGATGAAGCCTAGATTTCGTTGGAGACCCCAAGATATGGGACATGTCAGAGTCATGGGATAGCTACCAAGGGAAGTTACACACAGGGAGTGGAAGGAACCCTAGGGAGACCAGTGTGTGGTAGTCAGCAAATCCAGAAGGGCAGAGCCATCTAACCACCAGACACGGAGCTACAGATCTGGAGTTGGCCCTGCTGAGTTTCGATCTTGCTGTGGGCCAGTATTTCCTCATTATGTTCCCTTCCATCCCTTTTGGAACAGTAATGTATATCCTGTACCACTGTGTGCTGGAAGTATGTAATTTGCTTTTTGATTTTATGGGGGGGTTATAATTAAGAAATTGGAGTTGGGGATTTAGCTCAGTGGTAGAGTGCTCGCCTAGCAAGCACAAGGCCCTGGGTTCGATCCCCAGCTCAAAAAAAAAAAAAGAAAAGAAATTGTCTTGAGTCTCAGAAGAGACTTTGGACTTTTAAACTAAACTAGGCTGAGCCTGAAAGACTGTGGGGACCTTTGAAGTTAGATTAAATGCATTTTGCATTATGACATGGCCATGAGCCTATGAGGGAAGGTTCAGGGAGTGGGATGTGATGGTTTGATGAGAATGCCCCCCCCCCCACGAGGCTAATGTTTTGAATGTTTGGTCCTCAGCTGATGGAACTATTGAAAAAGATTAGGTGCTGTGGCCTTGTTGGGGGAGATGTGTCACTAGGGTGTGCTTTGAGGTTTCAAAATACTTCTGCAATTTCCAGTGTCTGTTTCTCTCTGCCTCCTACTTGAGGGTCAAGAGGCAAGCTCTCAGCTCTTTCTGACCCCATACCCTTGCTCTGCCATCAAGGACTCTAATCCTCAGCAATGCTAAACTTCAAATTCAATGCTTGTTTTTGTGAGTTGCCTTGGTCAGTCAGGTGGTAGTGGCTCACATCTTTAACCTCCATGCTTGGAAGGCAGAGGCAGGTGGATCTTTGGGTTCGAAGCCAGCCTTGTCCAGATAGTTCCAGGATAGCCAGGACTATGTACCGAAGCCCTGTTTTAAACAAAACAGAGCAAAACAACCACCACCACCACAAAATAAGTGCCTTGGTCATGGTGTTTCTTCATAAAACCAGAAAAGTGGCTAAGACAGGGACAAGCAGTTTGGTCATCTGTTTGGTAAGACAGAAAAAGCTTCCTGGACCAGCCAGCCAGCCAGCAAGGCCTCCCAAGGCCAGGGGCCAGGCGTCATGCATCTGAGTAGAAACTGAAACCAGAGGCACTCTGACAACCTGTCAAGGTTCCTCCCAAGAAGCCTCTGGCCCCCATCTCTCAAGTCCCTTCCTAAGGAAGAGGTCCACTCCAGGCAAGAGATAGATGTCTCACTCCATCCTCTTCCTGGTTTGCTCTTGGGCCCCTTTTCCTGAGTAGAGCAGGTTCTGATCCCCTCCTGTGGGCCCAGAGCTGGGGTGAGCGCTGGATCGAGAGCCTGGAAGATAGTCTCAGCCAGTACAATCACACCTCCTTCCCTCCTTCATCTAAGGTGGGGTAAGAGATGTCAGGCGGGGCTGGAGAGATGGCTCAGAGGTTAAGAGCACTGGCTGCTCTTCCAGAGGTCCTGAGTTCAATTCCCAGCAACCACATGGTGGCTCACAGCCATCCATAATGAGATCTGGTGCCCTCTTCAGGCCAAAAAAACCATTGTATACATAATAAATAAATCTGAGAGAGAGAGAGAGAGAGAGAGAGAGAGAGAGAGAGAGAGAGAGAGAGAGAAAGAGAGGGGGGTGGTCAGGCATGGTGGTCCATGGCTGAAAGTCTAGCACTCAGGAGACGGAGGTGGGAGGATTCTAAGCTTCATGGCAAGATCCTGACACTCTTGTACTCTAGACTTCTTTCCTTCTCTCTCTCTCTCTCTCTCTCTCTCTCTCTCTCTCTCTCTCTCTCTCCCTCCTCCTCCTCCACTACCACCTCTTCCTCCTGCTCCTCCTCCTCCTTGAGGCAGGGTCTCTGTGTAGCCTTTGTTATGCTCAACTCACTATTGTATACTAAACTTGTCTGGAACTCACAGAGATCCATCTGCCTCAGGCTCTCAAATACTGGGATTAAAATATATACCACCCAGATCTTTATTCTTATTTTAAAAGCATTTATTTCTATCATGTATTTATTTATTTTGAGATAGGGTCTCACTACATAGCCTGAAACTCACAGAGTCTCTGCCTGCCTCTGTCTTCTAAGTAATAAGATTAAGGGTATGTGGTACCATAGTGAGCTTTATTTCTCTCTCTCTCTCTTTCTCTCTCTGTGTGTGTGTGTGTGTGTGTGTGTGTGTGTGTGTGCGCCCCACATGTGTGCAGGTGCACTCCAAGTCCAGAAGAGGAAGTCTGATCTAGGACTAGAATTACAAGTGATTGTGAGCAGCCTGATGTGGGTGCTGGAAACTGAACTCAGGTCCTCTGAAAGAGCAGTAGTTCTTAACCACTGAGCCATCTCTCCAGCCCTAGCCCTGTCTTAAAAGAGGAGGATAAGAAGTATTTACTTTTATAATTTAAATGTCACACTCCTTTAATCCCAGCACTCAGGAGGCAGAGCCAGGTGAATTTCTGTGAGTTCGAGGCCAGCCTGGTCTACAGAGCGAGATCCAGGACAGGCACCAAAACTACACAGAGAAACTCTGTCCCGAAAAACCAAAATAAAATAAAATAAAAATGAGGCTAGAGACAAAAATAGACAAAATACCCATACACATAAAATAAAGAGCTAGCTTTAAAAAACATCTTACAATTTATTTTATTTATTCTTTGACAATTTTATAGACTTATACAGTATATCTTGACTATCCAACTCTACCTCTAATTTCCCGGGGACAACCCCCAACAAATCCCCTACCCACTTTTTTCTTAACCCACTGAGTTCAGCCAGTGCTGCCCGTGGGCAGTTGGCTGATGGTGTTGGCTTGGCCCTATGAAGGCCTTATGCAGGTGACCACACCAATGTGAACTTAGGAATGTAACGGCCACATCATGTTCAGAAGACAGCGTGTCACAACCCTCCTCCCCACCCTCTAGCTTTGGGTACGAGATATTTTTTTTTTTTGGTTTAGTTTAGCTTTTTGAGACAGGGTTTCTCTGTGTAGCCCTGGATGTCCTGGTACTCGCTCTGTAGACCAGGCTGGCCTCAAACTCACAGAGATCTGCCTGCCTCTGCCTCCTGAGTGCTGGGATTAAAGGTGTGAGCCACCCCTGTCCAGCAGCAGGTTAGAGGTTTTAAATAAAGGAACCTGCCTGAGGACCCACCTAGGTCTCCATATCCACAACTGACCGGAAAGAGCAGCCAGCTACCCAGCCCCAGACACCCCTGAAGGATGCTCTAGAACTAGAGCATCCCATGGGCCAACCAAGTCTGATGCTGGACCTGGACCCCAGACCCCTGCAGTGTACATTCCTGCTTCCATCCCTCTTGCACAGGGACTGAGCCCAAAGAACCCTTAAACAGATTCCAGGCACAAAAGCAAAGCCAAGCACACAACACAAAACATTCCACTGGCCTTCAGCAATGTGTATGAATGTTTTATAGATACAAATGTGTATTGTTTTTTTTAATTTTTTTGACAGGGTCTCCCTCTGGCTGGCCCTGAACTCACTATGCAGTTGAGGTTGGACTCAAACCTTTGCCTCAACCTCCCTTACAGGCACAATCCACCATGCCCAATGATAAATATGTATTTATAAAATACACACATTGAGATGGGGTTTCTTATAACCCAGGCTAGCCTGGGACTCATAGGTAGTAAAGGATAACCTTGAATTTATAACTCTCCTGCCTCTGCTTCGAAGGGGCTGAGACTGCAGGCATTTGCCACCAAGCCACATTTATGGGGACCCAAGCCAAGGCCTGGTGTGTGCTAGGTTTCACTGGGTAGCAACATCGTTAGCCTCGTTTTGGCTTTTTGAGACAAGATTTCATTGTGTGGCTCAGGCTGGCCTCAGCCTCCTGAATGCCAGGATTATCAATGTGCACAGTTATATCTGTTAAATACACACATGTTTGCTACCAGAAAGGCCTGGCATACTCTGACTCTGGCCTGTGTTTCCTGTCATGAAAGCCTTTCCCCATCACCTTGTTTGGAATCTCAACTTCATATCACTCCTTGTTTTTCCTTCTTGATATTTATTATTTAACACACACACACACACACACACACACACACACACACACACACGTCTTGTTTCTTTTGTCTCTTCTATATAGCATAAGCTCCATGGGGGCAGGAGTTTGAGCTGCTTACTTCCTACGGTAGCCTATAGCTTAAGAGTGTCTGGCACATGGAAGGTATTCAACTGTTTCTATCATCCTGTGCCTGGAACCCAGAAGACCGATATATGTAATTGTATTAATATAAAATGAAGGAAGGAAGGAAGGAAAGAAGGAAGGAAGGAAGGAAGGAAGGAAGGAAGGAAGGAAGGAAGGAGGCAGTGTCTACCAGCTGGCTCCCTCTAAAGGCCATTTTATTTTCAGGGACCTCACTTCTCTCTGGTGACCTCTCCAGGTGTCCACAATCACATGTCTATCCTCTGATAGGTAAACCTCTGATCAGACTCTCCAACCCTGGTCAGATTAATCTGTGGTTACAAACCAGGGCTCTGGACACGAACCCTGTGGGTTCAAGCCCCAGTTCTACCTCTTATAAACCCAGGGACATTGACGTTGGAAAACCTCTTCCTGCAAAGTAAGGGTGCTGGCACAGCTTGCAATGGACCCAGGGAAGGTTCTGCTCCCCACAGCCTGACCTCGCAGAGGGCGGGGACAAGCCTGCAAGTCCACTGCCCAGCACTTCCCAGAGGCCTCAGAAACTGCAAAGGGAAGCCTGGGGTGCAGCTCAGTGGCATAGCACGCATGATTCCCAGACCTATAAAAATAATCGAGTAAATAAAAACATCAGAATTTCTGCTATCCCACTCTACCTGACCCCTGACTTAAGCACAACTGGGGGGTGACGTGGAGAGGAAGACACCCAGCGGCTGTGCTCCGAGGCTTTGCGTCAGGTTACTCAGATCTGTCCTCTCTGTCCTCAGCATCAGCATGTCTCTCTTATGTGATAGGTGGGGGCAGAGAAGGATGTCTATGGCAGTCAGTATCATCCACCCTGTGTCTGTATGCCACCCCCATCCTGCCTGTATGCCACCCCCATCCTGCCGCCGTCACCGCCCACACCTAGATTCAAGCTACCCTGTGGCCCTTTGCTTGAAAACCTCTGGCTGAACCTCACCCTTGGCGCTGGTACCCTATTCTCACTCCAGAATCAACCAAGTCCCGCCTCCACACAGCCATGACACCTTATATCATATTATTCTCTCCCTCTCCTATCGCCTACATATATGGACCAAAGCAATTTTCCTGGCATTTCCTTCCTTCTGGGCCAGCCACTTAGAGTCTACTGCAGGTCAGTATCTCACCTACCTGCCAGATCTCCCCAAATCGACACCTGTCTAACCAACTAGGTACTCCTACAGGGCTTGCCCTTTCTTTCATCTATCTTCCTCTCTGTCTTCATAATCACCTCAGACAGTGGCAGGACTCAACCTCCCCACTCTGCTGATGAAGTAACAAAGGCTGAGAGACGCTGAGATCGGTAACAGTCACCCCAGCCCATTCCTCCTTCCAGCTCAGTAATTGGCACCACCAACCGCCAAGACGCCGGAAACAAGCATCACTCATGCCCACCATCCTTCACTTCATCCTTTCTTCCACAGCCGAGTGGTTCCCAACCACGCAGACCGGACTGAATTGCCTCTCGGGCAGCTCACCCCTCTCCAGCAATATCTCCTCGGTCCATGTGAGTTGAGCACGCCCCTCCCCTGGATGCTTGTCAAGGTCTCCCTCTCTGCCTTCAGCATGGCCCCACCCATTCTGTACACTGCACCGCTTGTTTCTCTGGCACGTATTCATTCAGCCCACTCACTCAACACATGGTTATGGAGAGGTTACTGTGTGCCAGGCACTGCCCTGGATACAGGGTATAACAATGGAACAAACAAAACCATTGTCTTCGCGAGGCTTGCGCTCCGATGAGGTGGGGAGGGACCAGTGGTAAGTCATCCAGCAAATTTGCGGTGTTCCATGGTGGTCACTGCTACTAAAAAGGAGGAAACCAGAGAACAGGAGGTCGGCTTGTTATACAGGGGAAGGAAGGAAGGCCTGACTGAGCCTCCGCCGGAAGAGGTGGGGGACCATCCTCTCACTGACACCTGAGGCTGGACCAGGCAGCAATCCTGAGAGAGAACAGAGCTTTGCAAACTCTTAAAGAAGGATGCAGAGGCCCGCAAACCTAGAGTGTCTTATTCTGCAGCTCAGGCTGGCCTAGACTATGTAGCCCGAGCTATCCTAGATCTAGATGGTAATCCCTCTACCTCAGCCAACCAAGTCCTAGGATCACAGACCAAAAACCAAAAGGGGAGCCAGCGAAACATATCAGCAGCTTAAAGACACTTGCTACCAAGCGTGCTAACTTGAGATCGACCCCCAGGAAGCCCAAGGTCAAACAAAGGAGAGAACCAGTTCCCACAAGTTGTTCTCTGAGCTCTACATGCACGCCATGGTGTGTTCACGTGAGCTCACTGAATAAATAGTTGTATTATTTTAGAGAGGGAGGGGTGAGATTTGGTAAGGGGCCTCACTTCAGTGTCTGTCGGCCATCATGAAAACGTTGGCTTTGCCCTCCCAGGGTGAGAGGTAAGGTCCCTGGACAGAACAGTGATGGGACCTACCTCACATTTTAGCAGGCTCCGTCTCCCTACAGTGTGGAGGGCAGACAGCAGGGGAGATGAGCCAGGAGGCCACTGCAGCAAGGCAGAAGAGAGATGGAGACAGCAGGGACCAGGGTGCTGACTGTGGAAGTGGCAAGGAACCGTCAGAGGCTCCATGAGGTATTACAATAGCGGCTGACAATGGCTGCTGAGCCCCGGGCTGGGTGTAAAGTGAAGGAAGAGCCAGAGATGACATCAAGGATGCTGAGGACTTGACGGCTCCCCTGTTCACTACTGTGCTTAGGTTGGTCCAGACCCTTTGCCAAGGATTATAAGGTACTTCCTGATCTCGTCCCCCGCCCATGATCTTCCAGGACCCATGAGTATTAATACTGTTTAACAGTTATCGAATGTTAATCTCATGCCCAGCCTGTACTAAGCGCTTGGTGAATGCTCTCTCGTGCTCCACAAAACCCCAATGAAAGAGGTGTGTTGTGATTCGCTTTTTTATTATTAATATACCCATTTAACAGGAGAGGAAAGCAAGGCACAGAAAGGCTAAATAACGTGATCTGGCCACAAAGACAGAAAATAGGAAACTTAGGATTTGAACCCAGGACCATTTTTCTTCTTTCTTGTCTTGGGGGTTGGGGGTTGGGATCTGGCAACTCTTGAACTTGCTATGTAGACCAGGCTAGCTTCAAACTCAGAGATCTACCTGCCTCTTCCTTCCAGTGATGGGAGTAAACACACGCACCACCACACCGTCTCCAGAACTGTTTTTCTAAGCACACAGGGACTGACCTTTTAGTTCCACAATAACCATGACTTCACTCTCTTAAATTCAACATCCTCTAGCAGGAAATACCCAGACACGCCTCATCTTTGCCTGATGAAATCGCCTTCTTCTGAGAAGCCGGGGGTGGAGTGGGGGCACCCTTCTCTGTGTTCTGAAGTGGCCCTACTCTGTTGCTCTGTCTCAGCTATTAGGGTCTGGTGGCAGGCTACATGTGGACCGCAGAGACCATCTCTGTTTGCTCTCACAGCTGAATCCAGAGCACAGAGCAGAGCCTGGCACACAGGCCCTGGTAATGGTCTACGGATTGATGAACCTCAGATATTCCACCCCTCAAGGCAAGCTCACACTGCCTCCACCGGTGTCGGGGTCTGTGTGTCACCCTGTCCCCATCATAGGAGATATTTACAGCCCCTTTCGCTGAGCACTTACTTTGTGCTTAATGGCACTTTGCATAATGCGCTGTCACCCAACCATTCACAGCATGAATACGACGGTCTCCATTTTACAGGTAAAGAAACTGAAGCTTTCTCGCGTTCAGCAAATTCCTAGTCAGAATGCAGTTGTGGGTTGCTAATCACATTCTGACGACTGGAGCCTGACCGCAGGCAAAGGCTGACACAGAACCCCCAAGTCAACAAGTGAACAAAGCGGCAGTCCAGCGTGCTGGCAGCAGAGAAAGGGCTCCCCTCCTCCTCCTCAGCCCTCTCTCTTCATTCATCTCCCCTTTGGCACCCTTAATAAAAGCCCGGAGATTGACCGATGGAGGCGGCTGATTTCCCCGTGAGAGAAACATCCTTTACACAAGAACATTCAAACAGGATCAGAATTCGTCCGCGAGGCACCGGCTTCAGAAGACAGCTGGGGACGCAGAGTTGTGGGAGAAGGAGGTGCAGAGGGAAAGGGGAACAGCCTTTTATTTATTTATTTCCCTCTAGGAGCCTTCACCTTTCATTAAAACAGCCTCCGGATGTAGGTGCAATCAAACATTCATTAGACAAGCAAGGTACATTTAAGAAAAAGCTAACAACGCCCAGCGCGCGCCTGCGCGCGCGCACATCCACACATGAAGCCATAATCAATCTGCGAAATGAAACCAGGTCCTTCAGGCGAGAAAAGCAGACCCTGTTCCTCCGCACCCAGCTCCCCAGGCCCCGAGTCCCCGTCCCTCCCACGATCCCGCACCTGCGGGGGGTGGGGCCTGCGCCCCATTCTCCTGGCCTCTGGGGCGGGACAAAAAAAAGGGGGGGAGGGGGGGGGGGAGGGTGTCCCTGCTAGCTGCTGAACCTTGGCAGGTTTTTTTCCATGATCTGAAGCTCACAGAGTTTCTGCATCTGTCCCCAAACCTAGACGCTGAGCTCATCCTTCGCCCAGCACAGCCTTCGGCTTAGGACAGTGGGGCTGGAGGCGAGTGTCCCGCAATGTTGGTCCCCCGTCCTGTCAATCAGGAAGGGCTTCCCGGAGGAGGGGATGGCGGCGGAGCAGGGGGGGAATGGGGGTAAGGAAGCGGCTTGACAGATGGGGAGTGGGAGGCTCTTCCCAGCATATGGGGCTGCGTGGGTGGAAGGAGTCTGGGCCGGGCGGGGGATGGAGGGGCGCTGGGTTGCGGAGACAATCTTTGGAGCGGGGACACGCGCTGGAGTGGGGGT
Organism: Onychomys torridus; assembly: GCF_903995425.1. Classification (NCBI taxonomy): domain Eukaryota; kingdom Metazoa; phylum Chordata; class Mammalia; order Rodentia; family Cricetidae; genus Onychomys; species Onychomys torridus. The sequence continues at coordinate 27,446,309 of NC_050455.1, read as the reverse complement.
GGGCGTGTGAACCGGACGGAGGAGAGGGGAGGTAACCCCCAAAGGTGGAGGCGGGGAGTGGGGGTGGCCACGGCCGAACTCACCCGGGAGCCGAAGGCGCCTGGCGCCCAGCACCTTGCACAAGGGCGCCCCCTGATGGCGCCTCGGGAGTCAGACGCAATTTCTATTTTCTGGGAAAAAAAAAAATCAGTTTAGCGGAATCCTTTTTTCTTTTTTCTTTTTTTTTTCTTTTCTTTTCTTTTCTTTTTTTTTTTTTTTTTTTTTTTTTTTTTTTTTTTGAGATAAAGTCTCATCTAGCCCAGGCTGGCCTCGAACTTGCGACATTGTGAGGGATGACCTTGAACTTTTTCTGATCTTCTTGCCTCTACCACCTCAGTGCTTGGGTTAGAGGAATATGACACCACCACACCCGGTTTAAATTTAACCAGATACAAGGCCCTCGCTGGACTGAGATCACCCTTCCAGGCAGCTCAGCCCACTTTACAGCGCAGAGAATCGAGGCCAGCGAGGGCCTAGAGGCTGATCTGAAAGAAGCAGGATTTCTAATCCATGTATTCGTTTCCTCAACGTGCAAGCTGAGCTTCTTGCATATAGGGGATACACTGCGGGACGTAAACGAACAGGTCCTTGGCTTCCTGGGGGCTTATAGTCTAGGTGAGGAGACCTAGACTAACAAATGAGCAAAATAACGTCCCGCTGAGGAGTGAATGAATCCCCGTGTGGTGCTAGGCGGGACTAGCTTCCCTCAGCCTGCCTCCCCCTCACCGCTCCCTAGGGGACCAGGATGTGTCAGCCTTGGCTTCCAGGCAGGCAACAAAGAAAGGTGGCTCCGAGGGGGGATCCAAGATAGATAGAGGGGTGCAGACCCATCCCCAGGGTCGCTCCCATGTTGTTCTGCACCTGCAACCTCGGGCAGTTGAATTATTTTCGCATCCCAACCAGATGAGGTTTTAATCTGTCTTTATACAGCAGCCCCGCTGCCTGTGCTGGGGTTATTACTGGGTTTTCTGTACATTGATCCCGGCTGCTCTAACCAAGCAGCTTCTGAGATGGAGTCGGGAGGGGTCGCCACTCTGGAAAAATTTATGGGAACACCAAGGCTTGATGTGGGCAGAAGCCTGGAGCACTCAGGCAACATAAACCAGAATTTCAGTCCTGCCTTCAAGGCTGGGCTGCAGTCAGAGTTCGGGATTGGGGTGTGAAGGAGCTGGGAGCTGGGAACACTGGGCTGTGCTGGAAGAAGCAGGTCACTGTTTGGACAGCTTTACAGCTCTCAGCAGAGATGAAAGGAGGAGGCTGAAACAAGCCCGGCAGGCTGGCGGCCGCCTGTAATCCCAGCACCCAGGCAGGCAGAAGCAGGGGGATTAATGGGAGTTTCAGGCCAGCCTGGTCTACACAATGAATTTCAGGCCAGCCAGGGCTACATAGTGAAAGCCTGCCTCCAAGAATCAGAAAACTAAAAGAAAAGGTTGCTAGTTCTAGATCTGTGGTCTACAGTCTAGACGCCCAAGGGTCACTTGGTCCCTCTCACTTGTAAAATGGGAGTGGCTGCTACATCAGCAACTTGGTCTCTGCCCAAGCACTTCACAGTGTGGACAATAACGTCAGGCACCAACGTCTGTAGTATGGGAGGAGAAGACCTGGGCTCTACTCCCTGGAGAGATCGTTATGAAACTTAGGTGGACAGAGGTGCCAGGCCCATGTGAAGGGCTATTATTGTTGACTCACAGATGCTAATAAAGGTGTGAGGAGGCATCAGGCAGACACACATACCTAGTTGCTCCCACATTTGGTCAGTGACAGACACGCTGAGTCTCTGACAGCTGTCCAGGCTTGCAGCTGAGGTAACCCTCCCCTGCCTTCAGCCCCGCCTGAGAGTGGAGAATGTGGGACACAGGTTCCCACTTGCTGGTTCTTTTTCTATGGTACTGGTGGACACTTGAGTCTGGCGTCTCCAGTCTATAATCTCAGCCTGACTCTTCTCCTTGGGCCAAGCTGCAGCACCCTTGCGTGGCCTGGGGCTGTCTACCCATGCTACCTTTGGTCTCTCCTTACTGTCTTTGTGTCTGCAACTGGTTCTTCCTGGGACGGTTTCACTTCTAAACTCCCGCCTTTGGAGGAAGAGAACCTTTGTCTATTGGGTCAATAGATGATCAATTAATGTTTATTAAATTGGGTTGTCTTCACCCCAGTTGACTATTGTAGTGCTCCAGGAAGATTGTTTAAGTTTAAAATAATTAAAAGTAAAGCCGGGCGGTGGTGGCGCACGCCTTTAATCCCAACACTCAGGAGGCAGACCCAGGTGGACCTCTGTGAGTTCGAGGCCAGCCTGGTCTACAGAGTGAACGAGATGCAGGACAGGCACCAAACTACATGGAGAAACCCTGTCTTGAAAAACCAAAATAAATTAAAATAATAATAATAATTTCTCATTAATATGTATTAATTATACATAATGATGAGTTTTATTATAATGTTTTCATGCATGTACTTAACATATTCTGATCATATTCACAGCCCCCACGTTACCCTTTCTTGTTCCCTCCACCTTCGGTGATTCTCATTCTTTTCTCAACCAGATCCTCTTCTGCTTTCCTGATGTGATGATTCCTCCTCCTCCTCCTCCTCCTCCTCCTCCTCCTCCTCCTCCTCCTCTTCTTGGATCCAGGGAGTTTCATTAGGATTGCTTACAGAAGATGGGCATAGATTTGTTTTTTAAGATATGGTCTTGCTCCATAGCCAGGGCTAGCCTGGAATTCACAGCAATCCTCTCGCCTCAGTCCCCCAAGTGTGGGGATTGCAGGTATATGCTCCCAGCTAGGAATATTGTGAGTAAGCAATCAGTGGTAGCATTGGGAACCACCACTCCCATTTGCTTCTGGAGCATGCCTTTTCACACCTCAGCGCTCCCTCCCTCAGGCCCCATCTCCACCTCCACCATAGCTATCTTCCATCCCAGGCATCCTCAAGCCAGGCTCCAGGTCCTCTCAGCTCCTCCGCCCTTCTGCATAAAGCACTGAACCACTGCCGGCCCTGCTCTGGCTTCCTAGAGAATTCCTGGCCTCCTTCCATTTCCAAACTGCACAGCTCTGGGTCTTCAGACACTGGGAGGCTGGGCGCCTCTTTCCCCACCACCCAGCTGGGTCTAGCCAATGCCGAGTCATCCTCAGCTGGGGCCTGTCTCCATCTATCTCCTCTAGCCAGAGGAGGAGCTTGCCAGGATCGAACCCAGAAGAAAGACCCACTTCTGGAAGCATCCACAGGGTGGTACGCCTGAAGCCAAGAGCGTCAGCCTCCCCTCCTGCGCTCTCAGCCCTGAACCTTGCAGATCTACACCTGCAGAGCAGGCCTGGGCTATACAGAACCCATGCTGCCCAGTGCCGGCCCCTCCTGTGCCCATCCCCTCGAGAAGCACGCTGGCAACCCAGCCTCAGTTTCTGCCCGGGGCTCTTCCTGCTAAGGAGCTGCCAAGGGCACATTTGCAGGGCTGCGTCACAGCTGCAGTGCCTGTGAACGCTAATAATTAAGCCCCTACAAACCGCCTGCAGATAACCGTAATCCCTTGTATTTATATAGCCCTTAGCACATTTGGAGGCTTCTTCATATATATTATCTTGTGTGATCTCCCACAATAATCCTATTGGGTGGTTCTGGGAAGGGAATTACTGTCCTTATTTTGAAGAGGAGACAAACCAAGACTTGGGAGGAAAGACTCATCTGAGGTCACACAGCCTATGGACCAGAGCTGGCGCCAGGACACAGGTTCCTGGCAGTCCAGGGCTGTCAATTGTATCCTTGCCCAAGATCCTGAGCCCCACTCCTGAAATGGCCTGCACGGTACAATTCCTCCTGGTTCTTCCATCTGCTTTGGTCCCTTCACAGTAATGAATAGGTGTTGAGCACGTTTATGTAACTCGAATTATTTAATTTAACACAATCCTATAATATAAATGATATTATTAGCTCCCATGGTACAGATGCAGTGGCCAAGCACAGAGCAGTTAAGGAACCTGCCCGGAGTCACACAGACTATTTAGATTCAGGACAAATCCTAGTCTGTTTGAACAAACTGAGACTTCAACTACTAGCTGCAAGTCTCTCCCTAGCTTAGCTGCGGCCATGATTCAGAGCAAACCTCCAAACCCAATGTCATTGGGTATTCTCTCTTTTGTTGCTGTGTGCACCCCCTGGTCATCCGTATATTCACACACTCATTTGACAAATGTTCATGAGAACTTCCTCTGAGTCTGGCTTTAAGAATACTAAAAACATGGCTGGAGAGATGCCTCAGCAGTTAAGAGCTCTTTCTGCTCTTGCAGAGGACCTGGGTTTGTTACCCACACTGAATGTCTTACAACTACCTGTAATTGCAGAGCCAGGGGATCTGGCATCTTCTTTCAACCTCTGTGGGCACTGCATGAATGTGACACATATACAGACAAGCAAACACACACACACACACACACACACACACACACACACACACACACACACACACACAAAATGTAAAAGCTTAAAAAATGAAGATTATTAAGAGCACAGTGGCTCAGTTTCCCACTCTGGAGTATTTGCGCCCAGGCTGGTGAAATCCAGAAGGGCTTCCTGGAGAGACACGGGGGATGAATCCTAAGGATATGTAGGAGCTAGGGAGCAGAGGAGTGCACCAAACATTCCAAGAAAAAAAGAGCCCGAGTGCTCAAGTGAGGCATACACGGTAGACATCAAAGAGAGCAGTATGGCTTGTATGGCGGCATTTGGGGTGGAGAGGGACCCAGTCGGAGCCATGACAAGGATGCTGTGGAAGCTGGGCATGGACACTGGGGACACTGCCCTATTTAGTTCGGGACCTTTCAAGTCGCCTCTGCTGATAGCACCTTGGAGTCAGTCATACAGGCTGTGGGGCTACGGGAAAGCCATCGACCAGAGCAAAGCTAGACTTACTGCCTCTGGAGGCTTGGCGATGCGGATGGGGTAGTCACTGGGAGATAGACAGATGGGAGAGCCAAACCTTCAGCAGCTCTCAGTGAGGTTCCCATTCAACAGCAGGCAGGCAGGCAGGAGGACATTTCAGACAGCAGGAAGAGAATCTGCAAAGTTCCAGAGACAAGAGAGCAAGACCTGCCGGGAGCTAGCAGAGGTTGGTATGGTAGCAGCCAGGATCTGGGCTGGGTGTCTCCATGACTACAGTAGGATCGAACTAATGCTGTAATGGACAAGAGTCTAGGTAGGGGGGCTCTCCGGCTGTGACCCCTGAGTTCAGTTCCAAGCTCCGACTATGTTCGTGGGTAAATCACTATCTCTTTGACTCAGTTTTCTCATCTGTAAAATGGGATTATGAGGATTAGCCAAAACACATGAAGTCCCCCAGCCTCTAGCGAACACTCAGTACCCAAGCTGTGTTATTATTATCACCATCACTGAGGTTACGACAGCCTCAGCCTCGTGGTGGGAAGCATAAGGTGAAGCACAACCTCAGAAGGGAGGAATCTCATTTTGAAAAAGTAAGAACAAGTTGTGGCGTGTGCTTATCTGTGATCTCCACATTCACAGAGACATGTGAAATTTCATCTGCAACTGTTTGCTCAGAGTGTCATCCTATCCCAAATCAAATGACAGATGCTGATGTCACAGCAACCAAGCATCAGTCTCCCAGTGGGGGAGCGGCAGGGGCCTCTCTGTCCCTGGGATGATGGGGACCCTTCAGCCTTCAGAAACAACTCCACCTGCCCCAGTTAAGATGAAAGTTGGGGTCAGCTAGACTTTGCTAGAGGAAATGCTCCAAGCAGAGTCTGGGACAGGCAGGGCTTTAAACACTCACTGTCCTCTGGGTTGTGGGTCAGTCTCTCAGAAGCTGACTTCCACTTGGGAATTAATCACTTGTCACAAGGCTCCAACCGGCGAGACAGGTGACCAAGGAGGTTCTACGCAGGAGTCCTATGGACTAGGTCTGCTCCTACCTCGTCTGTGCAGCAAAAATCTTACCAGGGTTTTGATTTCTTCCCTGTGCCGTTTCAAGAACTGTGTGAAGACTCATGGAGACAATGCTTGCGTGGAGCCCTGCACATGCTTGAGGCTTGGGTGTTTGCAGTCATCAGCCCTACGTGGTGCTCTTCTTTGGAAAGTCTGCCTGCCTGCCTGGGAGGATGGGTGTCCCAGGAGACTACTGTCTCTTTAGGCAATGACAGGTGGGCACCCAGGCACCAAAGGGTCAGGAGCCTGGGAGGGGTCTGTAAGTTGGGAACAAACTTACCCATGATGAGGTCCCAGGAGCTCTATATCTGCTGCCTCCGAGTGCTGCATGTGTGTTCAGAATAGGATGGGTTCTGCAGGGGACATGCTGGTGACCGGGTCTTGGTGGAGACAGAGTGTGAAGCCAATCATTTTGCTGAATTTGGGAAGCATGAAGTTTCAACCAACAACAGAAAAGCAGAACACACACACACACACACACACACACAGAGAGAGAGAGAGAGAGAGAGAGAGAGAGAGAGAGAGAGAGAGAGAGAAATGGTTTTCTGCAGTTGGTTTGGCATTTGGGGAGTCATTTACCAACTTCAAGTCCAAGTTAATGAAGTTGGGGTAGGCAGCTTCCAGGGGAGTTCTGCTTCCGAGGATCTCAGTCGGGCAGCTAGCAAGAGGGCTGCGCGGGTGGTCGACAGGAGCATTAACAGTGACACATTTCGTATTTGTCATCAGAATGGAGCCCCCGGGCACAGGGGCAGTGCCCACAGCCGCTCGATGGTGTATTTGTCATGTGGCCAGTGACACAATCAATTGACCCCCCATACACACCGGTGTTTATTAGCCATTGTATAAATATTTCACCCCTCCCCAGCTGACACATAATCTCTTATTTGCTGCCTCTGACAAATGAACATTTCTCTGTAGACTCTTAAATGAGTATGTGTCACAGCTATGTCACTGATTAATTTTTTTTTACCACCACGAACAACGATGCATAGAAATGTAACTTATATTCATTTCCCGGCTTGAGCCCAGCTGTCTAAAAAATTCCACCGGCAGCTACAACTGACAGACAGCTATCCCTGCACTTGGGCGTGCTGACATGTGGTTGTGTGAGTGCCAGCTTGTTAATTACTGGCTTTCTCTTCCGGCCTAGCTGCTGAATAACCAGCCACAAGGGCCTTAATCACTGTTGGGGCCAAGGAGGACTGCTGAGGAACACTCCAGGGGCCAGCTCCCCAACCCAGCCTAACCACACAAGCATTTTTTTCCCTCCAAGCATTGGTCTTGGTTTGCAGATGTCCCTGAAGTCACCTCAGTGACACTGTCCCTTTAGACCCTATACCCACTGTTCTGTGAGGTCCCAAGGGTGGAGCTTGGACCTTCCTTCTTTGTCTAGAAATTTCTGCCGACCAGAAATCAGCTATGGAGCAATTAGTAAGCCATGTACCAGCCACCCTGGCACCTGCCATACAAACTGTCTTTTCAGTGAACATTCTAGAAGCACCTACTGTGTGCTAGGTGCTCAGCCAATAAACAAGACAGGCCTGCAGACCTGGCCCAGAGAAAAAGGTAAATCATAGCTTGGGTTAAATATTAGGAAGAGAGAGACTCGCGTGCACACACACAGAGATCAGGCTGGGGTGGAAACTGGCCCCTGGGACCTACTCTGGAGGCCCTTCCTGTCCCCAACAGTGATTGAAGTCCTGTGGCTGGTTGCCTAGATAAAGTGTAAGTTCCCCGGGGGAGAATCAGAGGCTCAGGGGTTAGACACTGGCTATTCCCTGCTCACAACTGAGAAACTGAAGGACGGCTTTTGCCTTTAGCTGCGTAGTATGGGAGTAGCAGATTTGAGCTAAGAGCCTATGCCCTCTGACCCTAGAGTCTGCATAGCTAATTATTCTCCATCAAACGCCACCACCCCTGTCCTTGGCCTTGGCTTCCTCGGTTTTTCCTCCTGGTGGTCCTCCTTTCCCACTTCCCTTCACACCTCCTGCTTCTCAGTCAGTCACCTTGGGCTGAAGAGTTGATTCAGCATCCCGCCCCCCCCCACCTGACCCTATCCATCTGCTGCTTACCCGCCTCCACCCACCCACCTCCTGGCACTGGCCTGAGCCTTCAGCGGGTGTCTCGGGCTGCCCCTACTCCACCCCCACGTCTATGCACCTGTGTCCCTTGCACCTGGGTCCCCTTCCCTGATGTCACAGTCCCTGGGCTGGAAGCCAAAGGCACACACCTGGGGATACTTCCCATGGATTAACTAGCTCATATCAGCTCTACTATTGCCCTCCGACTCACAAGAGACCGACCCATCGACCTGACAAACAGACCTTGCCGTCCCCGTGTGAGGCCTCCCAGGACTGGACCGCTTTGGGAGAAGCTGGTGTCCCCTAGGCCACACACAGATTAGTCAAAACCATTGAGGGTAATGGAAAGAGAAGAGAGGAATGGGGTTGATCGGAGTCCTACTCTACTTATGGACCGTGGGTCCTGGGCAAAGCCATTCCATTTCTTATTGTCTTGTAGACAGAGGATGCTGGGATCAATTACATCACCGAGCACGGAGGTCACGGGGAGCAGCTCCCAGCACACAGTAGGTGCATGACAAACGGTAGTGTCCTTCCTTCCTTTTGGCAAGGTTGTGACACATCATCTTCCAGTCAGAGAAAAAGCTGGACAGGCTGTTGCTGTCCCCGCCACACCCAGCCATGGAGTGGCCCGCCCCCAAGGCTTCAGATCTCTGGTAGCGTTTTCCCTCTTTCTTCCCCAGGCTTGATGGTGGTGTGGACCGGGGCTGGAATGTGGGAGGAGAGGGAACTGACTGCCAGGGTGGAGCTGTGCAGGGAAGGGGTACTCTGTCCCTCAGTCAGGGTCACTCCAACAGCCCAAGCACGGGTCAGTGTAGATGACGTCACTGGAAAGTCACAAGACCCTGGTGACGTAGGTGTGACTAGCTCCCTTCTATTGCCGAACAGGTTAAAGCAGTCGCAGAGGCAGAGCCACCGCTTGGACCTGGACTGACTCCTCCTTTAAATTCAGGGCCCTTAGCCACCACCCTGTGCTGCTTCCGCAGGCCCTCCCTGACAGGGCCATCCACATCTTTCTCCAGGGAGGAGCTGCAGCAGGCCCACCTGCGCTGACGTCATCTCAAGCCTGCTCTGACGTCACCTCCCATAAGCGTCTCCGCCCTACCTACTGGGGCCCGGTGGAGTGGGGGCAGGGACAGTAGAAAGAGTCCAGATGACACAGAGCAGGGTTGGAATAGGACAGCTGGCCTGGGAAAGAAGTCATGGAAAGAGGCCTTCAGCTTTATCACCCTCCAAACATTTCCTTGTTCCAAACGGAGCACCGAGCCCCGGAAATCAGGACAAAAGCACCACCCACAGCTCTGGTCTCGATGAGTCAGATTCCACCTCCCACAGCCTCCTCCTGTGTGTGTTTCTGAGTGTGTGTGTACCCGCGCGTGCGCCTGTCAGTGTGTGACGCTGTCAGCTGTGTGTGTGTGTGTGTGTGTGTGTGTGTGTGTGTGTGTGCGCGCACACGCACAGACAGGAACCCACTCATCCACATGCCTGAGCTCTGTCCATCTGCAAATCGGTCTCCAAGCCCAAGTCCTGACCATTGCGATGATCCACCGAGAACCAAAAGATGAGCAGTTTCATGTTTTAAGGCAGTGTGCTGAGCACTGACATCATAGCACGGACTCTTGACCATGGAGTGCCATCATTAATCCCATTGTGCTGATGGTGAAACGGAGGCAGAGAAGTTAAACTTCTTTCCCAAGGCCACACAGCCAGGAAATGGAGAAATTGTCAGTCGCCAAAAATCTGTGCACAGCAGAGATGTCCTCCCCTCCCTGGCCCCTCTAAGGAGTTTGGAGAGAAGACCAGAGGAATCCTTGGTGACCAGAAGTCAGCCTGGGTTCCTGGGGAAAAGGAGACCAGAAGCCAGAGTGTGTGTGTGTGTGTGTGTGGGGGGGTGTGTATACATGGCGAGGGGGGCAGCAAAAAGGCAGATAGACACATGAGCAGGAGGGGGCAGGGCAGCTGTCTCAGAACAGGTGTCAGAGAAGCTGTGACAGCCACTTAGAACCACAGTGGCAAGCCTCCTTTACATGGCGATTTGCATATATTTGCATACATTTGCATCACCAAATCTGTAGAATCGGTCTTAATGGTCCCTGCCTCTGAAGACTGGCAGAAGCGGAGAGGGTGGGAGTGACAGGGAGGGCCTTGGGAATTCAAGAAGGAAACGAGGGAACAGGCAGTGCTCTGAGGTCCTGGGAGACGCCGGGCGCTGTCAGGACAGTTTCTACAGGAAAGAAGGAAGAGACCTCCCAAGTGTCCACAAGAAAGTCTCATCGCCCCTAGTCCACATCTAACTACTGGGCACAGCATAAAAGGACTCAAGGGATGCAGAAATCTGGGAGAGCGGAGGAAGGCTGGGGACCGTGGTCAGTAGGCAACGCATGGGCTTCGCTCAGCGTCTCTGCCTGGGGCGGGCGGGGGGGGGGGGGGGGGGGTGGGTGAGGGACCGCCCACTGGCCGCCGGAGGTCGGTGGCTCGGTATTAGAGCACCATCTGGTGGACATGCACGGAAATGCGCCTGCATAGCCGCAGTCCCTTCCTGCGGCTGTCTGCAAGGCATGTGTGCCCTCTTGCCTGTACCCACAGGTACATAGAGTGGAACCGGGTCAAAGCAGGCCTAGGGATTTGAGATCATCTAGAAGACCAGGAGACTCATACATCTTAATTGTAGAAAGTTAGAAAAACGTGGCTATGTCAATACCAACAGAATGACCTTGGAAAATTGACCTCAGTCAGTTTCCTTATCCTTACAATGGGGGCAGGGAGATGGTGATAAGATTGGCTTGTGAGAATGAAAGGCTATGGTACGTGTGACACGCTTGTTGGAAGGGCACAAGGTATAACATTTAAGACTTGAGAATTGGGCTGGAGAGACGGCTCGGAGGTTAAGAGCATTGGCTGCTCTTCCAGAGCATCTCTCTGTCCACCCAGTTCAATTCCCAGCAACCACATGGTGGCTCACAACCATCTGAATGAGATCTGGCGCCCTCTTCTGGCGGGCAGGCATACATGCAGACAACTCAGTATACATAATAACTAAATAAATCTTAAATAAAAAGACTTGAGAACGGCATAACCTTGAGACTTCCTTGGAATTTGCACCCCCCCCTTATGTCCCCTCTTCCTCCATCCTGGCCCTGGGCCAGCTTTTAGCACAGTGCCAGGCACATGAGGGGCACTTCATCAGCAAGACCCTTGGCCATCTGTTTATGAGTACTGGAGAGGTATCAAGCCTTGAGAAAGCAGGACTCCAACCTGCTCCCATCTGGCTGAGTCTGGCTACAGATGAGGGGCCACTTCCCAATGTTTCAGGAATAAGAAGTAAATAACCTTTGAATAAAAGCGAAACACTTCTTAGATTCCCTGGCCAACAGAGAGTTAAGGAAGCAACTCCAGCCTGGCTCTCAGAGGTTCAGCACGCTTTGCTTGTGAGCTGGAAGGGGACTGTTGCCACTGTCTGGGCAGTTGGAAAGGACAATGGCAAAGCCAGTACATACATAGAGCACAGAGCAGTGGCCTCAGGCACTAGCTTTGTCTCCACAGAAGTGGAAGAAGTGTGGATAGTCCTTGACTGCTGGGGAATAAAGGATGATGTGTTTGGTTGGTCAGAGCCTGATTCCTAAGGACAAAGTCAGTGACAAAGATGATTACTGAATGTGCAAACCTCTGGGTCTCAAGTAAACCACTGTACATCTGCTGCCAGGAGCTTCTCTTCAAGGAGACAGAACGATGTAACTGCTGAGTGAGCATCTCTCTGTCCACCCAGAATATCTGCACAGCAGTCCTTGAAGAGAGAGGTCTGGGCGCTGGGGATTGAAGCTACGCATGCCCAGGCCACAGCCACCTCCCACCAGCTGACGGAGTTCTACTACTCTGGGTGCTCAGCTTGCCTTTAGATTGGTGCCTCAGGAAAACGCCCAGGCCTCAGGCGGCAGGTTGACTGCCTTGAACCCCTTCCTTTACCCTGGAGAGGACAATTATTTGTTCTTAATGAAAATCAGTGCCAGATTTGGGCTCATCTTGCTTGTCCATGGTGCTCCCATCAAAGAAGATGCATGATAGCTAGGCATGGTGATGCATGCCTTTAATCCCAGCACTCCAGAGGCAGAGGCGCATCGATCTCTATGAGTTCAAGGCCAGCCAGGGCTAACTAGTAAAATGCTGGCCCAAAGAGCAAAAAACAAACAGAAGATACCTGATGAGGTCAGCTAAGCCTTTTATAGTTTCAGCTTACACTTAGGACTTTGCTCTATTAATTTTTATAAGTGGTGTGAGGTAGTGATGGATGGTGACAGATTCATCACCCTACATCCTGTATATCTCATGACCTAGGAACAGCCGGCATAGGGGAGTCAGAGGCCAGCCCTTGGGTCACTCAGGGAAGATGATGGCAGGGAACCAATCCCTGTAGGTTTGGGTTCCGAGGAGCTTCTGGTATATGGTCCTCTCCAGAAACTTCAGGCCCTTATGGGAAGGGCCTATGGTGCTTCACCCTTAGCCGAGGAACTGTCAGCAATTGATGATTGCTAGGGAGGGAAGTCACTTTTCCTTGGAAGTGTGACAGCTGATAGTTTGCCCAAACGTATGCAGGCATCACTAATTGGACTCAGTTGGGTTATTTTTTTTTTTTTTTAAGGACATGAAGGTAGGAGGGACTTGTATTGACTGGGTGTGGGAGAATTGGGGGTGAATATAATCAAGATACAGTGCCAAAAATAAATTTAAAATGTTTTAAAAAAATAAACTTTAAGGCTGGAGAGATAGCTCCATGGTTAACAGCACTGTCTGCTCTTCCAGAGGTCCTGAGTTCATTTCCCAGAAACCACACGGTGGCTCACAACCATCTGTAATGAGATCTGGTGCCCTCTTCTGGTGTGCAGGCATACTTTAAGGCAGAATGAACACTGTATACATAATAAATTAAGTAAATCTTTAAAAAAAATTCAGGTCCAGAAGCAAACCAGCTGCCCAAGGAGCAAGATGCCAGCAGACCGGTAATGCCATGACCACGTGGCAATACATAGATGAATAGAAATGGGTTATTTTAAGTCATAAGAGCTAGTGAGCTAGTTAGTAATAAGCCTGAGCTGTTTGGGCAAGTGGTTTGTAATTAAAACAAACAAACAAACAAACAAAAACACCTCAGGTCTTGCTTCCTTACCTTACGGCCTTTCCCATCTTTGAGATAGTATTTGGTTCAGTTTTGAGGGGACATGTTTATAGTGAACCATACAGTCACCCTGGAAAAGAGGGATGACAGCATTCTTGGGAAAGATATTGGGAAGACCACATGCGGTGCAGAAGGCAGGCATAAAGAAGGAGGACATGAGGGGAGTCTCTGTGACCTGAAGGGTGGGCTGTGTCAACGTGAGCCTTTCTCCTCAAATCCTTCAGCCACCTCCCTGCTGTCTCTGAGGACATAATTGGCTTTCTAGTGCTGTGATGAAGCACCATGACCAAAAGGCAAGTTGAGGAGGAAAGGGTTTATCTGGCTTATCCTTCTGTTGCTGTTCATCACTGAGGGAAGTCAGGACAGGAACTCAAACAGGGTAGGAATCTAAAGGCAGGAGCTGATGCAGACCATGGAGAGGTGCTGCTTACTGACTTGATCCTTATGGCCTGTTCAGCCTGCTTTCTTACAGAACCCAGGACCAGCAGCCCAGGGGTGGCACCACCCACAATGGGTTGGGTCCTCTTCCATCACTAAGAAAATGGCTTACATAGAAACCATGTGTGTTGAAATTCAAGGGACATGCTGAGCCAGCATCCAGCTTTGCTGGCCCTGGAAGAGCAGGCCCTGCACCTTGGGGAGAAACAGCCCCAAATCAGCTACCACCCAGACCCGTAGTTAGAGCTTTGAGTTGGCCCACCCCAACATCTACCCCATCAGTGACCTGCTGGAGTATGTGAAGGGGCTGGTCCAGCAGAACCATAGCCACAGAGTCTCCATGACTTGGGGCAACAGCAGAAGACAGCCAGAGTTTCAGTGAGGATCCAGTGTTGATGGTGAGCCAGAAGCCAGAGGCCCTGAAACAGACCCACAACTCATTACAATGAACACTTGCAAGTAAAGCGGAGTGGGAAAAAGTGTGCACCTCCTGACATGTGGCAGCTCCCAATTAGAGAGCTGGGGAAAGATGGAGGAATGAAGTGCTTTTTTTGTTTGTTTTTTAAAATAAATTTATTTTTAAAGATTTATTTATTTATTATGTATACAGTGCTCTGCATGCATATATGCCTGGATGCCAGAAGAGGGCACCAGATCTCATTACAGATGGTTGTGAGCCACCATGTGGTTGCTGGGAATTGAACTCAGGACCTCTGGAAGAACAGTCGGTGCTCTTAACCTCTCAACCGTCTCTCCAGCCCCTTTGTTTTGTTTTTAATTAATTTCTAAAAAAAAATTTCTTTGTGGGGTCTACAGGGGTGAGGGATATATTTGGAGGAACTAGGGAATTGGGGTACATGATGTGAATTTCCCAAAGAATCAATTTAAAAAAATGTTAAAAAAGAAAATGGCTTACAGCTGGATATTATGGAGGCATTTTCTTAATTGAGGCTCCCTCCTCTCAGATGACTTTAGCTTGTGTCAAGCTGACATAAAACATAGCACAACTGGGCGGTGGTGGCGCACGCCTTTAATCCCAGCACTCGGGAGGCAGAGGCAGGCGGATCTTTGTGAGTTCGAGGCCAGCCTGGGCTACAGAGCGAGTTCCAGGAAGGCTAGGGCTGTTACACAGAGAAACCCTGTCTTGAAAGACCAAAACAAACAAACAAAAACTATCCAGGCAGTGGCCAAAAGCGACTTGGGAAGGGATTGATTTCATCTTACAGCTTACAGTCATTATGAATGGAAATCAGAGCAGGATCTGATGCAGAGGCCATGGTGGAATCTTGCTTACAGGTTTGCTCTCATGGCTTGCTCAGCTGCTTTTCTTATACTGCAAGACCAGAGGTGGTACTGCCCATAGTAGGCTCAACCCTCCCACATCAATCATTAATCAAGAAATTGCCCCATAGACTTGCCTATTGACAAATATGATGGTCCCCTCTTCCCAGATGACTCTAACTGTGTCTAGTTAGGAAAAAAAATATCAGCACAGTCCACTTCTGGGATCAGCTGAAATGTTACCGTAGCACAGAGCAGAATTCATCTTCCAGGCATCACCAAAAACCGTACACTAGAACTCAGAAGCATGGGGTATTCACCCCATGGGAAGCACTGACTTGCACAAGGCAAATGGTGGGTGAGAGGTGTGGGCCATCACAAGGTGTTTCCTTGCCTCCTGTGGAAAAGTCTCATCCAGTGCTCCAGGGAGCAGAATCTGGAGCCCGCTGAGGCTCATGGGGGGAAGCAATAGTCCAGACTGCAGGGTGTGACATCTTCTCTTGCCACTATTTCCTTTTCCTCAGCTCTATTTTCCCTGGATTCCACCTGCATATTGGCCACAGGCTCCATCTACTTCTAGAAGAATTTTCTAAGTAAAGGTGTTTCAGGGTTGGGGATTTAGCTCAGTGGTAGAACGTTTGCCTGGCAAGCACAAGGCCCTGAGTTCAGTCCTCAGCTCTGAAAAAAAAAAAAAAGTGTTTCCCCTGCTGTGGTCACAGTCGGAACCTGAATCCCTCTCCTGCATCTCCTCTGGAGTCAAAGAGGGCAGGAAGCAACCAGATGCTTCACTGATATGGAGGGAAAGGGAGCTGACACAGGAACAGGACTGGGAAGGGGCAGGAGGGGACAGGGAAGGAGAGTTGGGGTATCTGGGGGTAAAAAGTGACTCTGAGGAAAGGTTGTGTCTGTAACAGGGTTAGTGAGAGAGTTTCCTGAGAGGGAGAGGTTGGATCTTGCTGGGGGGGTGGGCATCGCTGCTTTCTTCCTTGATGTGGGGTCCTCTGGGTGAGGCCAGTGTCTGCCTTTAGACGCTTTGGACAGTGACAGCATGAGTCTGTCGGTGGCACTGAGATAAGAGTACCAGGCAGAAGATCGGTCCAGAAGAGCAGGACAGTCGCTGGATTGTCCACCTGAAGACCCAAGGGCCTGAGCCGAGGCTGAGGGAAGCCCCCTCCTGGCCTAGTCTCTGCCATCGTCTGAATATACTGTCTGAATATACTGTCTTCAAATTCCAGTCGAACCTAATCAATCACATTAGGAAGTGGGGTCCTCCGGGGTGGTTAGGAGTAGATCCGTGCCTTATCCTTTATAAATTTGTCAAATTCGTCCCTTCTTTCACGTGAAGTCCAAGCATTTCTTTCCCTCGGCAGATGCAGTCACAAGATGCTGTCTTGTGTGCAGAGATGCCCTCACAAGACCTCACCAAACCTGCCAGGACTCTGGTCAGCTTCCCAGTTTCTAGTGCTATGAGAAATGCATTTCTATTGTTTATAATTTACTTAGATGTTTTCTTATAGCAGCACACACAGACTGAAACAGTCTCCCATCTTCTAGCTACTCCCAACTCCCTGGTTCATACACGGTTCAAGCTAGGGTATAGCTCCAACTCCAGAGCAAGTTCCATATTCTCGTGGAGTCTGAGCCCCAGTAGGGACTGGCCCAGGGACAGGATAGTGGGTTGGTCAGGAGGAAGGACAGGGAACTGAGCAGACACCAAACATTCCTAATACCACCCTGCACCCACCCAGCCTTGCCTTTTTGAATATGTGTGGGGTGCATCATGCTGGGTACAAGTTCTGACTTCAAGCTATTTCCTGAGATCATAACTGCCATTCCTCTGCCTCTGGGGAAAACCCCACTTCTGTATGTTCTAGACAGAAAAAAGGGAAGAGAAGATGGGGGGCGGGGAGATGGCAGCCAGTTTGTTTCATACCCTACCTGCCTGGGATACAGGAGTTAGGCTGGGTGCAGGGTATTTTTCTACGGTCAGGAGATGATCCACAAATGTTATAGATTCTTCAAACATTTAAGATCAGCCTGTGCTGTCCCTCATGGTAGCCAGTAGCCACAAGAGGCTCTTTAGTCATAAGCAGATCACAAACTCAGTCCTTTTGGCTCACTAGCCACATTGCAATGTCTCCTGGCTGCATGTGGTCCCGGTTCTCACATCCCATGGCACAAATATGAAACGTGCCCTTCACTGCACAAAGTTCTATTGAGCAGTGCTGTCCATTAGCTTCTGCACAGAGAAGCTGAGTCTCAGAGAGAAACTTGCCCAAGGCCCCAGAGGGATTTTGTGGTGGCCGTGGTACTACATGACCTTCATAAAATATCTTGCAATAAAACTGCATAAAAAATCTCTCTATATAATACAACCTACGCTGCCAACAGCCTAGGGTGGCAGGAGCTGGGCCCAGATGTGGGGGTGGGGATGGGGGAAGGGAAGTGTTTCATGCCTGTTCCTCCCCTCCCCCCTCACTATCCCAGCGCACCCAGATAAAGGAGGCTTAGAGGCCTGGAACTCTCTCTCCTCCCCCACGATGACCTCATTGTCCCAGAAAATGCAAGGAAGGCAGTGTGCAAGGGCTGGGTGGAGGGTAACTCTGGGGCTGGGGGAAATGGCCCAGGCTTCAAGCCAGAGGAATTAGCAGGGCGGAGGGTAGTGCTGACTATCCAGCCACTACTATTTCTTAAAATTCACACCCTACTGCCCCGTACTTAAGCTCCTTCCTGCCTCCCCATAGCTCATGGATTGGAGACCAAATCCCAGCCAAGAACTGCAAAGGTTGGCATAACTTACCTCCTGAAGTCCCTTCATTCTCAGGGGGACTCCAAGTACGCTGCTGGGGGGGGGGGTGGCGTTCTTTCGTACTCTCCAAGCTTGCTTCTACCTCAGGGCCTTTGCACTTGTGATTTTTCTACCAACCACACTCTCCTCACTTAACTACCCTTTTGTTCTGACCTCAACTCAAGCCCAGCTTTTCCAACACCTCTTCGGACCTCCCAGGGCCAGGGGAACTGCCTCTATTACTCTGTTCTGATTGAGTGATTCCTGGGAAGCTGCATCCTGACTTGTAAGGGGATGGGGATGGGGTCTTGGGTGAATGTTTCCTCTCCCAGCAGATGGGGCTCTCTATAGTCTGGTGTGTTCTCTCTCTCTCTCTCATGGTTTTTCAAGATAGGGTTTCTCTGTTTAGCCCTCATCTACCTAGAACTCACTGTGTAAACCAGGCTAGTCTTGCATTTACAGAGATCTGCCTGTCTCTGCCTCCTGTGTGCTGGGATTAAAGGTGTGCTCTACCATTGTCTGGTGATAGTCTGTCTCCTGACCGTGGAGCGGTGGCTAGCTCAGGGATGCTCAGTGAAAATAAGAAGCAATGATGAAGCTTGGCGCTGGGAAGATGACTGAGTTGGTAAAGGGCCTGCTGGGATAGTATAAGGACCTGGTCCTCAGCACCTACATAAAAGCTGGTGGTCGTGGTGGTGCATAGAGACTGGAGAATCCTCAGAGGTGTTTGACAATTAGTGAACTCTGGGCTTAATGAGAGGCCCTATCTCATTCACATAAATAATGTGGGAATGACAATAAAAGGCACCTGATGTGGACCTCGGCCCCCAAATCTCCCACATTGCACACAAATGCATACATGCACAAATGCCCTCACACATAAATCACACACACACACACACACACACACACACACACACACACACACAATTTATAAAGCAATTAAGAAAGAATTGAGTAGGAGTCTATGCTCCTCGAAGTCCCCTCCACCACACTGGCCCATCTCATCAGGACCACACGAAGGTGATGGCTATGCCTTCTGCCACGGGAGGGTGAAGGCAGGAGAAGGGATGAGAGCTAGGGCCCACTAGAGAGGATGCTTGGATGTGACGGGGTGTGGCAGCAGTGACAGGAAGTGGTGAAACCGACAAGAAGCCAGCTGGGAATTGGGGATGGAAACACAGCAGGAGTGTTATGCGGACACATTGGGCCATAACATCAGCAGCAGAGGGCCGGGGGGGGGGGGGGGGGGGGGGGGGGGTGCTAAAAACGCAGCTCCACACTGCCACCTAGAGCAGCCTGAGGGGAATTTCTTAAAGACGCTACTAAAGCCAGAAGCTTTGAGAGTGTCTCAGAAAAGAATTTCAGCACATACCAGGCGGTGGTGGCGCACGCCTGTAATCCCAGTACTCGGGAGGCAGAGACAGGCGGATCTCTGTGAGTTCCAGGACAAGCCTGGTCTACAGAGCGAGATCCAGGAAAGGCGCAAAGCTACACAGAGAAACCCTGTCTTGAAAAACAAAACAAACAAACAAACAAAATTTTCTTTTTCAGCACGATCTGGTATGAAGCACTGTTGGAACTTACCAACGAGAGATTTTCACACAGATTGAATGGGGGGAGGGTAATAGAAAGAAGGACTCTCAGGGAAAGGATGGTATTCACCCAAGCATGAGCTTGGGCGAGTCCCACTTCAGTGTCGTAAGTTTTGGTGGCCTCTCAAGTTACGACTCAACGGGCTGTTAAGAAACGCACACCCCACACATCACCACCATCACTCTTTTCGGTAAATGAAATCACAGTGTGGTTCCCAGGGTGCCTTGGGTAGGCTTGCAATCTGATAAAATAAAACCGTGGCTCTGAAAAATTGAACAAGGGAGTAAGTAAGACATGCCTTCTTGTAAACAGGGTCTCTTGAAAAATTCTTAGAAAATTGCAGGTTTGCAGCTGGGAAAGGAGACAGGCAACGATGAAAGCCCACATGTATTTAGGACTTAAACATGGTTCGTTGCTATTTTAACATCCTTATGTGAAATATCTCTATATAAAAAGGAATACTGTCTCTATGTACACAGTCTTCACAGCAAATGACAATTGGGCTGCAATTCTTTTCTTCTTCTTCTTCTTCTTTTCTTTTCGAGACAGTGTTTCTCTGTGTAGTTTTGGTGCCTGTCCTGGACCTCACTCTGTAGACCAGGCTGGCCTGGAACTCACAGAGATCCGCCTGCCTCTGCCTCCCGAGTGCTGGGATTAAAGGCATGTGCCGCCACCGCCCGGTGTGCTGCAATTCTTGACTCTTAGCTGGTGAGACATTTCAAGTTTCCCTTCTCATATCCCCTTAATTTTTCCTGTCTTTCTATCCTGCTTCAATAAAAAGCCACAAGCAAACTGATTAAAATAGCCCCTGGGTGATGGCATACTAACTGGGCAAGCAGAGTATATTTCCAGAGTTACCGGGGGAGCGATTGGTAAGGACACTAGCAAGGAATGGAGACACTTAGTAAGCGTTTGTGAATCAGATCCGTTCTGTATGTTACTCATGTATTCCCATGGACTGATCTTCACAAGAGCCCTGCTTCATTTCCATTTTTCTTTCTTTCTTCCTTTCTTCCTTCCTTCCTTCCTTTCTTTCTCCCTTTCTTTCTTTCTTTCTTTCTTCCTTTCTTCCTTTCTTTCTCTGTTTTCTTTTTTCCCAGAAAAGGATATTGAGGCACAGAGAGTTAGGTTGCTTGCTCAGGTCACACAGCTGGTTGAGTCAGTGTCAGGATTTTATTGTAGAGACTTTGTTCTTAATCACTACGTGACAGCTGCTTTTCGTGAATAAAGTGACTTCCAGAGCGATGATGGTGGTAGTGGTCTACTGTTTGGTGCTGAGGAAGACAGGTGTTGTCATCACGGAAGGAGGCGTTCTGCCCCTCCCCCTGCCTATTAATGCCCCTTTTGTCCCTTATGGTAGAGTTAACATCTAGGATTTCCCAATGCTATTCTTCTTTCCCCCTGCCTGTGAAATGCCAGAGACCAAATCGGAACATGCCATGAAGAGCGTGGGAGAGAAGACTGGTTTGGAGAAGAGCCTTGAAGACAGAACGTACTGGGCATGTGCCCAGTGGCTGAAGTTTCGGGTGGCTCGGAAGGGTTGTAGTGGCTTTGAAGACCTTTTGCAAGGTACAGCTTTGAAGACCTTTTTGTGAGGTACAGCTTTGAAGAACCTGCTCATATTTTGTGTTTGTAACAAGACTTTGGTTATTCTGGGTCCTACATTTCTATTTGGGTTTCATAGAACAGGCAGATTGGAGCCGGTCAGTAATGCAGCATTTTTTAGGCAGGGTGAACTGAGTCTGTGGCATTCTAGAGTTACTATTTGGAGGGTCCCCTTCATAGTGCTGTTTGTCTGCTAGGCCCTGGGGGAACCACAGAAGATACCCCAACTGGGAAACAAGTCTCTTCGGTGAGCTGGGTTCTGCCATTCTTGAGGGGAGGGTGGTGGTAGTGGTCTTGACCAACGAAAAGTTGGAGAATCTGACTCAGAGCCTAGTAGGGACTCAAGCTGGCCTCCCAGAAATGAAGAGAGCTTTCCAAGGAACACTAGCCACCCACTTACCTAGACTTGTTCCTTCCTGGGACTCATTCATCTCTCTGCAGCTGCAGGCCTGCTCTGAGCCATGCCATCCCCGAGCCTCCCATGAGACCTGAGCAGTGTTCAGAGGATGGGAGAGGATGGGAGGCCTCACCACTCAGAGCCTCTGCCTTGCAGCTCCATGGAGAAGAGTGTGGGACGACCTGATGTGCCCATGTCCAGATGCCGGGAGCTTTAGGGTCGTCTCCTAACCAAGGGGCTCTCCACCCACTTCTGTCCTCCCTCTCACCTCCCTCTCGACCATTTCTACCTTTCCAGAAGCTAAGAATGAAAGGGGTGGGGAGCCTCCTGGCTTCAGGTCAGAGCCTGAGGCCCTGGAGTACTCCTAAAGATTCTAGAGCAGTGGTTCTCAACCTTCCTAATGCTGTGACCGTTTAATACAGTTTCATGCTGTGGTCACCATATAATTATTTCCCTTGCTACTTCATAACTGTGATTTTGCTATTGTTTTCTAATGGTCTTTTTTTTTTTTTTTTTTTTTTTTTTTTGTCTTGTTTTTGTTTATTTGTTTTTCAAGACAGGGTTTCTCTGTATAGTTTTGGTACCTGTCCTGGATCTTGCTCTGTAGACCAGGCTGGCCTTGAACTCACAGAGATCCACCTGGCTCTGCCTCCCAAGTGCTGGGATTAAAGGCGTGTGCCACCACCGCCTGCCTGTTTTCTGATGGTCTTAGGCAACTCCTGTGAAAGGGTCATTTGACCCCAAAGAGGTCGCAACTCACAGGTTGAGAACCACTGTTGTAGAATCAAAGAACGTTCCTTGTCTAGGCTGCGGGAGTCCCCTTGAATCTGCTCTATTCCCTCAGGGATGAATTATGAGAATGCAGGTGCACAAAGCCACAAGAGCCAGACAGATAGACATGCAGAAAAACACAGATCCAGAGACTGGGAGAAAGACAGACACGTCCAAAGTGGAGGGTGTGGAGAAGGGAGCAAGACAGACAGAAATGGAGGTACAGACAGGACAGAGGGGACTGGGGAGATGGTTAAGAGCACCGACTGCTCTTCCAGAGGACCTGGGTTTGATCCCCAGCACCCACATGGCAACTGGTAATTGTCTGTAACTCCAGTTCCAGGTGATCTGATGCCCTCTTCTGGGCTCTGTAGGCACTGCATGCAACGAGTGAGCTGTAGCAGGATCTTTCCCGCCCACAGGTACCGGAATAACCAGTCAGAGGCTTAATATTAATTACAAACTGTTTGGTCTATGGCTCAGGCTTCTTGCTAGCTAGCTCTTTCACCTTAAATTAACCCGTTTCTATTAATCTATGATTTTTTCACGTGGCCTTGCATTACCAGTCTGCTGGCATCTTTTTCCTTGGGCGTCTGCCCAACTCCGCCTTTCTTCTCCCTAAATCTTTCTTGGATTTCCCTCCTGGCTGTATCCTGTGTGGCCATAGGTCAAAACAGCTTCTTTATTAATCAGTGGTAGCAACATATATTCACAGCATACAGAAAGACCATCCCATAGCAAGACACAGAAACAACAGATGAAACTATCCACACACAGGAAATAGACATTTTTTAAAAGTGGAAAAGAGGAGGAGAGAGGAAGGAGGAGGAAGGGATGAGGGAGAGGAGAGGGAGGATCAGGGAAAAGGGGGAAGGGGAGAAGGAAATGCAATCCAAGGGCCAGAAGCTTTCTACCCACCTCATATCACTAAACTGACTTAGAGAGGGTAGAGCCTAATCAAGGAAGCCAGGTCTTGCTCTCTGTGGCTCCGCCCTGACTCTGGTGCCCTCAACTTGGAACTCATATGGGAGAAAAATTGGTGATATTTACCATTTCCTTCAGCTACAAAAGTGATAACAAGCCAGCCATATTAGCAATAATTATAGCTTTGTTAGGAATAGGAATCACAGGCATTTCCATATCATAGTATTGCAGATCTTTAAAATATCATTTATGTTCATTACTGTTTTAAAATTATGTGAGGTATCAACCTCACACTTGATCTTATTTAAAGCATTAATAAAAAGCACATACATTACTCTATCTATTAAAATAGATAACTTTATTGCAAGACAATTGGTTTCCTTTATACTCCTATATATTTTATTTTATGCATTTTAAAACATTAGTGTGAAATGGGGTTCATATGCTCTACCGGGCTGCCAAAAGAAAAGAAAATAAGGAGGGTTGGAATTCCTGCACCTTACCAGGATAACCCCTAGCGCTGGCACATTTCCTGGGGCACTGTGGATTTCTTGTTTGTTTATAATTTCCCTCTCTTGCAGGCTCAGTCTGACTTCCAACAAGAAGCTGGATAAGCCAGGCCATGGTGGCGCACGCCTTTAATCCCAGCACTTGGGAGGC
The DNA here is from genome assembly GCF_903995425.1 of Onychomys torridus. Lineage (NCBI taxonomy): Eukaryota > Metazoa > Chordata > Mammalia > Rodentia > Cricetidae > Onychomys > Onychomys torridus. Next base: position 27,422,628 of record NC_050455.1, on the reverse strand, counting down.
AGAGGCAGGCAGATCTCTGTGAGTTCGAGGCCAGCCTGGTCTACAAAGCCAGTTCCAGGACAGCTACAGCTACAGAGAGAAACCCTGTCTCAAAACAAACAAACAAACAAACAAACAAACAAAAAACAAACAAGTTGGATAACTTAGACAAGTGAGAGGGGCAGAGGCCTGGGTCTGGGAAAGCTACGAGAGCAAGATCAAGAAAGGAGGTTGGGAGAAGGGGTCACGGACCTTCAGTCAAGCAGTTTAACTCCCCAGGTCTCTTGCCAAGCCGTCATTGGCTGACCTTAGAGCCGGGGTTCCCTTTTCAGAGGGAAACAGTGGGGCCTTGATTGATTTCCTTCCTTATAGCCGAATATGCATGAGGAGTATTGTCCACCACTGGAGGAGAGAAGGGCGTGCTCCCTCATAGGCACCTGTTTCAGGGGTCCCGTCCTGGGTTGTGGGTGACTTGGAGAATCTGCTGCTTTCGAGCTCGATCAAGTCATTTAACAGTCCCCTCTCCTTATCTATAAAATGAAGGTTGTAAAATGTCCCATTTTATATGAGTATTGTGATGAGCAATTGAAGTTTGCAAAGCCATGTTTGCACAGGGCCTGGGACACCGGCAGCTCTCAAAAGCTGGTAGCTATTATTATGGACATTTTAATTATTAATTATTATTGTCATCCTTTTTTTCCCCCTCTGGGAAAGTGGGGCTGTGCTGAGGATGACAATTGTTCCCTGAGCTGGGACATCAGGGAGAGATAGGACCCACTTCCTCACACTCCCCTACTCCCCCCTCTCCCCGCCCCCCAGAAGCCGGGGTCTTCCTCTAGTGACTGACAGTTCCTGTGTCTGCTGACTCACAGCCAACTTCCTCTCATAATACAAACAGGAAAACACACTGGCCAGCACATCCCCAACCCTCCAACATCACACATAGCTGAACGCTGGCCCTGCTCTGAGGGGGAAGTGTCTCAGGGCGGGCGCTGGGGGACAGACCTCAGCAGCAGCTCTTGCAAACGCTACAAGGAGGGAAGAGGCTCACCCTCTAACCGCCTACCCTGCCCCAGCGAGTGTCCAAGGGTGGGAAAGTCGAAAGAAGAAGCTCCTCCCGAGAATGAAAAGGTCCACGCATGTTTGGTCACCGTGCTTGCCCCAGAAAGGCAGCTTCGATTTGGAAGACCCAGGAAAAGAAACCTAGGCTGGGCGCTTGGGGTGAGCCTCCTCTGCTGGACCTCAGCACAGAGGGGGCGCCCAGCAGAGAGAGAGAGAGAGAGAGAGAGAGAGAGAGAGAGAGAGAGAGAGAGAGAGGTCCTCAGCTCTGAAGGCATTACCCATTTTGCTCTCATCCCCCATTTAACTAGGTGTCTGAGTCCAGCCCACCCTGCTGGGTGCGGGAGAGGAGCCTAGATGGCTTTGGGGTCCCACACCTTCTCCCCGTTGCCAGGACCGGGTGCTAAGGTCCTTCGCGGCGCTCTTTTTCCCTGTTTCCACTCTCTGACCTGGCCCTCAATCTCAGTCCCTTTCCCAGACGTTTCTGCGTCCCTACTTTTTGTTCCGGGAGAAAGCTGAGCGCAGACCCCTGATAAGCAAGGCGGTTGGGTAAGGGGCCCAAACCACCTGAAGGCGGGCGCTTGCACAAGGAGCGGCTAGCCCTGGAGCCCTCGGGGCGGGGCCGGGCTGTCGGGGGAGGGCTGCGGGGAGGCGGTGCTGGCTCGGCCGGACCCCCTGCCTCGGACAGCGCGGCGGGCACCCGGGAGCTGAGGAGGCTGCAGCGAGGTGAGGACCCCAATCCCTCGGGCCCAGCTTCTCCGACTCCACCCCATCACCTCCTCCAGGAGCTCTGCGGACTCCCAGGGCCCCTCAGTGTCGGCTCCCTTCTCCTCCTCTCCTTCCTCCCTGCCACGACCCGCCCCTCCTGGTTGCCAGGTCTCTGCCCCCTCCCTCCTTGCCCTCCCCCATGCCCGCGCTGCCCCGCGAGGACACGCCCGCACCTGCCACCTCCAACCCGTCAGCACCTCCTGGCTCCCAGACAGTGCCCAAATGCCCTTGAGCCCAGACGGTGTCACCCACCAAGAGAGTGGAATCTGACCCAGGGCCTGAGGCTTAACACCCCCCACCCCAGCCGGGCCTGGGGATGGGACCCAAGCCTAGAGGAGCCAGAACTGACCCTGATATGGAGTGGGAACCCTGGACCAGAACCCAGTAGGAGAGCAGCAGGGATGGGGGCAGCGGGAATAAAGCCCAACAGCAGAGGCCAGGCGAGGGTCAGAGGCCGGCAGAGCCACAGACAGAATTTAAGGCTTGGTTAGAATGTCGGGGCTTGGCAAGTTTTCTAATACGGAACAAATACAGAGAGGGACAGAGGTGGAGGTAGAGCCAGGTACAGACAGGACAGAGGCCAGAACCCTGGGGGAACTGAATCTGAGGTGGAGCCAGATCCAGGGTATGAAGCAGGGTAGACTGACTCAATGGGATAGGGCTGTGGAGACCCCATCGGGTCTGGTGTGTGTGTGTGTGTGTGTGTGTGTGTGTGTGTGTGTGTGTGTGTTTTCACACTGCTGAGTTAGAGTTGTGTGTCTCTGTGTGTTTTCACACTGCTGAGTCCATGTGTGTGTGTTTTCACACTGCTAAGTCTGTGTGTGTGTGTATGTCTTAACATAGCTGAGTGAGTGTGTGTGTGTGTGTGTGTGTGTGTGTGTGTGTGTGTGTACATGCACATACATGGATGGAGAATGAAGAGCACCTTGGACTACCTCTCCCCTTTGGTCACTCATTTTCACAGCCAGGCTCTCCACCCATCTCTGTTTCCTAGGTGGCCTCTGCGCAGGCTAGGACCCCACACACAGGGATTAGTTGGGGCCCTCTGGGCAGCCTGACCACAGTAGGCAGGATGTGGGGGTGGCCAGGCTAGAGGGACAGGAAGGAAGTCTGAGGAGAGACAATAGGTGGAAGGGGAGGAGGAACTGGGAATGAGCAGGATTAGGATGTCCACCCTGAACCTCGGCTCTGGAAATCAGTGTGAGTGGAGTCTGTTTCTCCTTCTCCCTCTCTGGCCTGCCTTACTCCACAGCTGGATCTGGCCACCTCAATGGCCTCTGCTTCTCCACCTCCACACCCTGCCCTGCCCTGTAGCACTCCAGCATCTTGTCTTATGCTTACTCAGCTGAATGCGTAGAAAGCGGGAACAGAGCTCAGAGGCAGGCACTTGGGGGACCAATACTAGCACCACTTGCTGTAAGAATGGGCCTCAGTTTCCCCTCTTCCTGTAAGGAGAGAGCCTGTTCTTAAGTTCTGGGATGGCTCTGTGCCCAGATCAAAGCCTTCGGGCATTCTTCTTTGAAAGAAGATGGAAGCTGGTACCCCCATCCAGGCCTCAGACTCTGGGGTAGGGAGGGGGGAATCTCAGCCTGAGCCCTCCCTTCACCCTGCACCTCCCCCCAGCAATGGCCTGAGAGCCCATGGCTGCCCCTCAGGACCTGGACATCTCTGTGTGGCTGGCTGCGGTGCATCTGGAGCAGTATGCAGACACTTTCCGACGGCATGGCCTAGCTACAGCTGGTGCGGTCCAACGCCTGGGCCACGAGGAGCTGAGGCATTTGGGCATCAGTGCTACTGGACACCGGAAACGCATCCTGCGCCTGTTGCAGGCCGGTTCTGAGGCTTCCCTGGATTCCCAAGTGGATAGTACCATGGAACCATCTCCCAGCCCAGCCCCTGATGACCAACCTCCCAAGCCTGTGCCCAAGCCCAGGACAGTGTTTGGGCTCACTGGCCCTGCCACTGCCCAGAGGCCTGGACTGAGCCCAACCTTCTGGGATCCAGAAGTATCCAGGGACTCAGGGAGCAGCCAGAGGTCTTCTCCTCTCCTTCCTTCCTCCTCTGAACAACCTTCAGTCCCAAATACCATGGAGATGATGCCCAATGCCATCTACTTCGGCCTGGACTTAAGAGGCGGGGCCCAGGCAGCTCAGGACGTGTGAGTTGGTTTGCTATCCAGGGATCTGATTCTGGGGAGAGGAAGAGTTCAACAGGGCATGAGGACCATTCTTTCCCTTAATAACCAACAGAATTCCTTTCCAGGACTCCAGACAGTTCTCAGGCAACTGCCCCAAGCCCTGCCTTAAGGCCCACAAAAGGCACAGGTAGGCAGGTTGCTAGAGAGGACTTGCGCCCACCTGCATCTCAGACACTCCTTCTCACTATCCCTCCCCTCTTCCTGACAGTGCACATCATGGATCCTGGTTGCCTGTACTACGGTGTCCAGCCTGTGGGGGTCCCAGGAACCCATGACAGGAGAGATGGCAGAGGCGTCTGTCAGGATAGGGCTGAACACAGGTGAGTACTGAGGGACAGTGGTGGGAAGAAGAAGGAAACTTAAGGAGCAGTTGAGTTAGCCACGGTGGCCGTGTGTCCAGCTACTCCTCTAATGCACACTGAGCATTCCCTCTGTGGCAAGCAATCACTAAAGGTGCAGGGCTTATACAACTGACTTGTTTCTGCTCCCAGGTAGCTTGTGAATCAATGGGGCAGACAGACCACACCAGAAGTAGTAAGCAAATAGATACAAAATTAAAATTCCAAAGTACTGCTCCCATTCAGCAAACACTGAGCACTGTTACATGCCAGATAAAGACACTTAGGGAGATTGGTATGTATAGAAATCCCTATAAAAATGAGTATCTTTTTTTGTTAAGATGTATTTTTATTTAATGGGTATGGGTGTTTGCCTGCATTTATGTCTATATAACATGAGCATGCCTGGTGCCCTTGGAGACCAGAACAGGGGATCAGATCCCCTGAGACTGGAATTATGAGTCACAGCTATGAGCCACCCCGTGGGTACTGGGAATTGAACCCAGGTTCCCTGGAAGAGCAGTAAGTGCTCCCAGCAACTGAGTCATCTTGTTCTTACAGGAAGATAGTTAATACATGGTTTTGTTTGTTTGTTTATTTGTTTACTTTTTTTCAAGACAGAGATTCTGTGTGTATCCCTGGTTGTCCTGGAACTCATTCTGTAGACCAGGCTGGCCTCAAACTTGGACATCCACCTGCCTCTGCCTCCTAAGTGCTGAGATTAAAGGCGTGTGCCAAACCACCTAGTAAATTTTTTTTTTAAAATACAATGTAGTAGAACAGGTTTGGGTTCAGGGAGTTAGAAAGGACTGGAGCTTTTCAGTGAGTTATTGCACCATTAAAAAAAAAATCCCCTGAGCTGAGGAGACCACTCAGTGGGTAAAGTGTCTGTGCATAAGCGTGAGCACCAGAGTGCAGACCTCCAGGACTGTCATGCAGAAGCCAGGCAGCATGCGTTTACAACCTCAGTGCTACAAGGGTGAGCAGGCAGAGCCCTGCTGATCTTTGGCCAGCCACTCTAGGTGAATTGACGAACTCCAGGTTCATTGAGATATCCTGTCTTAAAAAATAAGGTGGCTGGGCAGTGGTGGTGGTGCACGCCTTCAATCCCAGCATCTAATCTCTGCTGCAGCTGACTGCATGCCACGCTGTGTCTCCTGATTATTTGTTCCATTTCATGATGGAATATGCACACAACTTGAGAGGAAGCATTTTGTAGAGGCAGGTGGATCTCTTTCAGTTCGAGGCCAGCCTGGTCTACAGAGTAAGTTCCAGCACAGCCAGGGCTACACAGAGAAACCCTGTCTCGAAAAACCAAAAAGAAAAGAAAACAAACAAACAAACAAAACAAAAACCGTGAAGAGCAATTGAGGAAGACCACCAACATTAATCTCTGGCCTGCACATGCATTTGAGAGCACACACACACACACACACACACACACACACACACACACACACGCAGAGAGAGAGAGAGAGAGAGAGAGAAAGGTATACAACATGGAGGGGGGAGGGAGGGAGAGGATAGAGGATAACATCTAAGCAAGAAGTTGAAGGACCTGAATTGAAGAATAGGCTATTCTGAAGGCAGTGTATCCTGGCAGAGGGAATGGTGAGATACAGCTTGGGGAGAATACAGCAGGTGCAATAGGAAGGTAGAGGTATGGCTGGCTCACGTGGCTCTGATCGAGAAGGGTTGATGGCAGAATTAAAGGGACTCCATGGATAGGACCTATAGGGGTGGTCACTCTTACACTTAGTGATATGAGAAGCCACTGGAGAGTTTTGACGTAGGCTGTGACAGGACCCCTCTGTTGGCTTTGCTGGGAATGCTATGGAGGCAAAAGTGGCAGAGCATGTTAAGAGTCTTCTGCAGCGATCTGGGTGAGAGATCTCAGGGGGCAGGGATGGGAGTGGAGTCGATGAGAAGTGGGTAAAGTGTCATTCTATGGTGGTGTACGAGAGGAAAATAGCAGTTAAGTATTGACGTTGAGGGCCTCATCGCGAGGTTCTGCTGTCCTGTAGAGTAACCACTAACCACATGTGATTGCCGAGCGTGTGAAACATGCTGGCCTGCATCAAGAAGAGCTGGAAATGTAAAACATCTGCCAGAACTTACTGCCTAAACATGACTAGATGAATGCATGTGTAGAAAGAACTATCTTGGTGATTTTTTAGTGTGTGGGTGGGTGGTGTATGTATATGTGTGCATAAATGTGTGCACAGGTGCACTCGCCCATGCATTGCATGTGTGGAGGCCAGAGAATGACATCCATTGTCTGTATTGTTTCCCACCTCTTTTTTTTTTTTTTTTTTTTTTTTTTTTTGAGATGGATCTCTCACTGAACCTGGAGTTCAGTGGCTAGGCTGGCCAGCAATTGAGCCCTGGGGATCCACCTACCTCTGCTCCTCACTGCTGGGCTACTGACATTCAGCATGGTGCTTGGCTTTTCATGTGTGCTGGGGATTCAAACTCATGGTGTCATGTTCATGTACCAAGAACTTTATCCACTGAGCCATCTCCCCAGACTCTATCTTAATGACTTTTACATTGATTACATACTAAAATATTATGCTTTGTATATATTGGGCTAAATAAAATATGGACTACTAAGAGTAACCATTTTTTTTTTTTTAAGATTTATTTATTTATTATGTATACAGTATTCTGCCTGCATGTATGCCTGCAGGCCAGAAGAGGGCACCAGATCTCATTATAGATGGTTGTGAGCCACCATGTGGTTGCTGGGAATTGAACTCAGGACCTCTGGAAAAACAGCCACTGCTCTTAACCTCTGAGCCATTTCTTCAGCTCCCAAGAGTAATTATTTTTTAAACATTTTAGAAAGTATTTATGTGTATGAATAATTTGGCCGCATGTCCATCTGTGCTTGGCTGCATGTATATTTGCATACCACTTGCATGCCTATTGCTCTCAGTGGCTGAAAGAGGGTGTTAGATCCCTTGGAACTGGTGTTATGGATGGTTGTGAGCCATCATGTGGGTGCTGGGGATCAAGCCTGGGTCCTCTGCAAGAGCAGCCAATCCTCTTGACTGTGCTGAACCATCTCTCATCTCCCTAGTCCTAATATTTCATTTTTTTAAAAAAAGTTGCTAAACTACATATGTAGTCCTTATTGATTTCTGTTGGATAATGAGGTTCTGAGCACCTAAAAGTGTTGGAGTTGTGGTCTGAGACAGGAAGACTGTGTATCAAGCAAGAGGGAGGAGATAGACCAGGAACTCTGCCTCAGACATGAAATTTGAGGTGTCTAGTACATCCAAGAGGTAGTGACAAGTAAGGCTGCTGACCACATCTGCCTATCATGTGGCAGGGGTGGGGAGGTGGGGGGCCAGTGGGGAGTGGTGGTTTATCTGAACCAGAGATTTCAATATGGAAACTGTCAGCATGTAGAGAGAGTGTGGAGGAGAAGAGACCCAGTCCAGAGCCTTGATGTCTTCCTATGTCCCGAGGTTTGGGGAAGAGGAAGAATCATTAAAGAGACTGAACCAAAATAGCCAGTGAAGGAGAAGGAACGCTAGGAGAAGATGATGTCATCGGAGCCAAAGGAAGGGCAAAAGGAGGAGGGAGAGGCCAACTGTGTCCTGCTGCTGAGCGGGCTGCTGCTTAGTAAGCTGGGGCTGAGACTTGACCTCTGGAATCATAGAGGTCACCGGGGACTCTGACAAGGAGTGGAAGAGGTGAGAGCCAGCTCAGTGCAATTAAGAAAGAATAGAGAGAAGCCGGTTGGTGGTGGCGCACGCCTTTAATCCCAGCACTCGGGAGGCAGAGGCAGGCAGATCTCTGAGTTCGAGGGCAGCCTGGGCTACAGAGTGCATCCCAGGACAGCCACAGCTACACAGAGAAACCTTGTCCCAAAAAACAAAACAGGGGGGCTGGAGAGATGGCTCAGAGGTTAAGAGCGCTGACTGCTCTTCCAAAGGTCCTGAGTTCAGCCATCTGTAATGAGATCTGGCTCCCTCTTTTGTGAACATAATAAATAAATAAATATTTTTAAAAAAACCAAACAGGAAGAATAAATAGAAAGGATTGGAAATAACAGACATATCACCCCACTTTTCTGCCAAGAACAAAGATTTGGAAGTGGAGTAACGCCAACAGTTTTTATATGGGATGTTGTATGTGTCTGTGAGTGAATAAGAACAAGTTGGTGGAGAGGAGGGTGAGAAAATCCACAGTGATGTCTTTGTGTAGGGAGAGTTGTGGAATCAAGTGCATGGAGGGAGTCAGGCTTCAGACAGGTGTTTATTACAGTCACAGGAGGTAGGCAGAGTACGTGCGTGAAATCGGATTGATGTGGTGCTGTGAGTCTGTGGGGTTCTTGTCTGATTGCTTCCATCTCTCAGTGCAATAGGAAACAAACCTTAGTTGTACCACAGTCTGGGACCTTTGAAAACTACAGGTGCCTGGGCCTACCTCCCAGAGTTGCAATTTTAAGTGTCTGCAATACTATCCATATACTGATATTCGCTTAAAGCTTTCCCAAATTTTGTACTGCTGAGGCCAAGAACCACTGGAGAAGTAGAGAAATCTATCCTTTGCGTGAAGATGGCATAAGCAAAGAGAGCAGAGAGAGTGTGGCTGGACTCTAGCGAGCAAGGGCGACGTGGAAGAAGATGAAGTCAGAGGCTTCATTTTGCAAACCCTTGCAGCCCATGCATAGAAATCTGAGTTTACCCTAACTATGAATGGGGCATTATTGAATGGCTTCATGTAGAGGAATGCAATGATCTCATTTGCATTTTTCAAAGAGCACTAGTGGCTCTGAGGGACGGGATTGTGGGAGGGAGGACAAGAATGAAAGCAGGTGACCAGTTGGGCAGATTGCTTCATGCCAGCGAGAAGCGATGGAAACTAATCCGGGGGAGAAAACCAAGAACATTTTGGAGAGACAACAGTCATATTTGTTGGTTAGCTATGAACAACTGAGGCAGGACAGCGCTTGCACACCTTTCCCACGTCCAGAGGAGAGAGACTGACATTTCCCAGTAAAACCTCCAAGTGCGCTCAGGAGGAAGCTTCATGGCAGCCTTTTGGGTTGCCAGCCTCTTTATCCCATTCGTTTACAAAGCAGATCTCGCACCTGCCAGACATGCTGCAGGTGTTTTGGGTAGGGGTGGGAACCTACCAAGAGATTGTCAAGGGCACCTTGCTTGACCTGTGTTCCTTCCTCTTGTACCCATCATGCTCAGCAGACAGGATCCGGAAACACGAGAGGATCCTGGCTATGCCAGCCTCGAGCTACCTGGGGACTCCATCCTTTCGCTACCCACCCAGGGTGCAGAAGAGACCAGTGATGACCTCATTTCACCCTATGCCAGCTTCTCCTCCACGGCAGATCGTCCCGTGCCTCTTCTCAGTGGCTGGCTGGATAAGCTCTCACCTCAGGGGTAGGGCTGCTGGGAAGGGAAGGGAGAGGAGGAGGGATGAGAGGTAGGGGACAGGTTCTAGGTGATCTGAGTGATCGCCCACAGCGTGCGTTCCCAAACACTTAGCTGATCTCGGCCTCTTCCCTCTTCAGAAACTACGTGTTCCAGAGACGCTTTGTGCAGTTCAATGGAAGGAGTCTGATGTACTTTGGCAGTGACAAGGTAGGGGACTGGAGCTGTACATAGATAACAAAGAGAGAGATAGGGAGGTCCGAGAGAGGCTGAGGACTAGAAGGATGGCCACAGCTGCTCAGTGTCAGCATCTGAGGTCGCTGGCTCAGCAGCTGAAACCATGTGGCTTGAATGCTGAGCTCATGAAAATTCTGTGCATGTGGCTCAGTTTCTGTCCCCCCTGGATCTCTCCAGGACCCCTTCCCCAAAGGTGTGATCCCTCTAACAGCCATCGAGATGACCCGAAGCAGCAAGGACAACAAATTCCAGGTCATTACTGGCCAGAGAGTATTTGTGTTTCGTACGGAGAGCGAGGGTGAGGCCCAGAGCCCACTGGGTTAGGGTAGGAGGGAGGCTAGGTTAGTACATATCCCACTGACCTGCTTCCCTGTCGCTGTCCACCCCCCCCCCCCACCCCACGCCCCCACCAGCTCAACGTGACATATGGTGCTCCACACTGCAATCCTGCCTGAAGGAACAGCGCCTGCTGGGCCACCCCCGCCCCCCTCACCCACCACGACCCCTTCGCACTGGCATGTTGGAGTTGCGTGGACACAAGGCCAAGGTGTTTGCTGCCTTGACCCCTGGAGAGTTGGCATTGTACAAGAGTGAGCAGGTAAAGAGGGCTGGGTGGGAGCTGAGGAGCACAGCTAGCCCATTCTGGAATCTAACGGTGTTGTGGCCCCCTGCCCCTGCTAGGCCTTCTCTCTGGGCATTGGGATCTGCTTCATTGAACTGCAAGGCTGCAGTGTCCGGGAGACCAAGAGTCGAAGCTTCGATCTGCTCACACCCCATCGCTGCTTCAGGTGGGGCCTAGATTGGTGGAAGGCGAGGCTAGGCTGTTTTTAAGGGAGATCCCAAAGGTGGAGAGGGATGGAGAGCTCCTCAAAAGGGTGTCAGTGGGTATAAATGACGAGGTCATGAGAGTTCAGTGAACAAGGTCAAGATGTCAGGAAAGGAAGATGGGGATGCAGCTCAGTTGCCTGAGTTGCTTGTCTGGCGTGCACAAAACCCTGAGTTTGATCTCCAGCTTGGCATAAATCAGGCATGGTAAAGCATGCCTCTAATCCCAGCCCTTGGAGCCAGAGGGTCAGAAGTTCAAAGTCATCTTCAACCATATAATACGTTTGAGGCCAACCTGGGATAGATGAGACCCTGACAAAAATTAAATAAAAGTAATAATCCTGTCCCAGGATTGGCCCCAAGTAGCTCCTGTAGGAATAGCCATTGGGATAGGATGTGGAGGGAGAGGTCCATGCCCATGGACTGGCTGTCCACCCCTCAGCTTCACAGCCGAGTCTGGGGGGGCTCGACAGAGCTGGGCGGCCGCTCTGCAAGAAGCAGTAACCGAGACCCTGTCTGACTACGAGGTGGCTGAGAAGGTCTGGTCAAACCGGGCAAACCGACATTGTGCCGACTGCGGGGCCTCCCGCCCGGATTGGGCTGCTGTCAACCTGGGGGTAGTCATCTGCAAGCAGTGTGCAGGTGAGAGGCGGGCCTCAACTCCAGCACGAATGGGGAGGAGAGGGACTGGCAGGGGGGCCTTGGCCAGGACTCAGAGTACTCTGCCACGTGGCTTTCATGTGCTTACAGGTCAGCACCGGGCCCTGGGCTCTGGGATCTCCAAGGTGCAGAGCCTGAAGCTGGACACGAGTGTCTGGAGTAATGAGATAGTGCAGGTGAGGGGTCTGAGGGACGAGGAGGACGGGGATGGAAAGGGAGCATCCAAAAGCAGACTTTGGGTCCAGCTTGGGGACGAGGCTGTTTGGAGACTTTTGAGCTCTCTCACTCGTCTCTTGTCACCCTGTAGCTGTTCATTGTCCTGGGGAACGATCGTGCCAACAGCTTCTGGGCAGGGGCACTACCCCCAGGCGAAGGGCTGCATCCCGATGCAGCCCCTGGCCCTCGGGGAGAGTTCATCTCCAGAAAGTATAAGCTGGGTCTCTTCCGGAAGCCCCATCCTCAGCATCCGGATCACAGCCAGCTTCTACAGGTAGGAGGGACAGGTTGGTGTTCATGGAGGATGGGATGCAGACCGTATTGGAATGCCTAGACCTGGGTGATAAGAGACCGTTCCTGGAGGAGCTGCATATGAGGCTGACAGAGACTCTCCCTTCCCTGTAGGCACTGTGCGCAGCTATGGCGGGACCCAACCTGCTCAAGAACATGACTCAGCTCCTCTGTGTGGAAGCCTCTGAGGGAGAGGAGCCCTGGTCCCCTTCAGCCCTCAATGGCAGCTTGCTTAGCCTTCAACCATCAGGTCATCCTCTCAAGTAACTCCTCTCTTTCCCTAGGAGTTCTCACACCCAACCTATGACTTATCTCTTTGAGGAGGGGCCCCATTACCTCATTCCCCTATCTATCACAATGGCAGGCTTGGCAGTTTCCCCACCCCTCAGACTTCCTGAGGTCAAGAGTTGACTGCTGAGAGCCTGAGGTCACTGCGAATCATAGAACATGCCCAGGTGTTAGTACACTACCATCTTGACAGCGTCAACTCGCCAGGCAGGTCTCATCTTCCTGGGGACATTCTTATTGTTTGAATAAGTAGTTGGCTTAATGGTTTTTTTTTTCTCTCTCTCTTTTTTTTTTTTTTTTTTTTTTTTTTGGCTTCCGTTTGTCAGGCCAGATAGGCCAAGACACTTGAACGATGGCCATGCTCTGAAGTGCCCACTGCCTGCCTGGTAGGGAAAGAAGTAGGCAAACCCTGTGCTAGAGGCCTCTCTATGTCCTTTCCCCGTGTCACACTCTTCCAGTCTGGGTAGTGAGGGACTCAGACCCATTGGGTTGGCTGCACTCCATGCTGTTAGTGGAGGTGGGTCTCATGGTCTAGTCCCAGTGGATGTGTTTTCCTAAGGGAGTCATGCCTCACCTGATCACTTCTTCGCCTTGCAGACTCCTCCCCTGGAGTATACAATGAGGTGGTAGTGCCTGCCACTTACAGAAGTTTCCTATACTGTGGTCCTATCAGCAACAAGGCTGGAGCCCCACCCCTTCGCAGAGGCCGGGATGGTGAGCAGGAGCCAGGGGATAGGAGGAGACAGGTTAGGTGTGAATGTGCTACAGAGAGACAGAAGGACAGAGCTGGGATAGGAAAAGTGCCCTGGAGTGGGCTGGGATGCTGGGGGTGAGAGAGGGACAAGGTCAGGTCACAGCACTAGATGATAGTTAAGAGATTCTGCTCTGAGGTCAGACTAGCTGGGCTAACTGTCCTCTCTGCGCAGCTTCCTATTTGTATGACACAAACATGCTGCACAGATGGCAGCCTCAGTTTTCCCATCTGCAGAACAATACTTCAACATAAACACACGAGAGAGCGTGCCTGTGAAGACTCTGTAGTATCAGCCATAGGAAGAGGGCGTGACACAGGAAATGAGTATGTGGGAATGGGGAGTGTGAGATGGGGAGGATGACAGCTCCTTCATCTCTCTTCCACTTAGCTCCTCCCCGCCTGTGGTGTGTGTTGGGAGCTGCCCTGGAAATGTTCGCAACAGAGAGCAGCCCTGAACCCCTCGGCCTTCTCCAGCCCCAGGATGTCGTATGTCTGGGTGTAAGCCCCCCACCTGCTGATCCAGGTGACCTTGACAGGTGACACTCCTCTCTCCACCCTGGCTCTTACCAGTGCCCAGCCTGTCAACATCGTCATTGTCCCCTGATGTCCTCCTGACCTCATCCTCTCTGCAGGTTTCCATTTTCCTTTGAACTCATCCTCACTGGGGGAAGAATCCAGCATTTCGCCACAGACGGAGCAGACAGTCTGGAGGCCTGGATCAGTGCAGTGGGCAAGGTGAGGAGGCAAGACACCCCTCTCCAACAGCTCATGATCTCCCCATTTCCTTCCGCTCCCACCCTGTTCTCTTCTAACGGGCAAAGCTGGCTGGGTGCTTATTCTGCGCCAAGCCCTGTGTTTTAAGAAGTGCCCACTAGGCCGGGCAGTGGTGGCGCATGCCTTTAATCCCAGCACTGGGAGGCAGAGGCAGGTGGATCTCTGTAAGTTGGAGGCTAGCCTGATCTACAGAGCTAGTCCAGGACAGGCTCCAAAGCTACAGAGAAACCCTGTCTCAAAAAACCAAAAAAAAAAAAAAAAAAAAAAGTGCCCACTTACTATCTCATTTAATTTTTACAACAACCTTCAGAGGTATCTTTAATGATATATTTTATGGAAAGAAATGTAGTCTTAGAGGTTAGGGATTCATTTGGTCACAGAGCACAGCTCTAAAATCCAAGTGCGCGTCTCTAGAGCTCATGACCCAGCCTCCCTGTGTTCTGCCCTCTTCCCACAGGGCACCTGCCTCTCATCTTGATAGCCTCTTCCTGCCCCCAAGTTTTCCAATAGGCAAACGCTCCTTTATTTATTTATTTTTTCTTTAATGAAACAGGGTGTTGCTATGTAGCCCTGATTAGCGTGGAACTTGCTATGTAGACCAGCCTGGCCTTAGACTCGAAGCAATCCTCCTGCTTCTGCCTACTGAGCACTGGAATATCAGGCATGCACCATCATGGCCAGCTATAAGCTACTTTCATAAATCTTACTTTCTCCATACCTCGACAAGCCAGTCTCTATATCTTAGCCTCCTTTCCTGGAAGTAAAAAAGTTTCGGCTCAGAGCCAGACATCCTGAGTGAGATCTGAGTCCTACAACTCAGCCCCAGGAGCTCTTCCGTGTCTGCAGAGTGGGTGTGAAGATTCACCCCGAGGGATGCGGATTAAGTGACATGTGAGGCCCCCACACAGTAAGCCCTCTCTCTGTGGGCGTTGAAATAATGGTGGTGGTGATGCTGCTGATGACGACAATCTCTCCCACCTAAAACAGCTTTTCCCTCCTGAGTTCTGTTCACCTTCAACTTTTCACCCCGTGCCTTCCTTCCCTCCTGACAACTTCTCAGAAAGTTGTGTGCTCCTCCTTAACCCCTTCCGGCTGCCTTCCTCTGCCCAGACTCTCCTAAGCTGCCACCCTGAATGTCACTAGTGACTTCGCAGGTCCAGAGGCCTCCCGTATCATCTCTGCTGCAGCTGACGCTCTGTGCACCATGCTGTGTCTCCTGATTATTTGTTCCATTTCATGATAGGATATGCACACAACTTGAGAGGAAGCATTTTGAATCTTTCATAGCAGTTTGGCAGAATGATTTTATTTGTTGAATCTAATTATCCAAGTTAAGAGTTCGTATGTCTTTTTTTTCTCTTTTAAAAATAGTTTTTACATATATATATATATATATATATATATATGTGTGTGTGTGTGTGTGTGTGTGTGTGTGTGTGTGTGTGTAATGTTTGGCCTGTATGTATGTATGTATGTATACAGTGTGCATGCACAGTGCCCACAGAGGTCAGAATAGGGCATCAGATCCCCTGGCACTGGAGTTGAGGATGGTTGTGAGTCACTAAGTGGATGCTAGGAATTACAACCCAGTCCTCTGCAAGAGTAACAAGTGCTCTAAACCGCTGAGCCATCTCTCCAGCCTGTCTTTGTTTCTTCATTTTAATTTTCTAGCCATTAATTTTTACTATTTTAAAAATTTTTTTTCTTTCTTTAAGATTTATTTATTATGTATACAGTGAGTGTTCAGCCTGCAGGCCAGAATCTCACTACAGATGGTTGTGAGCCACCATGTGGTTGTTGGGGATTGAACTCAGGACCTCTGGAAGAACAGCCAGTGCTCTTAACCTCTGAGCCATCTCTCCAGCCCAATTTTTACTATTTTTAATGAGAGTGTTGGTGACAGATTGTAACCCTTAAAAAACAATAGCACCCCCTAGATGTTTTTACCCTAGGGTTTGCAGCTGGAACAGAATTCTTTGAGTGGGACCTCAAAACATCCCCTGTTCCATGAACCCTCCCTGTTGTGTCCTGCTGGGAGGGTTGCCCAAAGCACAGCGATTCTTCAGTAGAGCATGTTGGCTACTCACTCCTACTCTCCCACCTAACTTAGAGAGCAAGACAAGCTGGGTGGTGGTGGCAGAGGCAGGCAGATCTCTGTGAGTTCAAGGCTAGCCTGGTCTGCCGAGTGAGTTGCTGGACAGCCAGGACTACACAAAGAAGCCCTGTCTCCAAAAAACCAAAAGGGGGGGGGGCGGAGCGGGGGAGGGGAGCAAGACAGCCACACAGGGGCTCCTATATGCTGGAGCAAACTGAATGAATTTCTTCCCTGTCTTCTGTTCGTCTCCTTTGCTCTCTCCCCATCCCACTCCCCCCCCCCCCCCCCACCTCCCGTTCCTCTGCTGTCCCTTCACGGTCTCTCGCTCTTATTTGCTCCCCCCCCCCCCCCCCCCCGTCTTTTCCTTACTTTCCCTTCCCGCCCGTGTCCACTTTGTCTCCTCAGTGGTTCTCCCCGCTCAGCTGTCACCAGCTGCTGGGCCCTGGGGTGTTGCGGATGGGACGCCTGTTTCTACGGTCCCCCTCCCATGCCAGCCCGGCCCCTGGTCTCTGGCTGTCAGGGTTCGGCCTCCTTCGTGGTGACCACCTCTTCCTGTGTCCAGCGCCGGGCCCTGGTCCCCCAGCCCCTGAGGACATGGTGCATTTACGGCGTCTACAGGAGATCAGTGAGCAGGGGTGTGGGCGGGGCTAAAGGGTGGCCATGGGCACGTGCGGGACTGGACCTTATTTTATTGTTTTTCGAGACAGGGTTTCTCTGTGTAGCTTTCCGCCTTTCCTGGAACTCACTTTGTAGACCAGGCTGGCCTCGAACTCACAGAGATCCACCTGCCTCTGCCTCCCAAGTGCTGGGATTAAAGGTGTGCGCCACCAATGCCCAGCTTATTTGGGGATTCTTATGGGAAAGAGCAGAATGTGATAGCCCAAATAGAAGTTCTGAAGTCACACTACCTAGATTTAGACCTCATTCCCATCAATTCCTAGCTTGTGGCATTGGAGGAGTTACTCAACTCTTCCATGCCTTGGTTTCCTAACCTTATAATGGATGATAGTTAAGACCTTCCTCCAAGGGCTAGAGCAAGGTTCAAATAAAGAAATGCATAAAAACTTTTATCACAGAACCTGGCAGGAGGCAATTTGTAAGTACTCAATAAGTATTATTTGCTGGTTGGGTACCGGGATGAGGGACTGACTATGAATCTTCACTGTTGTCTTCTGAAAGAGGAACATGCTAGAATAATGCAGTAGGACTCAGGGAACAAGAGACCTGGGTTTTAGCTCAGCTTTGCCATTTTACAGCAAACAGTGTTAGGCAAATTATTTATCATCTGAGTACTTGTATATAAATGGGTGTAATAGTGTATAGTTCACTAGTGGAGCATTGTTAATCTGGCTGTAATGATGTTGATGATAATGTTCAAGGATTCTTCTATAGGTGTGGTCTCTGCAGCTGAAACTCCAGACAAAAAGGAGCATTTGGTTCTGGTAGAGACAGGAAGGTAATGTTCTACTTATCTCTGACCCTTTGAACCATCTTCTCACCCCTTCCTTCCTGCTTCCTCAAAGTTGCTTCCCCATTTAGGGAACTATCTGGGCTTGGTGTTGTTGCCCCCTGCTGGTCGCTCTGGGAATTCAGCTCTATATTTCTCATCACCTTCTGATCTGATCTCTGGAGCTGGCTCTGACTCAGGCATCTTGGGTCTCAGGACCCTGTATTTGCAGGGGGAAGGCCGGCTAGACTTTGCAGCATGGAACACAGCCATTGGGGGTGCTGCTGGAGGGGGTGGCACGGGGCTGCAGGAACAGCAGATGAGCCGGGGAGACATCCCTATCATTGTGGACGCTTGTATCAGTTTTGTAACCCAGCATGGTGAGTGGGCACTGATGGACAGAGGGACTGAAGAAGCCAGGGTGTGTGTGTGTGTGTGTGTGTGTGTGTGTGTGTGTGTGTGTGTGTGTGTGTGTTACCTGAAACATGACACCAGCTGGCCATGTGACTCTCTCTCAGCCTTAGTTCCCTCATCTATAAAATGGAACCAACCGTCCTCATTTTCCAGCGAGTGTGACAGCGAGATGGTGTGTGTCACAATGAGCACAGGGCCTGCCAGGGTGTCCCTGCTCAGAGGTGGCACTGGTATAGAGGGTGAGAGGAACACAGGAAATGTGAGGATTCAGAGAGATGTGGTGGACTGAGAGGAGACACGTTGTAGGCAAGGGCTAATCTGGGCAGTACCAAATCCCTGAAGGGCTGAACAGAATGAGTCTATGGGAGAGAGAATGGGGGGCGCTTACCCGCCAACCCCACAGCTCCCCAGAGTTTTCTTGAGTGCGAGCAGCAGGAAACATTAGATAGAAGGATTTAGATTGTGGAGATAAACAGAAAATACAGGAGAGCCTCGAGAGGGCTTGGAACCTTTTCCAACAGGCCCTGACTCGCTCCGCTCTAAGGTATTTATAGAAATGCCAAGGGGCGGAGCAAAAGACCTCCCCCAGCACAGCCAAGTGCAGACCATCTCAGACACCTGCACTCAGGCCCGTGGTCTAGTCATCCTCTCCATGCAGACCTGCTGGGTAAAGCCATGAGGAGCCTGAAAACGGGCTCCCACAAGAGAGTGCCCAGGATGCTGGGTCTTTGTGGAGTGTGGCCCAATGCATTTACATTCTGTATGAACTCTTTTTAGGAGGCTGGGTATTGGAAAAGAAATTCATAGGAAACCAAGGAGGTTACAGGTCCTAGGTTCCATCTCCAGCGCCAAAACCAACCAAAGAACCAAACAAAACAACTGGACCTGCCGGTACAGCCCGGAATTACAACTATTCAGTAATTTGAGGCAGAAGAAGTCTAAGTTCAGGACGTTAGGTTATGAAATAAGTCCAAGGGCAGCATAAGCAACTTAGTGAGAGCTTATCTCAAGACAAAAAATACAGAAAGGACTGAAGGTATTGATTATAGATAAGGTTCTTACCTGGCCATGGAAGAAGCCCTGGCTTTAAACCTCAACATTGAAGGGGGAAAAAAGACACCTTTATGACCATACAGAGTTGCATTTTATCAGTCCTGGGCAATGGATAGTCAGTGGCTCATGACATCCTCCCCACTTTGGCAGTAACCTCACCCAGTGATCTCGCACTCACCCGTCTCCTCGCCCCCTTTTTAACTTCCCTAGTGTTCCTAGGAGGGATTCAGCTGAGACTCCAAGAGAAGGCCCTGGAGTAGACACACCCTTTCCTCCAGGGTCTCTGCATTGCCACGCTCCTTTGATAGACATTGGTTCAGGTGCTACCATACGGCTGTCAGTGTGGAGCTTGGGGAAAAAGGCTCACAGACTACTGGGAAAGATGGGTATTAGGAAAACAAACATCATCAGCTCCCATTATTTGCAGGAGTTATGCTCTCCAAAGCCACTGCAAACACTTAATTACTTGAATACTGAATCTCAGTCCCAAAGGAGAGTCAGGATGAGAGTCCTCTGAACTTCTGGTCACAAGATTTTTACTAATCAATCCATTAAGAAAAACAAAAACAACAGCCTTGTCTGACATGCTTTGTCATGTAAAGGCAGTTTATTATATATATATATATATATATTTGATTCACTGACACGCAATTCAAGGCCAAGATCAGCACAAACGTATATCTGAATGAAGCTTATTTAATGTTCTCTGGAAACCGCATCACAGGATTCTCATACTTTGCAACATTACCCAGCATCTCAACATTCTACACACTCTGGAGGGGGCATTTTAAACAGCAAAATCACCAACAGAAAGACAAGGAACACATGACTAAATATTTCATAAAAGGGATGTGGCTGGGGCCACAGCTCAGTGGCAGAGTATTTGCCTCGTATGTGTGAGGCCCTGGTTTCTATCCCTAGTTCCTCAAAAAAGAAAAGAGAAAAGAAACAGAAGGACATTTATTTATAACCTGGGACCTTAGCTAGGAGCACATGTGTGGGAGAAAGAACTGACTTTTTCTTTACTCTGTCTTTATAACAAATTAACCAAAGGTACACATAGCCCTCTGTAGCCACAGTTTCTACATCTGTATATAAACATAGAAATTTTGAAAAAAGTTGTAGTATATATATTTTTTTCTTTTGTCATTCTTTACATTGTATTAGGTATTATAAGTAATCCAGAGATGATTTACGTAGGATTATATGTAAACATACCACTTTATATAAGAAACTTAAGCATCCATAGATTTTGTCATTTGTGGGGGAGGCTGCCAGATCCAATCCCCCATGGATACTAAACAATGACTTACTGATGTTAGGGTTACAAATAAATTTTGTTGATCAGGTGAATGCTTAATTTTAGAGTGTGTGAACATGACATGCATGACGGTGAGGTCAAGAAAGGACTTTCCATCAGGGAGTTGAGAACCAAGACTGGTCTAGCAAATAGCTGAGACCAAGCAGCCATATACCATGGGGGATGATCATAGAGGGGCTGCTGGGTGGGTGGTGTTCTGTCCTCATGCAATATTGAGCAGGGACTGCTGGCTGGTTTCAGGGCTTCGGCTGGAAGGCGTGTATCGGAAAGGGGGTGCTCGGGCCCGCAGCCTGCGCCTCTTGGCTGAGTTTAGGCGGGATGCGCGGTCAGTGAAGCTCAGACCCCGGGAACACTTTGTAGAAGACGTTACTGACACACTGAAACGCTTCTTTCGAGAGCTTGACGACCCCGTGACCTCTGCTAGGCTGCTGCCTCGCTGGAGGGAAGCTGCAGGTACTTCCAAGACTCAACTGGGATCTCCATTTTCTTCCTTCAGCATCCACAAAGCTCTCTTGTGGAACTGGAGAATGAGCCCCCCTCCTCAACATTCCCCACCCTGGGTGATCATCCAGATGCTTGGCTTGGGGAAATGTCCTAGTCTGTTTCTATTGATGTGATAAACATCATGATCGAAAGCAACTTGGGGAGGAAAGGGTTTATTTGTCTTAACATTTTCAGACCATAATCCATCCCTCTCTGAGAAAAGCCAGGGCAGAAACTCAAGCAGGAACCATGGAGGAAAACTACTTACTGGCTTGCTCCATAGGACTTGCTCAGCCTGCTTTCTTACACCTGCTCATGAACGGCACCACCCACAGAGCACGTGGCCCTCCCACATCAATTGTTAATCGAGAAAATGTCCCCACAGACATGCCCACAGGCCAGTCTGATGGAGACAGTTCCTCAGCTGAGGTTTCCTCTTCCCTGGTGACTCCAGTTTGTGTCAAGTTGACAAAAACTAGCCAACACAGTGAGGAAGGAGGCAGAAAGAGAGACAACCACTCTGGGTTTGTTTCTCAGATCTCTGCCCTCAGCCTCCATTCTCCCTTCCTGGTTCACTCCAGCTCTCCTCTCCTCTATCCCTAGAGCTTCCCCAGAAGAATCAGCGCCTGGAGAAATACAAAGAAGTGATTGGCTGCCTGCCTCGAGTCAACCGCCGTACACTGGCTACCCTCATTGGGCATCTCTACAGGTCAGTATGGTCAGCTAGCTTCCTTTCCTGATCCTTCATCAGTTTAAACCAACGCCACAATTTCATTCATTCATCAATTTCACAAATAGCTGTTACATGAAGGTTTATAAAGATTCAGCGAATGGATTTAGGGACTAAGTAGACTTAGGTTTTAATCAGGCTCTCCTGTTCTAGCCATGTGACTTTAGGTTAGTGTCTTACGGTTCCTGCTGCCGTGAAAAGACACCATGACCATGGCAACTCTTTTTTTCCCCCCAAGACAGGGTTTCTCTATGTAGTTTTGGTGCCTATCCTGGAGCTCTCTCTGTAGACCAGGCTGGCTTTGAACTCACAGAGATCCACCTAGCTCTGCCTCCCAAGTGCTGGGATTAAAGGCATGCACCACCACTTCCCGGCTTACAGAAACTCTTATAAAGGGAAAAAAAATTAATTTTGGTGGCTTACAGTTCAGAGGTTTAGTCCATTGTCATCATGGTGGGAAGCAAAGCAGTATGCAGGCAGATAAAATGCTAGAGAGGTAGCTGAGAGTTCTTACATCTCAACTCACAGGCAACAGGAAGTGATCTGTCTCACTGGCTATGACTTAAGCATATATGAGATCTCAAAGTCACCTCCACAATGACCCATTTCCTCCAACTAAGGCCATACCTCCTAACAGTGCTAATCCCTTTGGGGGTCATTTTCTTTCAAACCACCATAGTTGGCTATCTGTTCTCTGAGCCTCACTTTGCTTGTTTTTTGTTTTTGTTTTAAAGAGGGGGGTGAAGTGGTGAAGTTTCTACCTGATAGGTTATAGGAAAGTGAAATGAAATAACTCCTGTGAAATTCTTAGTCTAACACATGGCATGTCATAAACTTCATAAATGATGAGAAGTCATCATAATTATTGTGTTTGTTAGTCTAAGCCAGGTAAGGAATTGACCCTAAGAAATAAAGATTGTGACGATGCAGCCCCACCTTTACCAGCCTGTTAGGAGGAAAGGTTTTGTGAAGTGGAGTGAATTCTACATCGGTCACACAATATTACAGAGGCTTGCTGACTACAGGACCATTAGCAAATCCAGTTCTTTGCCTGGGTTTCCAAACACAACTCTGTAAGGCGTAAAGGCCACACCCACTCATTGATGTGTCCCACAGCTTCTTTTGCAGCACAGCAGCTGAAATGAGAAGTTACAACAGAGAGTATATGGCCTGAGGGCCCAAAATATTTATTTCTGCCCTTTACATAAAAACTGTGGATATCTGCTCTAGTAATAATCACCCATACCCTAACTATGTCCCTGAGAGAGTCAAAGCTCCTTGAGGCCAATGCTGTCTTTCTTATTCACGGATGTATCCCCAGCACTTAGCCTAGAGCCTGGTATACAGTAGAGGGGCAGTAAGTATCTGCTAAATTAATGGATGTGTTGGTGAAGTATTGATCATGGGCTGGACTCTGGTGCCTCTCTCTCTTCAGGGTGCAGAAGTGTGCAGCTCTAAACCAGATGTGCACACGAAACCTGGCCCTGCTGTTTGCACCTAGTGTGTTCCAGACGGATGGGCGGGGGGAGCACGAGGTGCGGGTACTGCAGGAGCTCATCGATGGCTACATCTCCGTCTTTGATGTAAGGCTTTCCTAACCCTGCCATGCAACCCCTCTGCCCCACCCCTGTGGACTCAGAGTATGGACCCTCATCCCAAAAGCCCTTGCCTACCCCTGCATTGGCAACCTCCTCCTGGGCTTCCTTCTTCCCACTACGTCAACCCCAACATCCTTTCATCATTGATTCCTGGCTCTTCAGGCTTCTGACCCTCTAATCCAGTTCTCCTTTGACCCTGATATGTACCCCCGCCTCCCTCCTTTCCTAGCGGCCCCTGAAATAACTTTTGGTCCCTTTGGCAGATTGACGCTGACCAGGCAGCTCAGATTGACTTGGAGGTTAGTCTCATCACCACCTGGAAGGATGTACAGGTAACTTGCCCTGCCTTAGACTGCTGAGTGGGGCGGGAGGAGCGTCACCATAGAAAATGAGCCTTCTGCCTGCTGCCGGTGGCGCACGCCTTTGATCCCAGCTCTCAGGAGGCAGAACCAGGCAGATCTCTGTGAGTTTGAGGCCAGCCTGGGCTACAGAGTGAGTTCCAGGACATGCACCAAAACTACACAGAGAAACCCTGTCTCGAGAAAGAAAGAAAGAAAGAAAGAAAGAGAAGAAAGAGAGAGAGAGAGAGAGAGAGAGAGAGAAGAGAGAAAGAGAGAAAGAGAGAAAGAGAGAAAAGAGAAGAAAATGAGCCTTCTGTCCACTAAAGGAGGCTTGTTTTCAGTCAGTCTTTCTGCACATTGACCCTCGTCAGCTCTTTGGTAGACAGGGGAATCCCCAGGACAGAAGTGCTTTGGGTGGTGTGCTTGTTCCATTTCTGCCATGAGGATTCTTCAGTACCTTACTTTCTCCATGATACTGAGTATTAAACCAAGGGCCTCACATAGCCTAGGCAAGCATTCTCTCACTGAGATACATGCCCAGCATCCCACTTCCAGGTGCAGGAGATCTCAGGAAAGGCAAGTGTGGAAGTCCATGCCTGTCATCCTAGCACTTGGGGTGTGGAGGTAGGAGGATCAAAGAGTTCAGCCACGTAGATCTCTGCAGGCCAGGGATGGAAATGTAGCTCAGGGCATGTGCTTGCCTAGCACGCATGAAGACCTCAGTTGGATCCCCAGCACCGTACAAAAAAACCTGGCATGGTGATGGCACATCCCAGCACTCAGAAGGTAGAAGCAGGAAGGTCTCAAGTTTAAGGTCATTCTCAGCTATGTAGCAAGCAAAGCCAGCCTGGGTCTGTATGAAGATCTGTCTGAGAGTTCAAGGCCAATGGGAGACCCTGGGGGCTATGGGGTGGGGCAGGAAGAATATTATATAAAATATAATAGCAAGTACTGCTGAGGACATCCCATGTTTCAGGCGTTGCTGACCTCATTTTGGCACCACACAACTCTATCAAGTAGGGAGTCTCATTTTTTTTTTCCAAATAAAGAATTGAGGCTCTTAAGTCGCTTCTTCAAGGTAATAGTAGGTGAGTGGCAGAGGAGGAACGTCGGTAGTCTTGACTGCAAACCTCTTCTTGAAGCCACTGTATCCGAACTGCCTGAGGTGGCACCATAGGAGGCTACCATGGATTCCCCCAATCCTGGGTTCTACTCAAGGACCCAAGGCATGTTGGGAGGGAGGGCATTCTTCCATCTTGGTATTTCTGTAACCTCTGTGTCCTCCTTTATCCCCCCTCAGTTGTCCCAGGCTGGAGACCTCATCATGGAGGTCTATATAGAACAGCAGCTCCCAGACAATTGTGTCACCCTAAAGGTCAGTCTTTAGGGATTGGAAGAGGAGGGAGAAGGGAGGAGGGCAGGCACAACGGTCTAATCAGCATGGGCTCTCTTGTCTGTATGCTAGGTGTCCCCAACCCTGACTGCTGAGGAGCTGACTAACCAGGTCCTGGAGATGCGAGGGACAACGTCAGGGACAGACTTGTGGGTGACATTTGAAATTCTTGAACACGGAGAGCTCGGTGAGTATGGTCACATATTTGTGTGTGTGTGGACACATGACCAAGGCCATCGATGACTTCTCTGTTACCAAATGAGATGACCATTTAACTAGTCAACTCATCCACATGAGAGGGTGTTCACACGGAGAATGGACTCCTTTTCTCAATCTTCTTCTCTCGGCTTCAGCAAAGGGTCCCCTTCTATCTCAAAGGAGGCTCCTTTTCCCCCTTTGACCTGATTGACATGTTAGAAGGGCCATGAATCCATCCCCTGGACCCTTTCTTCCTTCCTACCTACATTCCTCCCCATGGCTTTGAATACCATGAACTGACACCCAAATTAATTCCAGTGCGCTGGAAACTCACTACGTAGATCAAGCTGGCCTTAACTTATGGAAATTCTCCTACTTCTTTCTCCCAGGTTCTGGGACGACAGGTACACACCACCACGCCTGGTTGACAGCCGAAATTTTTATCTCTGGTTAAGACCTCTCCTCTGCACTTTAGACTTACATATCCAATTGCCTACCTGACACCTCCACTTCCCACAGGCATTTCAGTACCAAAGACTGACATTTCCTCTCCTCCTAGGCCCCTCTCCAATATAAAGCCCTGACTATTTTCTAGTTTTGCTTTTTCAGCAAGTAGTACCACAGTCCACACAGTTATCAAGTCCAGAAGCCTAAGGGTCCTATGCCCACCCCTCTTCATCTTCATACTCAACCCACCCATTAATCAGTCCTATTGACTGTATTCAAATCCATCACTTTTCTCCACCTTTGTTGCCCCCCCCCCCCCCCCGCAGTCACAGTCACCATTATCTTTCTGTCTCCCAATATGAACCACCAAAGGGCATAGTTCTAGACTGGGAACAGCTGGACAGTGTTCTGTTTTTTGCCTCTCTACAGTCTATTTTCTGAAGAGCAGACAAATGGACATTTCAAGTATAAACAAGATCCCACTATTCCTATGGTGAACACCTTCTGATGCGTTCCTAATGAATTTGTAATAAAACTCGAAGTCCTTATCACGGCCTGCAAACCCTTGAATGTGTGGCTGTTGTTTATTTCTCAGACATCATCTCACATCAGCCATTCTCTAATCTGTCTCTTTGCCAGAGCCTGGTGTGCCCCTCTCTCTACCATGCTGAGGACTGAACATAGGTATTTGAGAATGGAAGGCAAGCAGGCATCGCTGAGTCACATACATCCCTAATCTGGCCACACTGGCTGTTTAGTTTCCCCCGAGAAGAATCTTGACTCATGGCATTTGTTCTTACATTTCATCCTATAAGATCCTACCCGAAGCTGTGGCGGTGCACACCTCTAATCCTAGCAGTAGGGAGGCCGAGGCAATTGGAGGACAGTCTGTTCTTTATAGCTTCCAGGACAGACAGGGCTACACAGTGAGGCATTGTCTCAAAATAAAGACACATCCCAAACCCAAATCAAACATGTCAATGAAAAAGATCATCCATGATCTTGGGTACAGTTTGCTTTGCTTTATCTTTCAAATAGATGGATGAACCCCATCTACAAATGTAACTTTTAACAGGCCTTGCCCAACTAGCCTACCTCACATGCTCACCCACTTTTCTCTTTGTCCCTTTGTTCCTCTGTGTGTCTCTTAAATATGGTTATTTCAAAGTGATTATTGGGGCTAGAGCAATGGCTCAGTGGTTGAGAGTGCCACAGAGGACCAGAAGTTGGTTCTAAGCACCTACACTGGGTAGCTTACAACTGCCTGTAATTCTAGCTCCCAGGAAAACACACACACACACACACACACACACACACACACACACACACATTAAAAATATATCTTTAAAATTTTTTGAGTCATTACTGGTCTCTGCTTTGTTTGACTGATTACCAGATTACTGTGGGCTCCTTCATTAGGCTGTAGCTTTAAGAAAGTGGGTCATATGTATCATTCACACTAGTGTATCCTGGGGACAGCATGGTACCTGGCATAGCATCAGGGTTAAAATAAATGCCTGTGCTTAGATAGGTGGATGAATGAATTAATAACCAGTGGGAGATGAGGTGGGGACTCCAGGCTTTGTCTAATTTTTGTGATTACCACTTGCCTCAACATCTCCCTTCAGAGAGGCCACTGCACCCCAAAGAGAAGGTCCTAGAGCAGGCCCTTCAATGGTGCCAGCTTCCAGAGCCCTGCTCAGCCTCTCTGCTCCTGAGAAAAGTCTCCATGGCACAGGCTGGCTGCCTCTTCACAGGTGAGCCTCTTCCCTCAGCCCAGCATTCCTCGGGCCTCTCTCCCAGGAGCCTCCACCCAGCATTGCTCTTCTGTGCCCAGGAGTCCGGCGTGAGAGCCCACGGGTGGGGCTGCTACGGTGTCGTGAGGAGCCACCTCGATTGTTGGGAAGCCGCTTCCAGGAGAGGTTCTTTTTGGTGCGTGGCCGCTGCCTGCTGCTGCTCAAGGAGAAGAAGGTGATGTTCCAGGACTAGAGGGATGGGATGCTGGTGGCCAGTCAGGCAGCAGGAGCTATAACGGTACCAACCCGACTCTGCAGCCCATGTCCTCAGCAGTCTCATTGCTTCCCTGACCTTGATCTTTCTGACTCCATGATCACATGTCCCAATGCATCCATGATGATCACATGTCCCAATGCATCCATGACTTCACGCTCTTCCTAACCACAGTGTTCTTGTGCCTCTCAGCCTTACCACCTCTGTTCATGTTCTCAGAGCTCTAAGCCAGAACGGGAGTGGTCTCTGGAAGGTGCCAAGGTCTACCTGGGAATCCGCAAGAAGTTAAAACCTCCAACACCGTGAGTGTGCCTCCTTAGTAGATGAGGTTCATTGACCTAGAGCTTCCTGCCACTACCTCTCTGGCTTTTGGTTACCCTATATCACTGGACCCCTTTGCCTTTCAGATGGGGCTTCACTTTGATACTGGATAAGATGCACCTGTGAGTACCTCCTTACTTGCTAGCTGCTTCTTTGGCTCTGCCCTGCTTCCTCTGTGTGTGTATGTGTGTGTGTGTGTGTGTGTGTGTGTGTGTGTGTGTAGATCAGAGGTCAACTTCAGGTGTCATTCAAGGGTCACCAAGACCTGGGGCTTGCCAGTTAGGCTTGGCTGGTTGGCCGTGAGCCTCAGAGAGCTGCCTGTCTCCAACTCTGCAGCTCGGGGATAACTGGCACTAGCCACCATCCCAACATCGGTTTTCCTTGTCTTTTTAATCAAGAAAATGTATACGTATGTGTCATTTTGCCAGAATTTATATCTGTGCACCATGTGCAAGTCTGGGGTCCACAGAGGCCAGAGGAGGGCATCAGACCCCCTGGAATTGGGATTACAGATGGTCATGAGCCACCACATGGGGGCTTGGAGTTGCACCCCGGTCCTCTGGAAGAGCAGCAAGTGCTCTTAACCACACTTAACTGAGCCGTCTCTCTTACTGCCCCCTGTTTTGACATGGGTGCTGGGGATCCAACTCTAGTCCCTATGCTTGCATGGCCAGCACTTTATACCAACTGAGATCTCTCCCTTAGCCCTTCCCTGTCCTCTCTCCTCCACCGCCCCCCTCTCCATCCCTCCATGCTTAGAGCTAGGACTCCTTGCATTTCCTGAATCACTCTCTTCACCCACAGCTGTCTGTCCTGCACTGATGAGGACGAGATGTGGGACTGGACCACAAGCATTCTTAAAGCGCAGGTGAGGAGGAGAAGGAAGAGCTGGGCTTCTTGGTCCCTCTGGGGACCAGTCATACCCCGCCCCCAGTGCCTCCCAGGTCTACAAGTGCTAACACCTCACTGTCTTCTCAGCATGATGACCAGCAGTCGGTGGTTTTACGTCGTCACTCCTCCTCTGACCTTGCTCGTCAGAAGTTTGGCACGATGCCCTTGCTGCCCATCCGAGGGGATGACAGTGGGGCCACCCTTCTCTCTGCCAACCAGACCCTGGTGAGACCCTCCCTGCAGCATGTCCTAAACATCTGATCCCTGCCCTTACCTTTGTCACGGTGCAGGAGGAAACGGCTTGCCTGCGGCGTGCCAGATGCCCTCCCTTCCTGCCACCACCTCTGTTGTCTCACTTTGTCTCTGTCTCTCCCTCCCCTCGTCCCCACTCTACCTGTGTCCAGCGGCGGCTACACAACCGGAGGACTTTGTCCATGTTCTTTGTGAGTATCGTGCTCGTTCTAGCTTTGTGTCCGCCAGCCCCTGCGTGTGTTCTGTGCTGCCTCTGCCATGGTGCGCTCCATGTCTGTTCTGGTGCAGGCCATCAGTGTGTGTAATAGAGGACAGTGGGGGGGTGATACGATGCAGAAAGGAGAAGGTAATTACGAATCTGAGAAGCAGAAGAAAAGGGTTGAAGTGAATGCATCCTGGAGCCAGACAGATCTGAATTCGAGCCTCATCAACTACCATTTCCTTACTATGTGATCCAGGGCAACTTAACCCCTCTGCACCTCACTCTCCCGCAGCGTGACCCCCTTGCACGGGGTTGTTGTGACATCATATATGTCAAATATTTTGTAGTGTCTGACTCAAGGAAGAACTTGGCCAAGGGTTACTGATACTGTAACTCTAACATCGTGTCTGTCCTCTGCTCTCCCATTCCCATCCAGCCAATGAAGTCATCCCAGGGGTCTGTGGAGGAGCAAGATGAGCTGGGGGAACCTGTGTATGAAGAGCCGGTGTATGAGGAGGTCGGGGCCTTCCCTGAGCTTACCAAGGACACGACCGACTTCTCTTCCACATGGGAGTGGACATCCAAGTCAGAGACACCCCTTGCCAGCCACAGGCCCTTTGATCAAACCTCCCTTGTTTCGGGCCAGGAGGAGAGGATACCTGACTCTTCTTCAGGCCCCCCTTCAAAGAGTAGTACTCAGGCACGGGGGTCCCTGGAGGAACAGCTGCTCCAGGAGCTCAACAACCTCATTCTGAGGAAGGGAGAGCCTGCCACATGTCCAGAAAGCCCTTCCCAGCCTACCAGCCCCCAAACTCCCAGCTTCGCCAGCCTTCCAACACAGGCACCTGGCTTACCCACCCAAACTCCCTGCACTTCCAACCCACCCTCCAGCCAGCCCCTCACATGACGCTAGGGTCAGCAGCTGAGGAGGTAGGTAACCGAAGAAGCCAGGCTCTCACCATGGCAGACACCACTGGGAGCTTCTTCTGCCCTAGATGGATGACTCTGGAATCCAGTATGGTACCATGGAAGGAGCACTGGACTGAGAGCCCTGGGGACTGTGTGTTTCAGGGAA
The DNA here is from genome assembly GCF_903995425.1 of Onychomys torridus. NCBI lineage: Eukaryota > Metazoa > Chordata > Mammalia > Rodentia > Cricetidae > Onychomys > Onychomys torridus. The sequence goes on along the minus strand of NC_050455.1, from coordinate 27,392,569 downwards.
GATTGTGGTCCCTTTCTGGGCCCAGCCCATTTGTCTGGACTATGGAGTCGCTAAAATAAGGAGAGGAGCAAACAGCAAACTATGCTTCTGAGCTATAAGCCTTAATATCTTTCCTCAGTAAGGGCAGCTCCTGTTCTACATATTTGATATAGTGGTTCATTGAGAGGTTTGGGGAATAAGGATGGTTGTACTGCATTAAACAAAAGTGTAAGTTTGGAAGCCAGAGCTATGCATGAGGTCCAAATTTATCTTATTCCACTTTCCATGGACTAGAACTACCCTCAGGCCGTACAGTGGGGTGATTGATGGAGGTTGAGAGCAGGGGCAAAGGGGAGCCAAAAAAGAATGGGTCACTATTAATAAACTTTGGAACCAAAAGGCTCATTTCTCAACAACATTCATTCAACAAATATGTACTGAGCACCTAATGGTGCCAAGTCCAGTGATGCAATATGATCAAACCAAATAGAATCCTTGCTCTCACGGAACCTGAAAAAAGGAAACAGAAAACACACATAGGTGAGTTTAGTACTTCAAAGAAGCTAAACTACGTGAGAGCTTGAGAGTGAACGTGGCATGGCCTTTACACTGGGTGGGTGGGAGTGAAAGCCTCTGAGGAGCAGAGACAGGAGTGCAGGGAGCAGGCAGCAGGCGTGAAAACCAGGCAGTGCAGTGGGAGAGGGAGGACAGCAGCTGGAGCCTGGAGCCGAGCCTGGGTAGTAGGAGAGGCCCACCTTTAATCCCGGCACTCTCCAGCACAGGTGGATCAGAGCTCAAAAGCCAGCCTGGTTTACAGAGTGAATTTCAGGCTGGCCAAGGTTACAAGGCTACATACCGTTTAAAAAAAAAAAAAAAAAAAAAAACATTAAAAAAAAAAAAAAGATCGGGAAAATTTGGAGGACTTGACACAGCAGAGAGAAGCCCTTCATCAGAGCTTCTGGCTAAAGCCTTTGCTAGCAACACAGCAAGAGTTCCAGTACAATTAATTGCTTGAGGTCTTTCTCCCTTCCCAGCTGTAAACCTGCAATTTTCTAGGAATTTCATTAGAAATCCCATCGACAAGTGTAGAATATGTAATCAGCCCCTTGTGCGACTCCAGTGGCTTTTGGCTTCACTGTATAAGGATTCTGTCTGTAACATGTATCTCTCTTATCAAGAGATAGGAAGGAAAGAAAAAAGTCTTCTTAGCCATCCTTTAAGGTGTAATCTGAGAGTTGGGCATGGTGGCACACACCTCTAATCCCAGCACGTGGGAGGCAGAGGTAGGTGGACCTCTGTGAGTTCAAGGCCAGTCTGGTCTACAAAGTAAGTTCCAGGACAGCCAGGGCTACACAGAGAAACCCTGTCTAGAAACAAACAAAAAGATATCATCTGAGAACCACCAAAAGAATATGCATGGCTACTGCTAAGACAAATTAATCGCTTGCTCTCCCTTGAGGTGCCCATACCCACACCTGGGTACAAACATACGTTCCCCTGGGTTTCCTCGGGAACACATACCACCACCTCTCCTACTTGGATGTGTCTTACTTTCTTCTGATTGGATTTTTCTCCTCACTCTTGTGCTTTGACCTATATTAAAATATCTTTAATAAAATTTCCAACTCTGCTTCATGATACCAGCTAGTTTTGAAATGCCTTTCAGTATCAAAGCCACAGATCGGAGTTCGGACTGAGTTGAGATCTCCTAAAAGTCTAGGGGACATGCCTTTTAATCCCAGCAGGAGTCAGAGGCAGGTGGATCTCTGAGTTTGAGGCCAGCCTGGTCTACAAAGCCAGTTCCAGGGCAGCCAAAGGTACACACAAAGCTTCACCCTGTCTCAAAAAACAGAAACAAAAAAACAAAGTCTAGGGAAACTCCTCAGGCTGCTGTGGGTGACAGAGTGGTGCCTTATCTCTGTCCTTTCAAAAATGACAAGAGGAGAATGCTTTTGCAGGGTCCCAATCATCATATCCTTGTAGCCTGTATTCTATTTGGATTTTAGGCATTTGGATTTTCCTTGGAAGCAATTACATTTTAAGCATAAAAGGATGTTATCCTAACTCTCTTTTCAATCACTAGCCACTGTAGGAACAGTGGGTTGTGGGAAGAAGCCAGAGCAAGGAGGATGGATGTTAGACCCGGAAAGTGATAATTAAGTCTTGGAGTGGGGTGGTGGTCTTGGAATTTGAGGGAAATAGATCACTAAGAATGTTACACCCCCCCCCCCCACAACCTCCATATGTTTTCTGCAATAGAACCTGTCTCTTGCTGATGGAGGGGATGTGGGGTAAAATAAATTTAGTGCACACTGAGGGCCTAGGGAGATGGATCGGGGATAAAGACACCTGCTATGACCTGCTATGTAAGTGTGAGGACCTGAGTTCAAATCCCTAGAACCCATAAAAAAGCTGGACTTGTAGTGCCAGCGTCTGTAATTCCAGTGCAAGTAGAATCCTCCGAAGTTTGTAAGCTGGCTAGTCCGGCATACACAGCAGAAAAATAATAGAGACCCTGTGTCAGACAAAGTGGAAGGCAAGGATCAACACCCAAGATCGTCCGCTGACCTACGTTGTCATGCACTTGTACACACACACACACACACACACACACACACACACACACACACACACGCCAAGATAAAATTGGTAAGTTGGGGGCATAAAGATCCAAAATGATGGCAGGGGCTTTCCAGGCCACATACCCCTTCACTGATACCATTAGTGCCTACTGGAGCCCAGCATATACCCGTCTTTTCCTCTGAACTGGTTTCTGCGGGCTCCGGGCGTATTTCTTATCCCTCCCACGCTAGCATTTCCAGTTCTGCAGGGATTAGGAAAAGGTGTCTCCCTTTGTCTGAGACATCTTCGCTCAGGTGTCCGGTGACTCAGTTTCCCTGGTCACCTGCACTTAGTGTTGGGACTGGTGATGTGCATATGTAAATGAAGGACCAGAAATAATTACAGGCTGAATCAGTGGCTATATTAGAAATAGAAGCCAGGCGTCTTGACTCAGAAGCTCGAGGTTCTCTCCCTACCGCCCGGCGCACGCTGCGTCCGTCCGGCGGCCGGGGACCCTTCCGGGGTACTTGTAGCAATAACAGGTTCAGTTCCTCTGCTGGCCCTGAGTGCTTCCGCGCCCGCGCAGCTTGACGAGCGTGGGCGGAGCGGCCCAGCTCTGGGGCGGGGCCTTATTGTGGGCGGGGCCTCCTCGAGTTCCGGAGTGGACGGTCTGGCAGCCTTTGCTGGATCCGAGATGCAGCCGCCGCCCCGAAAAGTGAGATTTGCCCGGGAAAGGGGGCATTCTTGGAGGTCTTGGGGAGCGGAGGGAGCCTACGGGCACTCGACTCGGGGTGGAACACAGGGAGTGGCGAGGAGGTCAAAGCCCAACACAGAAGAAACCGAGGAAACAGCCCAGCCTCTCTCGGGCCCCGCCCCCTCACCGCTCCCAGTGAGGTGTTTTGTAGGTCCCCACGCCGGAGTGGAGTATCAGGCTGGGGATCTTCATCTCTTTTTAATCCTACAGGTGAAGCCAGCCCAGGAGGTGAAACTTCGCTTCTTGGAGCAGCTGAGCATCCTTCAGAGCCGGCAACAGAGAGAGGCGGATCTGCTGGAGGATATCAGGTAGCCCCAGACCCCTCACCTTCACATACTCCATCTTCACAGGAGCGAGCGCCACTCCTTCAGCTTACGTCTGCCAGGGATGGGCGTTGTCAGGGGGAGCTTTCTGGCCTACCCATTCATGACCCTCACCTTAGGCCTGCCTCTTCAGATATTGGGGCTATATTCATAAAAAGAGAGCCGCTTCCTAAGACACTTGACCCCACACTACTCTCCTCACTCCCACAATCAGGCTTAGGGCACAATCCCCTCCCTCTTCCAGACCTGTTGGAAGTCCAGCAGACACCGAATCCTGTCAGTCCTCTCATCCCCAGGCCCACAGATGGTCCTCCAGGGGTGGGAGGGTCCTGCTGCGGCTCTGAGCAGTGAGGTGAGGGTGACCTGTGGTGCCGCTGCCAGAGGTGATCTCAAGGACTCTCATCTTTCAAACCCATTCCCTCTGGATGTAGTCACAGTCTGGGCTGGTTCCCCCTTCCTCCTCCTCAAGCTGAGGAGAGAGGGGGTTGAGTGTGGGAGAACAGCAGCAAACAGTGACCCCTCCAACCCCCATCCTACTCCAATCTCCACAGATCCTACAGCAAGCAGAGGGCAGCCATTGAACGGGAGTATGGCCAGGTATCGGACTCCTATCTGGATCTTCCCTCTTGTTCTAGCCTCTTTACACAGGCCGGAGTGCCTCCCTCTTACTGTGGTCAAGAGCAGATAACCTAACGGTGTGATGTCTTTATTCGTGAGTTAATTAGAACAAATTGATTTTATATTAAAAAAAAAAACTTAAAAAAAGAACAAACATCTAGAATCAGCCGGATTTGTGTCAAAACCCTGCTCTACTGCTTACTTAGCTGTGTGATCTTGGACAAGTTATTTTAGTATTTTTGACCTCAGTTGTTTTCTCTGTAAAATGGGAATAGTAATAATAATACCCGAACTCCACATATGGTTATAGGGATTACATGAATTAATGGATGTAAGGCATTTCAGAAATGTATATGTTGTGTAGCCAGAGAAAACAGAATCATAGACCCTGGTTCCAAACTCTCCCCCAGTTGGGGTGGGTCTTCATTAAAGATCTGCGCTTGTGACGGCTTTCTCACCAGGCGCTCCAGAAGCTGGCTGGGCCGTTCCTGAAGAGGGAAGGGCAGCGGAGTGGGGAGGTGGACAGCAGGTGAGTCGCACAGAGTTGGAGGTGCCGGGGAGCTCAGCCCCAGAGATCTCTGGAAACAAGGACCTAATGAGCAGGGAAAGGCATGTGAGCAGCAGCAGGTAGAGCTGATACAGCAGCAGCAGAGGAACTGACCCAGCAAGGACACTGTGGGTGGGGGTGGAAGGCCTGAGTGATCCTGTGGCTGAGCTAATGGGCTGATCGATTGATGGGCTCCTGGATGGGGGCAGCACTCTGTCTCTCGTGGTGTTGGGGTTGGAGGGGGGGGTCTCATGAACCGGTGGAGTGTTTCTCTCTTTAACATAGACCTTCTCTGGGAAGGGGCAGGACAGTGTTTGGTGCCTGGCGCTGCCTACTGGATGCCACTGTGGCTGGGGGCCAAACCCGGCTCCAGGCGTCTGACAGATACCGTGACCTAGCCGGGGGTACTGGGAGGAGTGCCAAGGAGCAGGTGCTGAGGAAGGTATGTCTCAGTGGACGTCGTGGTAAAGGAACCTCCAGCTCAGGACTAGACATGGTTTGGGTCAGGATTCTGTGTATCTTTGCCACTAGGGGACAGAGAGTCTCCAGCGGGCACAGGCTGAGGTGCTACAGTCTGTCCGGGAACTGAGCCGAAGTCGGAAGCTTTATGGGCAGCGAGAACGTGTTTGGGCCTTGGCCCAGGAGAAGGCAGCGGATGTCCAGGCCAGGTGGGCTCTTGGATGACCAAGTAGGACACACGAAGTGTAATGCAAGGAGTGTGGGGTGGAATGAAAATTTCAAAGCTGTGCCTGACTTTTGATTATTTTTTGCCTGCACAGACTCAACCGAAGTGACCATGGGATCTTCCACTCTCGGACCAGCCTCCAGAAACTGAGTACCAAGGTTTGTGGCATAAAGACATGCATAGCATAGTGGTTTGGGGGTCCTGTGGTGTAAAAGTAAGAGTGAGTTGATCCTAGGTTTCCAAGTTTCCTAGTGGTTCATTGCCAGGCACGTAGTAAGCACTCAGTAATGTGGCTCCTTGGTTTCTCTGACTCTCATTTTCTTCGTCTGTGTAGTAGAAACAATACCTTTCTTTTTTGTTCCTTTTATATATGTTTTTTTTTTTCAAGACAGGGTTTTTTTCTGTGTAGCTTTGGAGCCTGTCCTAGAACTCACTTTGTAGACCTGGCTGGCCTCGAACTCACGGAGATCCACCTAGCTCTGCCTCCCGAGTGCTGGGATTAAAAGTGTGTGCCACCACTGCAAACACCATGGACACACCATGTGTTCCTCTACGCATGTGAGAATAGGACTCACGGAGTTCCATCCTCACAGCCTGGTTAAGATGAGAGTATGTGCATAATCAGAAGAAGATGCACATAAAATTGCTGTGATAAAGGGTGACAGTTGGGTGCGGTTGAGAAGGGAGACCCCACTGAACAGGAGACCTGAGTGTCGAGGAGGCAGCCATGCCGAGATCTGGGGGAAGAACATTCTGAGTGCAAAAGCTGAGGAGAGAGTCACTTTGGCGAAGACACATGCACATGAAAAAGGGCAGAGAGGTTTCAGGGACGGCTCATGTGAGATCTGGTAAACTACAGTAAGGCACCGCTTGCATTTTTAGATACGTACAGAAGCCACGAGAGGGTTTTCAAGCCAGTGTTCTGTGTGAGGGTTTTAATGTAGTGCCAGGTGTGTAGTAAACAGTAATGTGAGATCCATTCTGGTTCTGCGTTTAGGTAGGCCTTGGAAGGACCTCCATCCAGGGTTCAGGGCTCCCTGTTGACTCTTCTTTCCATTTCCCAGCTGTCTGCCCAGTCAGCCCAGTATTCCCAGCAGTTGAGAGCAGCGCGTAATGAGTACCTGCTAAACTTAGTGGCCACCAATGCTCACCTTGCCCACTACTACCAAGAGGAACTGCCAGCCCTGCTCAAGGCCAGTACTCATCCAGCTGACTCCTGCCCTTAAGTGAATGCAGACACCATCCCTGTTTTCTCCTTCTTCCCAGGCTGGCCAGGGCTAGTGCTTAGAGTGAATAGAGGATGCCTATGTGGGTTCTGATTCTGCTTCTTGATGGCTGTGTCATACAAGACGTCTGACTCCGCATTCCTTATCAGAGTTAATCCCAGTCTGCCCACATGATAACACTAATGAGGTTCAAAGAGAACGGATGTGGAAGTTTTAAACCGGGCTGGGGTTTAAACATGATGGATTATGATTAGAAACAGTAGCGCCTTATTCCTCATCTCCTCTTTATCCTCACGTTCATGCCCCATCCATGGATGGGTAATCTGCACTAGATGCCTGGGAGAATGGTTGTATTATGGTACCTTGGGGTTCTCTGCAGGTCCTGGTAAGTGAGCTGTCAGAATACTTGAGGGACCCCCTCACTTTATTAAGCCACACGGAGCTGGAAGCTGCAGAGATGGTCCTGGAACATGCCCGCCTTGGGGGGCAGGCAACTTCTCAGGTGAGTGCTGGAGCTGTGAGTGTTCCCTAGTGATGCTTTATGCTCTTTTTTTTTTTTTTTTAAACAAATGCAGCCCCTCCCCCGCCCAATGCAACTCTCACCTTCCTTTCTTCCAGGAAGATCTGGGGACAGGGTTGGGTGGGTGGCATGCGAGTGGCTGTGAATTATCCAACCCTAGGTAAACTGGGAACAAGACGTGAAGCTGTTTCTTCAGGAGCCTGGGGTCTTTTCTCCCACCCCACCTCAGCAGTTCCAGCCAGCAGGGACTGATCAGGTGAGACAACGCTGCTTGTGGAAACAGGCCACATCTAGACAGAAGTATGCTGTAGACCCTTGGTGTCATTGTTCTTGTCCTAGGATTGGTCCGGTGATGGTTCAGCATTGGACAGGGGGTTTCAGAATCCCATTCCCCTCCATCTGAACGCAAACACACCTCCGTTCAGTCCCTGTTCTCTTCATTCCCCTTCTGTCGCTCAACTCTGATTCCATTCCTGGGCCTGTGTCACATGAGCACATACTTGTGTCCACAGACACATACTTGTGTCCTCCGGCCTCCTTGTCCCTGACACCGGAGGTCAGGATGAAGAAGGAAGGGGCTGGAGAGTTGGTTCAGTGGTTAGAGTACGTGCTCTTGCAAAGGACCCAGGGTTTGATTCCCAGCATACACTTGGAGACTCACCACCTCCTCAGGCACCAGGCATGCATGTGATGTGCAGACAGACATACGTGCAGGCAAAACATTCATACACACAGAATTAATAAAATAAATCTAAAAAGGAATTTTAAGCCAGGCAGTGGTGGTGCACGCCTTTAATTCCAGCTCTCGGGAGGAAGAGCCAGGTGGATCTCTGTGAGTTCGAGGCCAGTGTGGTCTGCAGATCCAAGACAGGCACCAAAGCTACACAGAGGAACCCTGTCTCGAAAAAAAAAAATAATAATAATGATAATAATTTTAAAAAGATGAAAAAGGAAAAGGAACTGGTGAGAAGGATAGGATTTTTTTCCCCCTCAAGTAATCATTGTCTTCTTCAGGTGTATGCCCTGGAGTGGGGAGCAGGAGGCACGGCTGGAGAAAGTGGCCTGGAGAAAGAGGTTCAGCGCTGGACAAGCAGGGCTGCCCGGGACTACAAGATCCAGCATCATGGGCATCGGGTGAGGTGAAGGTGCAGGTATTGGGGGGTGAGCAAGAAGAGCTGAGAGAGGGGAACACTGATGCAGTCAGGAAGGGAGGGAAAGGAATTTTAACACAACGGTGTGATCCAGCAGTTAAGAGCTCAGCTTTCGGAAGTAGACAGACTGGAGTTTGTATTCGCTCCTGTGGCTTGTGAATTCTCTAACCCTGGGTAAGGAATGACTTCATCTCTCTGGACTTTGGTTTCCTCATCACTAAAGTGGAGCCAATAATAACACCTACCTCATAGGGAAGGTAGATGACCCAGTGCAAGTGATGTACCTAGCCAAGCACCGGGCTCGGAGTAAGCTGGGGCCCACGGCATCTCCACCCACCTCTGCCATCCTCACCAACCAGGTCCTGCAGCGACTGGAGCAGAGGCGGCAGCAGGCTCCGGAGCGAGAAGCTCCCGGCCTAGAACAGCGGTTCCAGGAAGTGAGGGAGAACATCCTCCGGGCACAGGTGAGCCATAGCCCTGGTCCAAGAGCCGCCGAAATCCTGCCCTCCCCAGGCCACCCGCCTCCACTGTGGTGGAGGAAAGGGGGCAGCTGAGGGTAGACACAGCCAGCCGGGAGGGATATGACCTCTTCCTCCTCACTCCCCAGGTGAGCCAGGTGAAAGGAGCTGCCCGGCTGGCCCTGCTACAGGAGGCTGGCCTAGATGTGCAGCGCTGGCTGAAGCCAGCCATGACCCAAGCCCAGGATGAGGTGGAGCAGGAGAGACGGCTGAGTGAGGCTCGGCTGTCCCAGAGGGACCTCTCTCCTACGGTGAGTTCCTCCTTTTCCCTAACCATGCACACCTGCGGGGGGGGGCTAAAATTCCTTGTTAGAAGGCAGAGTCTCTAAAATGGGAATCACACTATCTAATTCAGAGGATTACCATGAGGCTTAAGTGATACTGCATAGTTTCTGGCATGGAGAATCCTCAATACACTTCTAATGTGGTGATTAAGAACCATGGTTCTGGCCAGGTAGTAGTGGCACATGCCTTTAACCCCAGCACTTGGGAGGCAGAGGCAAGTGGATCTCTGTGAGTTCAAGGCCAGCCTAGTCTACAGAGCAAGATCCAGGACAGGCTCCAAAACTACACAGAGAAACCCTGTCTCAAAAAACAAAACAAAACAAAACAAAAAAAGAACCATGGTTCTGCTGGGCAGTGGTGGTGCATGTCTTTAACCCCAGCACTTGGGAGGCAGAGGCAGGTGGATCTCTGTGAGTTTGAGGCCAGCCTGATCTACAGAGTTCTAGGTCAGCCAGGGCTACCCTGTCTAAAAAAGTCAAAAACCAACCAACCAACCAAACAAACAAACAAACAAACAAACAAACAAACAAAGCATGGTTCTAGGAGCAGTCTGTAAGTTAACTGAATGCCAGCCACTCCACTTAATAGCCATGTGACCTTGGCAAATGACTTAACCTTTGTGAGCCTCAGTTTCTTCAAAAGTAGAGTGAGGTTAATAAAGCTATATGAAATAACACTGGGTTATACTGAAGCTTAAATGAAGCAGTATAAATATGTGATACTTTGTATTAAGCACCTAATTGTTGTAATTGCTATCATTTAGAATCATCCTGCCCTGTGGTGGTTTTGATTGTGAGATATGATGATTGGTTGAGGGGTACTATCTTGAAGGAGGATGCCCATGCCCCTTAGAGAAGAGGGGTGTGGGAGATCCATGCATTATTTGAGACAGAGTCTGTCCTCTATCCCTCTCCAGGCTGAGGATGCCGAACTTTCTGACTTCGATGAATGTGAGGAGGCTGGGGAGCTCTTTGAAGAGCCTGCCCCGCCAGCCCTGGCTACCAGATCCCTCCCCTGCCCTGCACATGTGGTGTTTGGCTACCAGGTGTGAAAGGGTCTGGAAACTTCAAGTGGGCAACAGGGGTGAGGGTGGGGCAAATCTTGACTCCTTCCTTGTGGGGCTTAGGCAGGACGTGAGGATGAGCTGACTATCACAGAGGGTGAGTGGCTGGAGGTCATAGAGGAAGGAGATGCTGATGAGTGGGTGAAGGTGAGTATGGGACCCTGGGTTGGGGGCAGTGGGAGGACTTGTGTGTGGCTCCCAAGGACTCATCCAGGTAATGCCAGAAACTTGAGTGCTGAAGAGGCAAGGTCACGGACTGCTGAGCAAGTCTGATACCTGTTCACATTGCTGGGTGAGCAGGCTCGGAATCAGCATGGCGAAGCAGGCTTTGTCCCCGAGCGATATCTCAACTTCCCGGATCTCTCTCTTCCTGAGAGCAGCCGTGGCAGCAACCCAGGAGCAGAGCCCACAGGTAAGGAAAGGAAGTTTGGGATTCAGGGACCGTGGGTATAGATACGGCTTACTGGATGGTTGTGGAGTGGCGTTGCACAACAACCCACTGCCTTAGTTCATTTTCTCTCCTGGGCTCCTGTAGCATTCCTGGCCCGTGCCCTGTACAGCTACACTGGACAGAGTGAGGAGGAGCTAAGCTTCCCGGAAGGGGCACTCATCCGCCTGCTGCCCAGGGCTCAAGATGGCGTGGATGATGGCTTCTGGAGGGGAGAATTTGGGGGCCATGTTGGAGTCTTCCCATCTCTACTGGTAGAGGAACTGCTTGGCCCCCCAGGGCCACCTGAATTCTCTGACCCTGAACAGGTGAAGTTTCATTCTCCCTCAGTTCCCAAGTACCTCTGGGTTGGCCCTTTCACCTCAGGAGTGCTCCATGTTAATCTTAAAGCCCTGTTTCCTCCCCAGGTTTGCCTCCTATGGTAGCTTGGCCTCCCTGTGTGCTTTGGCTGGGAAGAGAAAATAGAAACCAAGGCACCCTTCATAGGAGTTTGGGAACTTTAGGGCCAGCTAGGCCTGAGTACAAATTGCTATAGCGTGACATTGGGTGGTTATTTAACTCCTCTGAGCTGCCTTCTTCGTGTGTAAAGTAGAAACAAGAGCTGTTTAAACAGGCTCACTGTCATGACTAGAGACGATCGAGGTAAACTCCTTAGCCCCATGGAACACAAGAAGTGTTTGAATTTGTGTTGCCCTGTCATGAGGCAGCAGGGATCATACAGGAAAGTCAGAACACCCCAGGGCCGGCCAGTACTCCGCCACTAAGTAACCCTGATTCTGACAGATGGCTCAATCTGGAATCTCACTTCTATTGTAGCAGCCACCTGAATACATAGCTCACGGGGTGGTGGTGAAGGTTGAGGACATTTGTATATGTGCAGTGTTGGCAGAACACCTGTCGGATAATAACTAGTCGGTACATATTGACTGTTGAAATATATATCAGTTACAACCCTCATTTGGCTGCTTTCGGTATTGAGAAGGAAGGGGAGAGAAACAGAGTGGGGTGAGAGGAAACGCCGGTTAAGCCTTCCACAGACCAGGAATGACTGATGCCTACCCTGTCTCTAGACGCTGCCATCCCCTTCTCCTCCCAGTTTTTCCCCTCCTGCACCCACCTGTGCCTTGGAAGGGTCCGCTGCACCTGCTCTGCCTGTGGGTGAGTAGAGAGAACTGGAGCCTAAGTAGCGGCCAGGAAGAAGTTTAGACTCTGCCGTACCTGCTCCTGTGTGCCCTGGTGGACCTTGCCGTAAGGCCCATGGCATATTGATGGGGCGGAGAGCTTGGATTTGGAGCCAGGTTCAAAGTCCTCTGTCCCTTTCTATTGTATGACTCGAGGTGGAAGGCTTAACCTGTCTGGTTCTCGGTCTAGGTTTTTCGTTGTTATGCTTTAGTCTTTGGAGATAGGGCTAGCCGTAAGCTAGCACTCTCCCTGCCCCGGCCTCCCCCATGTGTTGAGATTAGAAGTATGAGTCACTAGCCTAGCTTGGTTTTTACACTCTTTATAAAGTGAAGGGAACGGCACTGCTTTATTGAATTGTTATCAGGGGCTGGAGAGATGGCTCAGTGGTTAAGAGCACTTGTTGCTCTTGCAGAGGATCCAAGTGTGATTCCCAGCAATCACATGGGAGCTCACAACCATCAGTACCTCCAGTCCCACTAGATCTGACACTCTTCTGATCCCAGTGAGCACCAGACAGTTTTCATGCAAGCAAAACACATGAGAAGAAAAAGTTAACCAAGATGTCTGTTAAGAGTACACAACATTGCTGGGCGGTGGTGGCGGATGCCTTTAATCCCAGCACTCGGGAGGCAGAGGCAGGCGGATCTCTGTGAATCTGAGGCCAGCCTGGTCTACAGAGTGAGTTCTAGGACAGAGAAACCCTGTCTTAAAAAACCAAAAAAAGAAGAAGGAGAAGATACAACATTGTGATTGGCTGTTTTAGATCATCATTTTAAAAATCATCTATCTTTTCTCATGGCATTCTTACATTCTCCCAAAATGTACCTTTTCCTCTTAGTGTCCTTGAACTCTGAAATATAATACTTACCTTTGGATTCATTTCTCCCTATATTTTTGGGGGTGCTGGAGATCAAACTAGGATATTGTTTATGCTAGGCAAGCATATCTAACCCCTAAGTTATGTCCCCAGCCCCCTAGTTTTCACCATGAAATACTCAGCTTTTCTAATGTAGTCTAGCATGTCCACCTTCTCCAAGTCAGGCTCCCTGACTCTAGAGTCACTATCATCTCTTCCAACACCCCTACTTCACTTTGAATAAGTTAGGACTTAGGCATCCTGCCCCCCCCCCTCGTGTGTGTGTGTGTGTGTGTGTGTGTGTGTGTGTGTGTGTGTGTGTGTGTAAGAGCCAGACCGGAGGGGGGGGGGGGAGGGAGGGAGGGAGAGAGGGAGAGAGGAAGGGATATGGTATTCTCAATAGCTATTTTAAGGGCAGCTTTGTACTCCATCTCCTTTCTTTGGTACTTTGTACAGAGCAGTTGTGCATTAAGAATTTGAGGACGGATGGACTAATGGATTTTATAGCTCAGGCTGGTGGTGTTTTTTTTGCTAAGTCAACAAGTATTTATAAAGTGTCACTATCCTCAGTGCTGGAGATGCAGCATGGAGCCCAACAAATGCTTGAGAATTGACTTTTGGTTTCTATTTCTAGACAAAGTCCTAGACTGCCCAGGACCCCTGGACATGATGGTGCCTCGGCTCAGGCCGGTAAGGGCCTCTGCCTTGGAGAAGACTGTCGGGAAGGATCATTCCTATGGGTCCTGTTTTGTTTGCTGGTAATGGACAGGGATAGTCCCAAGAGAGACTCTGGAGCACTAATTATGTATATCCTCTACAGATGCGTCCACCACCTCCTCCACCAGCCAAAGCCCCGGATCCTGGCCATCCAGATCCCCTCACCTGAAGGCCGGGGTAGGGGTCACTGTCCCCCACTGATGCTGCTGCCCCTATCTCCATGCTGACAGAAACCACCCCTTCAATGATCTGGAGCGACACAGGCAAAAGCTGCAATCTTCCCCCATGTCCACTCTCACCTCCAGGGATAGATAGAAACTTACCCTGCTCCCATTTCTGGGATCTGAACCCACACTCCTTTCCTCCACTGTTCCCCCATCATCTCTGGGCCGGAACTACCCCTTTGACTTTTTGCCATCACCCCATATCTAGGGTGGTAAAACATCCCTAAAACTCTGGGGCTGGAACCCATTTTTTAAAGCCTTTTATGGCTCTGGCTCATCTCCATCTTCACCCTGCCTCTGTGGCCAACCTCACCCTGAATGCCAGGGTCATTAGGCCTGGGGCCGGGAGAGGAGCAGATCTCGGAAGTCAGAAGGAGCTGAAGCCAGGATGCAAAGCAACTGTAATGGTCTGAGCGGATTTATTGACAGTGAATAAAGGGCATGAAGTCCAAGCCAGGGCCTGGGCCTCTTGTGCCAAGGGGGCAGGGGGCCTAAGGTGCTATTGCTTTAGGGGGCCCACCAAGGGTAGGGCCTGGTCCCAGCTGCCACGCTCTTGCATGTGGAGCGAGGTTTTGGGGGAAGGCAGGCCAGGCAACCTGTCGGCAGGTAGGGAAAGGAAAACAGTGAGGGGTTAGGAGTTGGGAGAGGCTCCTCCTGAGGTCCCTCAGCCTGGGGCCACGAAACTCCGGATAGAAGTAGAGCTGGTCCCTCAACTGAGGAGCAGTGCTGTCCAGTGGAGGGGAGAGCCTTCATGGCTCTCCATACCCTGGCAATGCCTGCTGGTAATCCGTCAGCACAGTGAAGACTGAGGCTTGGAAGAAAGGAAGGAGGAACAGCGTTGCTCTGATCCATTTCTTCTCCCGAGAGTGTATCCCTGGAGTATATCTAACTCCTGCAGGACCTCTGTGCCCACTCCCACGCCCCACCGCCAGCCAAGGAATCTAGGACACACGCTAAGCTTATAGTCCACCCCGAGGGTTCAGGGAGTTGATGGGCTTTGGGTGGTTTAGGCGGAGGGTGGGAAGATGAGATTACCTGATCTCGAGCTCGGGGAGACTCGCCTCACACACCCCCTTCTTCTGGTGGTAGAGACTCCTGAGAGAAGGGGTAGTATTCAGTGGGAACAGGAGGTGGATCGTCATTGTTGCCCAGAGTAGGGACAGAATGATGTGTCCACCACTGCCCAGTGCAGCCCTGGCCATGCCTTCATACCTGCTGACCTGAGCTGTCCAGTTTGGTTGGCTGTCCGTTTGCCTCCCGACTAGGCAGCCCTAGGCTTGGGCCTCTTCCTCTAGTGCCCAAGTTCAGTTCTGCAGAGGGGGCAGGGGTGCCCTCAAGTGTACTAGGGACTAGGCTGTCATCCTTGAGT
Source organism: Onychomys torridus (assembly GCF_903995425.1). NCBI lineage: Eukaryota > Metazoa > Chordata > Mammalia > Rodentia > Cricetidae > Onychomys > Onychomys torridus. The sequence goes on along the minus strand of NC_050455.1, from coordinate 27,377,542 downwards.
CCTCCATTCTGCACTGGGTGGGTGGCTACAGCCTGGGAGGGTGGTGGCTCAGGGAGCAGCCTCTCAGTGGCAGCCGTCCCTGTCCTAGGCTGCCCTCCCCCAGCCACCTGACTGGCCCCTGCCTCCTGCCCCCCACCAGAGCCCCAGCTTCTGTCTGTAGGGGAACCATCACGATGTTCATGTAGGGCATAGCGCTTCTCGATGTGTGTCACTCGGAATCTGGGCGGGAAGAAAACAATTTAGGGCTACAGCTCAAAGGTCACCTGAACCCCCCTCCCTGGGGTTGACGGCAACTTCTCTGGCCGGGGACAGGGAGGCCTTCTGAGACTGTGGAACACTCTGTGCAGCTTGACACCCCCCCCCCCCCCCCCCCCCCGCTGCAGTTGCTCAGTCATTCAGAGGAAAGAATTGGGCTCCACCTTTGGGGGACAGGATTATTGGCACCAACTCAACCTCCCTTTTCTTGAACCACTGTGTCCCCACCTGCCCACTGAGAAAACAGTGGTCTCTCCAGGCCTAGGGCGGCCTTTTCCTTCCTTAGAGCGACCCTGACGGACAAGCGGGGGCCTCTTGTTGCGGCTGCAGTGGATGCAAGGAGCTGCAGAGCCAAGATGCACTGTGTGATGATGGGAAGGGGCTCCATCCTGCAGGCTGGAGGTGGCATCCACACTGGACCACGGGAAGAAAGGGAGCAGAAAGGATATTTTCGTTCTCCTTTCAATATGCTCTTTAATCCTCCCCAAGCCCCGCCTCCCCCAGGTTCCGACATCCTTTTGTCTTTAGTAAAATTCAATGTTAAGACATGAGTGGCCATGTAGTCTTCCTTTCCACCCTGTTGACTAAAGAGAGCAATGCTCAACCAAAAGAAAGTGATACCAGAGGTGCTAGGCTGGATGGTATCTAGATGGGAGATAAAGGATAAAGCGTTTCTATAAAACTTCTTCCATAGGCTAGCTAGCCTTGTCTACCTGCCCCCGCCCCCCCAAACTCCCATGGTCCTTTGGAAGACTGTATTGGAGGAGAGGGGACACCAAGGTAAGATAAATCATGCTGGCCCTTGTTTCCAGCTCACCTGGAGAGCTGTACTGTCCCTTCTCCTTCACTGTCCCCTAGCATCTCCTTCAAGGCCTCAGCATTGGCTGATGGGAGAGGGAGATGGAGTCAGCGGAGGTGGAGGTCAGGGCAAGAGAAAGTCAGTTTGGGAAGGAGCAAGCTTTTGGCCTATACCCACCTTCATTTTGGATGATGCAGCGAACAATCCTCTCTACTGTGTCCTCATTCACGTCATCATCTTCAGCTGAAGGATGAAAGAGGTTGGCAAGGATGTGGGAAATGAGTCAGCTTTGGGGGGAATATGACCTGATGGCCCCATGGGTGATGACTGAAGACATATCCCTTTACCTATGTGCCTTCATGCATCAGGCCAGAAAAGGTAGGAGAAGACATGGGCTCCTAGGGCTACCATGAGTGGACCCCCTTCTCTAGCCTCAGTTTCAGGGTGCTGTCACTTTACATGCAGACTCAAAAAAGCATCATAAGCTGTCTTTTGGGCCTCATTAGGATTTGGGCTGGGTCTGTCGGCCAGGGAGGCAGAAAAAAGTTTGGGGAGAAGAGAAGAGAGAAAGGTGCCTTAATTAAGGTTCTAGGCTCCTCACTCACGGGGCTGGAGCTGGGCATCATCAGGCTCTGAGCCCCTAGACGTGCGGCAGCGGTAGCCTTTCTTCTTGAGCACGTGGCAGATCATGAAGCCTACAAGGCCCATGAGGAAGAAGACCAGCACAAGCAGGAAGAGCATGTACAGCCCATGTTGGGGCGGCTCCAGGTCAGGCTGTGGTTCCGACATGAGGCCCTGGGGGGCGAGCGCGGGCCAGGGCGCCTCCTGGGTTTAGTGGGCTGCAGCTGGGTACCCGCAGAGTAAGAAGGCATCTTAGGATCCGCAATAGGAGGTCCGCCCCATCCCCCACCGAACCAAGGAGCTGTCCGAACTAAGGGTGCTAGTTGGCCAAGACTGCCGCAGGCTGGAGGCAAAAGCCCTCTGCGGCGACCCAGTCCCAATTTTCTGACATCCAGAAAGCTATCCTTTACAGCTCATCCCGAGCCCCCGTCCCTTCCAAGGACACTGCAGCACAAGATGGGACGAAATTCTCAGAGAGCGAGCCCAGAAAACACGCTGGAGTCAGTGTTGATACCTCCACTACACCGGCCTGAGCAGCCCCCTCCCCTCCCTGCATTCCTGGGTCCCTTCTTTTCCAGTTTATCCCACCCTGACCACCTGGCCCACCCGGTACCGGTGGTTTGGTTCTGTCTCCGGCTCCGGCTCCGGCTCGGGTCCCGGTTCCAGGGGCGTCCTCGTCCGGCTCAGGGCCCCCGACGCCCTCCCGGAGCTCATCCCTTGCTTCCTCCCCCTCCCCCCTTCGCCGCCTCACCGGCTCCGGGCTGGTGGCTGCGGATACCGGTGCCGCGGCAGACGGGGGGAGGGAAGGATGGCGAAGGATGTGGGCCGGTTGGGAGCCGCGACAGGCTCTGGACCACTCCTGCCCGGGAAATGGAGGGGATGGCGTGGGAGTGGGGGTGGGGTGGGCGCCTCTGAAACTGTGCTGGGTTCCCAAATGCCTTCTCCCGCCGCGGGCCCGGGACCAAGAGGCGGAGCACAGGTGTGCGGGGCGGGGAGCGTGAGCCTTACGCGTGTGTGAACGCAAGTGAGATGTGCGCGTGACTGCGCCGCCCCCCCTTCCCCTTCCCCAGGAGGACTGTGCGGCGCGAGCCTGGATCCTCGTGCGTGGTCGGGAGGTCGGCAGGGGCTTTGGCCACCGGTCTAGCCCTCACGTCTGGCACAGGTCTTGCCCTCAGATTCCCCGGACGAGTAGAAAGCCAGCAATCTTCCCAGCGCACGGGGAAAAATCTGTCTTTCTGCACCTGAGAGGGGCAGAGTGGCCAGATCTTCCAAGGTTCCTAGCGAGGGACCACTGTCCCAAGACCCATCTGGGGCTAGCGGCTGGACGGGATGACTCGGTTTACCCAGGATATGACCCTCGCCCAGAAAGAAACGGCCCTATAATCCTATGAATAATGCCACGGGTCCCCGCCCAAGCACGGAGTCTCAAGCCTCAGAATCCGGACCAGGACAGCCAAGCAGGGGGGCCGAACTCTCATAAGGGGCGGAACACCCATAAGGGGCGTGGCCTGACGTGCTCTTGGGAGGCGGGGCCGAGGGCTCCTTTCCGCAGAGGTAGGCTGCGTGCTTGCGCAGTACGCACGGCGGGGGTGGGGCTGGCGGTCGGCAGCGGGCGGGCGGCTGAGGCTCGGGGCCTGGTCCCCCAGCACCATGGCCAAGACCGTGGCGTATTTCTACGACCCCGACGTCGGCAACTTCCACTACGGTAGAGCCCAGGGTTGTGCGGAAGGAGAGGTTTCGTGGGAAGGACCGTAACTCTAGGGGTGGGAACTGACCAAGTCTTTTCTTTCCCTACCGCCAGGAGCTGGGCACCCGATGAAGCCCCATCGCCTGGCATTGACTCATAGTCTAGTCCTGCATTATGGTCTCTATAAGAAGATGATCGTGAGTCCTGCCGCTTCTCGGGGGTTTGGGCCTGGGAGCGAGCTGAGGCCTTAGGCTAGGTGGGCTGGACATAACCAGGTGCACCCTACCCCAAGGGGGGCGGGCAGGATAGAAGGCACCGGCCCTGTGTGCATGGCAGTAGTGGTGGTGGTCCTGAGTGGCGGTGTCCTCCGGCTTAATGGGAGATACATTTTTGACCTTAGGTGAGATTCCCTTTTAACCTGAGGGCAAACCAGGCAGTAGCTAGGGGGACACTTTGAAGACAGGCTTATTCTTTCACCTCATTTTATTTTATTTACGTGTTAGTGGAGCGAACCCAGGGTTTCACACATGTTAAGTGAGTGTTGTGCCACTGAAATACACGGCTAGCTCCTCTGCCTTGTAGAGTGGATAGTGGGGCAGGACTGAGGATGAGGGTTGGGAGTATATTTTCTAGTGAGATGTCCCCATAATTCCTGCTCCTTCTCCTCTGTCCGTTTACCCGAAAGGAGCTAGGACAACTCTGAACCCTGATATCCGCATGGTGAAAGGAGAGAATTGACATCTAAGTTATCCCTGACTTCACTGTGGCATGTATACCCACCTCACACACACACACACACACACACACACACACACACACACACACACAAAATAATGTAATATAATTTTAATTAAAAATAATTTATAGATATAGAGTAAAAAATGAAATGAGAAATAGACATAAAAAGGGATACTTACATATACATATATATGTATGTATGTATGTATGTATGTATGTATGTATGTATATATATATATATTTTCCCCCTGAGACTGGGCAGAAAATTTCTGGGAATTCAGGTACTCTCTTCTCTCCTTTTTTGCTTTCCAGTTGTTTCCATGGCAATTGTCACCTGCCATGGCATTGGGAGTATCTTTCAGTACTTATGAGGAATGATAATTAAGTGAGGTCTTGTCTAGTTGGTCCCTCTGGGTAGCCCTCCTGGGCTGATCCTGTTTTGGCTAGTCTGCCTGGGAGGAATTTCTGCCCTGTAGGTATCCTGCCTTCAAAGATAGGATTAAGGTAGTATAGAAATTCCTCTAGTACTCGCTCGAGATAACAGTTTGAGCTTTTGTCTTCCATCCCCAGGTCTTCAAGCCCTATCAAGCCTCCCAACACGACATGTGCCGCTTCCACTCGGAGGACTACATCGACTTCCTGCAGAGAGTGAGCCCCACCAATATGCAGGGTTTCACCAAGAGCCTTAACGCCTTCAACGTGGGTGATGACTGGTGAGGGAAGCATGGGATTTTGTTGTCCAGCACCCCGAGGCCAGCCTCTTCAGTGCGGGCTTACGTATGGCAGCAGTAGAAGGAGCCTACTGGTCAATGAATTATCGTTCACTCACTTGACGGTTCAGTAAATATTTACCAGTCAGCTGAGCGGTGGTGGCTCACACCTTCTAATCTCAGCACTCAGGAGGCTCGGAGGCAGGCCAATCTCTTGAGTTTGAGGCCAGCCTGGTCTACAAAGTGAGTTCCAGGACAGTCAGGGTGACATAGAGAAACCCTGTCTTGAACAACAAACAAGCAAACAAACAAAATACCTACTAGTCATTTGCTCTATCTGGGCCAGGCCCCATGCAAAGTATGAAGGATACAGTGCTGAAGGAAAAGACCAAATTTTAATATTGTACCTTTGCTAAGTAAGTCCTGTGCAGAAATACATGACTGACTGTAAGTGTGTATATGTAGCAGAATTGCCTAGCTTTAGGGCAGGGCTGGTCTTAGGTGAAATAATAGAGGTAGAGTTGAGGTCTGAAAGAGGCTGGAGGGTGAGGGAGAGATGTGGTAGGGCGGAATACGACCCCTCTGGGGAGTAGCAGAGGGCAGTTGAGAACCTGAAGAGAAGAGTGGTCTGAATGGAGGCTCAGGAGATGAGGGGGCCTTTTTTACAGCACAGAGCCGGAGACGGCCCACATATGTAGTCCTGGCACTTAGGAGGCAGAAGCCAAAGAGCTGCTGCTAGTTGAGGGCCAGCCTACGCTATGTAGTGAGATCCTGATTTTATTTTGTTTGTTCTTAAAAGTAAACAGTTATATTATAAATCAATGATTTTATTCCTGTAATAGATGAAGGTCATTAAAACCAGGGAACGACTGGACTAGTTTTTAATTACAAAAAAAAAATTTTTTTTTTAATGATACCAGAAATTGAATCCAGTCCTTTGTGCTGTTACTCAGGCTTTCTGTTGATAAGCTACATCCCTAATTATATCAGGTTAAAACTGAGCTTGTATTGTAGGCAGAAGATTCAGGGTTGGGACTCTAGAGAACAGGCAACTCTGGGGTATGTTATTAAAAAATAATAAACATAGCAGCTATGGAGTACTCAATCTTGTTTTTTTTTTTTTTTTTTTTTTCTTATTTATTTATTTGCCTGTGAGACAGGGTGGTCTGGAACTCACTTATGTAGACCAGGCTTTCCTCAAACTCACAGAGATCCACCTGCCTCTCCTGTTCTTTAATTAAAGGCGTACACCACCATACTGGATACTGTTTAAATTTTTCATTAAAATTTTCAACATTCTTGAAAGTAGAGTATAAAAATGAATCTCTGTACATTCTTTACCCAGCTTCAACACTTAGAAGTCATTAGCTACTCTTATTTATTATCTATACAGTGTTCTGCATGTATGCCTCCACAACAGAAGAGGGCGCCAGATCTCATTACAGATGGTTGTGAGCCACTATGTGGTTGCTGGGAATTGAACTCAGGACCTCTGGAAGAGCAGCCTGTGCTTTTAACCTCTGAGCCATCTCTCCAGACCCAAATATTTTTATTATGTGTCTCTAAGTGATACTCTTTAAAAAATGTCAATATAACACCAATATAATAAAATTTAACAGTAATTCTTTTTTTAAACTAATTCTTTAGTGTGTGTGTGTGTGTGTGTGTGTGTGTGTGTGTGAGAGAGAGAGAGAGAAGGAGAGAGAGAGAGAGAGAGAGAGAGAGAGAGAGAGAGAGAAGATGCATTTTATTTAAGTCAGGATCCAAACAAGAGCTGCACGTTCATTTGGTGGTCTCTTGACACTGTGTCTTTCCCCTCTCCACTTTGAATTTATTTCTTGAAGAAACAAGGTTGTTGGTCCTCTATGTTGTTTCCTATAAACCTGTTGTTTAATAAGTCCCTACCCTATTTATGCATCTGCTGAGGGTTACAAATAACATTTAGTTAATTCTCATAGCAACACTGGACTGTGATAGCCCTTTTCCTGGTGTTGCATCTAAGTAAAGAGAGGTATGGGGAAATTCGCAAGTTTAACGTGAGCGACCTAACTGATGAATGGATGTGGTAGGACTCTGATCCAGAGCCCGGATTTTTTTTTGTTTGTTTTGGGGTAAGGTCTTGCTGCATGGCCCCAGGTTGGCCTTGTGATCCTGAAAGCTGACTAAAACAGAATGTGCTACAGGCTCCTGAGTGTCAGACTAAATCTTACTCCATCACATCTGACTCAGAACCCAGGTTTGCAAGCCAGTTTCCTAATCTGTTTTGCTGAAAGAGCCGAAAGGCAAGTAGTTGGGGCTGAGGATCAAGGCGAGTTCCTGAGATTGCCCCGAGCACATTGACCCCCTGATTCCCACACCCCACTCCCACACAGGAATGCTCGTAGCTCTCCCTTCAGTCTCTTCAAAGCCTTCTTAGTCTTCACACACCACTTCCGCGTGGTTCTCCACTTTCCCTTTCTTTGAAAAATCCTTTTAAAATTTTACTATGTGTGGGTCCCTGTGGAGGCCAGAAGAGGCCTTTGGATCCCAGAGGTGGAGTTACAGGTCTCCTGATGTGGGTGCTGGCAGCTGAACTCAGCTCCTTTAGAAGAGTAACCGCTTAACCGCCGAGTTCATCAGACCCCCTTCTTTCTTCCTCCCTTCTTCTTCACCTTCTTTTTTGTTTGTTTTGTTTTTCCAAACAGGATCTTCTTACATAGCCCAGCTCTCATTGAACTGGTGTTCTCCCTACCTCAGCCTGTCAGTGCTGGGGTTCTGAGTGTGTGTCACGGTGCTTGACGTCCCAGGAACCTTTCCCTGACAGCGCTGGTCCGCACTTCCGTCCTGGACACAGTGTGCTGCTCCTTTGGTGTTAGTTTCTTTCTTCCTTTTTAATCGTTTCTGCTGCCGCTTCTGAGTTCACGTCCCGGGTCTGAGAACGCAGAGTCAGCTCTTAAGCTGAACCGTTCTTGGGAAGTAAGGGAGCACTCCCTCTGGGCATTTGTGAACCATCAATTGTCCAGTAGACTGCAGCCGTGTTTATCTGTGCTTCAGAGAATCGGGGCTTTTCCTCCCCTCTTTTATCCCTTCAGTTTTAAATTAGTTTCAAGTTGCTTGCTGACAGTGGCTAAGCCTAACATACCATCTGAGAAGGCTGGGGCAGGGGGCTTACCCTAAGTCTGAGGCTAGCCTGGTCTACATAGTAAGTTCTAGATCAGTCTGGGTTAAAGTGAGATTCAGTCTTAAAGAACAAAAACTGTAATTTAAAAATAAGTAATGTAATATTCATAGCTATATTATATTTTGGGAAAGAAGCAAATTCCATCCATAAACCTCTCTTCCCACTTTATCCTTTACCAGTTTCTTTGGATGTTTATCAATTTTGTTTGTTTGTTTTTCTGAGACAGGGTTTCTCAGTGTAGCCCTGGATATCCTAGAACTAGCTCTGTAGACCAGGCTGGCATCGAACTCAGAGATTCATCTGCCTCTGTCTTCCATGTGCTGGGATTAAAGACTTGTGCCACCATGCCCAGCTATGCTGTTTATTTCTATATTTCAAAATAATAAAGTTACTTTATCATTGCTACTCCTACTAATCTGTAATGTTTAGATAATGCCTACTATGTACTAGGTACTATTTTAAATGCTTTGCAGCCATTTTCTCAATATCAACAACCCCTTATCAAGCAGGATTTACTATAGGCTCCTTTGTACAGATAACGGTATCAAGGTGCAGACGGTTAAACAGCTTGTCCACCCAGCTTCACCATCATCAACTATTTAGGTGAATGTAGGTGGTCTGCCTTCTGAATCTGGCTTACAATCTCTACTGTATTATCTCTTATTCTTGTTTCTTTTATCAGTTTTAGGTGTTGTCTAATAAGCCATTGGTGTGGGGTGTGAACAATTCATTTTCTCATACTGTCCCACTCTGTTCCCCTTTCCCCCAGTTCACAATGCAGTAATATCACAGTTTATATCATTGATGTATTTATTTACTTGGAAACTTATTTGTTCATTTATTTACTTATTTTTGGAGGGGTAGTACATGTGTGTAGGTCAGAGGACAGCCTGTGGGAATAGATCTCCATAGGGGTTCCACAGATTAAATCCAGGTCATCAGACTTTGTGGCAAGTGCCCTCCCCTACCAACCCCATCTGCTGGGCCATCTTGATGCTTCCTTATTTGTATGTTTAATTTATTTATTTAGAGACAGGGTCTCTGGAGCCTAGATTGTATAGCCAAGGATGACCTGAACTCCTGATCCTCCTTTGTCTACTTCAGAGTGCTATGATTATTGCGTGAGCCACTCTATCTAGCCTCAACTTTTTTTTTTTTTTTTTTTTTTTTTTGAGGCAGGGTCTGATTGTGTAGCCTTGGCTGGCCTAGAACTCCCTCTGTAGACAGTCTGACCACAAGCTCACAGAGATTGTCTGGCCTCTGGTCCCAAATGCTGGAATTAAGGATGTCTACCACCACACCCAGCCTTCACATTTTAAAATTTATCAGTGTTCTGTGCTTACATTATTATTATTATTATTATTATTATTATTATTATTGTTTTGGTTTTTGGAGACAGAGTTTCTCTGTGTGTAGCCATGGCTGTCCTGGAAATCGTCCTGTTCACCAGGCTGGCCTTGAACTCAAAGAGTTTCGCCTGCCTCCGCCTCTTAAGTGCTGGGACTATGCTTACATTATTATAACTAAGGTGCCAAATAGTACTATTATTATTTAATCTATTTTTCTGTATAACTTTTTGTTTTTCCTAGAATTGATAATTACATTTTTTTTTTAGTTTGCTTAGTTTTCTACTTATCAAACACAGATTCTTTTTAAATATTTTGAAAAACCATAAAACTCCCTATGCTTTGTTCTTACTGTCCTGGGAACTGAACCCAAGGCCTGTGCATGCTAGACAAGCACTCTAACACTAAGCTATGTGCTCCTATCTAATCATATTTTCTTACGTGGTCAGTGTATAGGCTGCACTGGTTTCCTAGACCTAAGGCTAGGGATTTATTTACTCAGTGTGGGACGTGGGATTGGCTGAGTGCATGCTGTACTTCTGGGTTTAAAAATTTAAGCTTGCTATAGTTAAAATATTTAAAATTTTTAAAGTTTTATTTACTTTATGTATACGAATATTTTGCCTTTGTGCATACATGTGCCCCATGTTCACGCACATACATACATGTGTCCCATGTTCATGCCTGTTGGATCTTTAGGAACTGGGATTGCGGAGGGTTGTGAGCCAACATGCAGGTGCTGGGAATTGAACCCAGATTGTCTGCAAAAGCAACAAGTGCTATTAACCATAAGCCGTCTCTCCAGCCCCCATTTAAAGTACTTTTAAATCTAGGTACAAAGGTATAATTTATGTACAGTATATTTTGCTTTTTAAAAAAAATTTATTTATGAGTATGTACGTATCTGTGTGAGTGAATGCCGTGCTATGTGTGAGGGTACTCCTGAAGGCTGGAAGAGGATGTTGGATCTTTTGGAACTGGTGTTACATGTGACTCCTCCCTCCCCCCTCCCGTGTGTGTGTGTGTGTGTGTGTGTGTGTGTGTGTGTGTGTGTGTGTGTGTTCATGTAGATGAAGGTGTATATATGTGGAGGCCAGAGGGCAACACTGGGCGTCACTTCTCAAGTGCCCTCCCCCTTGTTTATGTTTCTGTTGTTGTTTTGTCTCTATATGTAGCTCTGGCTGTCCTGAGATTCATTATGCAGGCTGGCCTCGAACTCACAGAGATCCACCTGCCTCTGCCTCCAGAGTGCTGAGATTAAAGGTGTGCATCTCCACACCTGGCCACCTGGATTTTTTTTTTTTTCCAGACAGGGTTTCTCTGTGTAACAGCCCTGGCTGTGCTAGAACTCACTCTGTAGATCAGGCTGGCCTCAGACTCACAGAGATCCCCTTGCCTCTGTCTCCTGAGCATTGGGATTAAAGCCATGTGCCACCACCACCCAGCTGCTACCTTGATGTTTTAAACAAGGTCTCTCACTGGTCTTGAACTAGATAGTCTAAGATGACTAGCCAGTAACCCCCTTAGATCTGCCTCCCCAGAGCTGGGATTAGGAGCATAAGCCCCCAAACTTGACCTTTTCACATGGCTTCCTAAGTTCTAATCAGTCCTCCTGCTTGTAACACAAGCACTTCAATTGGCCAAGCTGTCTTCCCAGCTCTGAGGTGTCATGTTTCTGAGAGTTGATAGAGTATACCAGGGCACTGGATATTTCCTTCACTCTACAAATGTGGTCAATCCCTTCTCTCCACCTTAGTTAGCTCCAAGCAACTATTGATGTGATCTCTATCCTTGTATTTGTCGTTTCTAGAATGTTACGTAAGTGGAAATAGACAGTGTGCAGGTGGTAATCCATACAGGTGACTTGTGGCTTATTGTGCTAACCATGAGTTTAAAGGCCTTCAGTTGGTTGTCTTATTGTTTGTGTCTCACACAAATGGGAATGCAGTTCCTTCTTTAACCGTGTAACCATAAGGAATATCATTGCACATTATGTCAAAGTGTAGTACACATAGACCCCTCCTATGATGAACCAACGTCTTACAGCTCAGCTTATTCACATTTTCTTGTATACCCAAGAACCTAGAAGTGGTTGGCTTTGCTTCCCAGGTAGGGTACAAACTCCCTGGCTGTTGAACGTTTTTATGATTTGGTCCAAAATCTTTGTTGAAGAAGTCTGAAGATGGCTCAGGTGTGGAGGAGGAGAGGGGAGCTGGTAGACAGCGGTAATTGGAGTTTGGGTGGGGAAGGAGGTGGACAGGCAAGAGGGGTGTAACTCGACTCTCTTCCCTGCAGCCCAGTGTTTCCCGGGCTCTTCGAGTTCTGTTCCCGTTACACAGGCGCGTCTCTGCAAGGAGCAACGCAGCTGAACAACAAGGTGATGTAGCCCCTAGTCCTGTGCCATTGCCTGTGGGTCTCCAGATTCAGGGCCACATACAGCCTGGACACAGAACCCAGCTTCAGTGGTGGGCAGGAAGAAGACTGAACGGGCATTTGTCTTTCAGATCTGTGATATTGCCATCAACTGGGCTGGTGGTCTACACCATGCCAAGAAGTTTGAGGTAAGGCTGCAATGGGGAGGCTGGCTACCATTGGTCAGGTGGTCAGAATGACAGTGTGGGGGGAGAAGAATTGTTCCTCTGCTTATAAAACCATCTCCCCCAGGCCTCTGGCTTCTGCTACGTCAATGACATTGTAATTGGTATCTTGGAGCTACTCAAGTAAGTTCTCCAGGAGGAGAAGGGGAGACTGTAGAGACCGGGATGAGTGCCCCAGGCCTTTGCCCCAGCCCTACCCCCTGCCCCAGCGGCTTCTCTCAAGTCCGTGATGCTTTTCTCAAGTGGCTTCTTCCTTGTACCCCAGTGTGTTCCCTGCTGCCCTCTCACATTTCAGCCTCCTCTGCGCGTTCTTTTTCCTCCCCATGTCTAGACTTCAGGGTGAAGGCCAGGGCTGCCTGGAAGAAACTTGGTGGGATGAAGTTTTAAGTGACTTGGCCAGAGCAGACCCTAAATAATTCCCGAGATTGTGTTGGGTACAAGATGGGCCATTCTCCTCTTCCCCAGACCACAGCTTTGTCCTCACACCAGGTACCACCCTCGGGTGCTCTACATTGATATCGACATCCACCATGGTGATGGCGTTCAGGAAGCCTTCTACCTCACTGACCGGGTCATGACTGTGTCTTTCCACAAGTACGGAAATTACTTCTTTCCTGGAACAGGTAGGGAATAGGATCGCTGTGGTTTTTGTACCCCTTAGCTCTTTGTGTGTGTTTTGTTTTGAGACAGGGTCTTGCTCTGTAGCCCAGCCTAGGCTTGAACTCAGAATCCTCTATAATCAGCATCCTGGATGATGGTGTTACAGGTACCACTGCACCTGGCCATCCTTCAGCTCATTGCCATGACTGACTGGCTTCTTAGCCTTCTGTTCTTAAGTATTATGTCCTTTCCTCAGAGAAGCCTTATGTCAGAAAGCATTTCACTGGGGGCTGGCTTGCAGTGTCAGAGGTTTAGTCTATTATCATGGTGGGAGCACAGCATCATGCAGGCAGGCTCTGCAGCAGTAGTGGAGAGCTGCATCCTGATCCCTAGGCAGAGACACTCTGGGCTTGGCTTGGACTTTTGGAACCTCAAAGCCCACCCAGGGTGACACTTCCTCAAACAAGGCTGCACTTCTCAATCCCTGATGACTAAGCATTCAGATACGCCTATGGGGGTCATTGTTATTCAAACCACTACATTCTCCTTCCTTATCATGTACCCACCTTGGTGGAATTTCATTAAGTCTACTCATTGCTATATCCCTTAAGCCTCATACACATACATCTTAGTTCCTCAGCACACAGTAGTTCCTCAGAAATATTTGTTGAAATGAGTGTGATGGCATATGCCTGTTTTCCCAGTATGAAGGCCCAGGAGGCTAAGGTGGGAGGGTTGCCCTAAGTTTGAAGCCAATCTGGTATATATAGCTAGACTCTGTCTCAAAGGAAAAAAAAAAGGGAGAAAGAAAGGAAGATCAGGGATGGGAGAGATGACTCAGCTGTGAAGAGCATTTACTGCCCTTGCAGAGGACCCAGGTTCTGTTCCCAGCACTCACATGGCAGCTCACAACTGTCTGTAACTCCCAGTTCTAGGAGATCTGATGCCCTCTTCTGACCTCCATGGACACCAGGCATGAACCAGGCAGGAAGGCATGTACCTGTAATCCTAGCAGTCGGCAGGCTGAGGCAGGGGAAGTGAGAGTTCAAAGCTAGCCTGAGCAATATAGCAGGTTCCTGGCCAGCCTGAGTTATGTAGCTGTGCCCCTGTATTGAATGAATGCTGGAGCCTTCGAGAGCATATGGTAGAGGGCACAGAAGGGACAGCTGTGTTATGGAAACTTACCGTGCATGGCTGCTCTACCTACTTTTCTATAGGTGACATGTATGAGGTTGGAGCAGAGAGTGGCCGCTACTATTGTCTCAATGTGCCCTTACGGGACGGCATTGATGACCAGAGTAAGTACTGATAACTTCTCCATGCTCCCTTCTCCCTTCTCTTTCAATTAACCCTCTTTTGCCTGGTATTGTCTACTGTTGGGCCAAGGATGAATGTCCTTCAGAGGGACCGCGAACCCCTGGAATTTGTATGCAATATATTATGTATATGTGTGTTTCATTTACGTATTTATTTTTCTGGGAAGAAGGTTGTTAGTCAGTCACTCAGCAGTTTTGACACCCTCCAGAAGTTCAGAACCAGTGGTTGGTTCTGTGGGTTGCCCCTTTCCTGGGCTACATGCTCTCTCAACCCCCTTTTTCCTTTTGTTCCCTGTCTCCCCATCCCCTTGGGGTGCCAGGTTGCCCACCTTTGGCCCTCTCCCAGGTTACAAGCACCTTTTCCAGCCAGTCATCAGCCAGGTGGTGGACTTCTACCAACCCACGTGCATTGTGCTTCAGGTAATGCTGTTGGCACCTCCCTAAGAGGCCTTTCCTGGGCTTGAGGAAGGAGATGGGGAAGGATACGTTCCCCAAAGTGGTGAGGGAGGGCAGTAGAGGACACTGGTTTTCTGTCCATTCATGTGACCGTAGCCATCTGGGTTTTTCTTTCTTGCAGTGTGGAGCTGACTCCCTGGGCTGTGATCGATTAGGCTGTTTCAATCTCAGCATACGAGGACATGGGTGAGAACTGCCTTCCTTCTTGTTCTTGTTGTTGTTATTTAAAGTTGTATTTTGTTGCCATCATCATCATCATCATCATCATCATCATGTGTGTATGTGAGCATCCTTGCCCATACATAAATACACATACTACAAACAAAACACAACAAAAATCCAATGAAGGAAAGATAACAAGACAGGGTAACAACAGGGAATCTACTTATTACTTATATATATATATATATATTTTTAAAGGTCTCACTGTGTGGCACAGGCTGACTTTGAACTTTGATCCTTTTATCTTAGCCTCCCAAATTCTGGAATTACAAGCTCAGGTCACCACACCTGGCTTGGGAATTTTTACTATGGGCAGCGTGCTTTGGGAAGGGTTTTCTGGGAAGTTGAAATGGGAGCCGAGACCTGGAGACTAAGGAGGAGTGAGCCATAAAAGGAGAACAGAGAATCCTGCCCCAAGCAATGAGAAGGGCCAGCGGAAGTCCTAAGACGGGCAAAGCTGCTATCCTGATGAGGAGTTTCCTTTATTTCTAAAGCCAGTGAGGCCAGAACGCAGTGAGGTGCTGAAAACTGGCCAGGTTGAGATTGTGCAGAGCTATTAGACCATGGATGATAGAAAACTGTTGAAGGATTTTAAACAGGGAAGTGACATGGGTCAGTGAGTTTGAAAGTGATTGTCCTCTGCTAAATGAAGAAAGGTCTGGGGCAGAAGTTGGGGCACAGGATGGGTAGTAGGGATCCAGTTAGGAAGCCAGTAACATTGTTTGGGTGGGGATGTGGTGATGGAGAGAAGTCAGGGGTTTGAAGATGTATACTGAAGATTAGAACAGTCTGGCTGGGACACTGAGGAAAGCAGGTGAATAGCAGGTAAGGTGCCAGGGAGAATATTAGCAAGACAGAGTGAGGGTGTGCTTTATTTTAAAATATTTATCGAGACACGAAATATTAAGGTATGCTAATGTTTTTAAAGAATTTTTTTTACTTGTTCATTCGTGTGTTTGTGTGTGTGTGTGTGTGTGTGTGTGTGTGTGTGTGTGTGTGTGTTCATGTGTGAGCACCAGAAGTGGGTATTGTATCTCCTGGAGCTAGAGTTACAGGTGATTGTGAGCTGCCCAGTGTACATGGTGGGAACTGAAAGTCTGGTCCTCAGAAAGAACAGTAAACACCTTTAACTGCTGTGTCAACTCTCCAGCCCTTAGAGTACACTAATCCTGAACATACAGCTCAGAGGCAGGAGGGCATCGGGTGGGGACAGGGTGAATAGCATACTCAGTGAAAGTGCTTGTTATACATGCATGAAGACTTGGGTTTGATCCCCAGAACCCATGTAAGAATGTCAGGCCCAGTGGCATGCACTTATGATCCATAATCCTAGCCCTGGTGAGGTAGAGACAAGAAGATTCATAGGGCTTGGTGTCTAGCCAGTTTAGCCTACTTGGGAAGTTCCAGGCCAAAAAGAAAAACGTTGGATAGTACCTTTAGAACAACATTTGAGGATGTCTTCTGGCTCCTCTGTACCTGTGTGCCCACATACACACATCCCCAGCACACACATATAGGCATCAGCACACATGCACTGATACACACCTGAAGACTCACACACACATCTACATAAGATATCACACACAAAGTTGCCTCACTGTAAATTCTACCCAGAACAACACAGAGAACATTTATTTGCCAGTCTCTTTGCCCAACATTTCAAGTAATACCTGGGGTCACATGTCTTGGAGTCACCCAGTCCTCTGATTGCTTCTAACAGGGAATGTGTTGAATATGTCAAGAGCTTCAATATCCCTCTCCTAGTGCTGGGTGGTGGCGGCTACACTGTCCGAAACGTTGCCAGGTGCTGGTGAGTACTCTGTTCTCTTTCTCTTTTGTGGTTCGCTATGGACTCCCTGAAATTGGAGGGATGGTCGTGTAACCCACTGGTCAGCATAACTCCCCCTGCTTGCTGGTTTCAGGACGTATGAAACATCTCTGCTGGTAGAAGAGGCCATTAGTGAGGAACTTCCCTATAGTGGTAAGGTCCACCTCATGATGCCCCCACAAGGGGGACTGTTCTCACTAGTCCCCAGAATGACCTTGTTTGAAGGCAGATGGGAAATGGTGCGTTCTAGGAGCTCTGCAGGTTAAACCCCTGGGCTCCAAGCAGAGCAAATAACTCTTATACATGGGGACCAGGATGGGGAAAGGAGATGGGAATGTCATGGGACTTACCTTTTTGTATCTCAGCCATACTTCTGGTTCATCCCCTCTCCCAATCCCTTCTTATCTCTAAGAATACTTCGAGTACTTTGCCCCAGACTTCACGCTCCATCCAGACGTCAGCACCCGCATCGAGAATCAGAACTCACGACAGGTTAGCAGCTTGGAGAAGCTGGACACGGCGATGAAGAGGACTCGGGAGGGTTCCGGGAAGTGGGAAGTAGGAGAAAGCGAGAGAAGGAAGTTCTGGCTGTCGCTGTCTCTCTTACCATCTCAGGGCAGCCCAGGATAAAGTAGTTGTCAACTGTCTGAACTCGAAATACTACTTAAAACCAGGATGGTCAGGTAGAAAGAAGGTTGAGAGAAGGGTGTATTCTCGGGGGATCACCCAGGAGCTGCTGACTTTTCTTTCCTCTCAACTAGTATCTGGACCAGATCCGCCAGACAATCTTTGAAAACTTGAAGATGCTGAACCATGCACCGAGTGTCCAGATTCATGATGTCCCTGCAGACCTCCTGACATATGACAGGACCGATGAGGCTGACGCAGAAGAGAGAGGGCCTGAGGAGAACTACAGCAGGTCTGGGGCAGGGCCTTGAGAGCAGGGGCTTCCTCAGGTTTGCAGAGGAGGCTTCTGAGTGGAAAAGTCAACAGGAAGACACTCATTCATCAGGCCCAGCTTTTCTCCTTTAGACTGCAAGCTTTCTACCTTTTGGCACTTTTAATAACAAAACAGCATATTTATTGAAAATGGTATAAACAGCATCAAAATATATTCTTTTCACACTGTCCCAGAATCATTCCACAAAAGTAACAACTCTTCATGGTTTGACTTAAGTCAATTATAAGAATACTTCTACGTGCACATGCACTCTGCTTCTTGTGTACTGGATTTAAAGGCATGAGCCACCATGCCTGGTTCTTTCTGGGTGTTTTTGAGATTAGGTTTCACCAGCATAGCCCAAGCTGGCCCTGAGTTCATAATAATTCTCTGCCTCAGCTTTCTAAATGCTGGGTTAAAGGCATGTTCCACCCTCCCCAACTTGTTTATAAATTTTTTGTTAATACAAATAAGCAACTGTATGTTGCTCTGACTTTCATTTGCCTTTTTTTTTCTTTTAAAAAAATTCTTCCATGTCAGTATGTATAGATCAGTGGTTTCTCAGTTGTATCACCATTGTGTGGTGAGAGCATAATGTAATCAATTACCGCTCATGGATATTTCCATTAGTCCCTACCCCACTGCACTACTATTAAAGAAGTAAAGAATGTGGCCCCGAATCCCCTAGGTATACATCTTTGCATGCTTGTTTGAGTGGGTCAGATTCTCAGAATTGTCGGCGTTAGGGCAAAGGCCATATGTAGTAATTGTATTTGCTGTCAAATTGTCTTCTAAAAAATCTTTTTTTTAAACCTTTTATTTTTAGATTCATTTTATTTTATGTGTATGGTGTTTCACCTGATGTATTTATGTGCACCACTGTGTACCTGGTGTCCGTTAAGGCCAGAAGAGGGTGTCAGATCCCCTGGAACTGGAGTTAAGGGTGGCTATGAGCTGCCATGTGGGTGCCGGGAGGAGGACGCAGGTCCTTTGCAGTAGCAGGGAGTATTCTTAGCTGTGACGCTGTCTCTCCAGCTCCCTGTTTACATTCTTGCCAGCGTTTTCCTCAGCCATTCTGAGCATTGGACCAGACAGGGCACTGCCCACATTCTGTTTTGTAGGGTTCTTAGGTTTATGTGTTCAGCTGTCTTCTCCAGGTTTGAGAATTGTATTGAGTGAAGTGTGTGTGTAAATAATCTTTCTTAGATCTATGTTGGAATATTTGTAGCTAGAATGAAATAGGGAGAGAAAGATTTTATATATATTTTGCTGTTTGTTAATTCTTGAAGAAATTTCTGGAAACTTAAGAGAAGATCTTACAGGACTGAGACCACTGAGTTGATGTTGGGCTCTTCTGCAGATGTGGATGACTTCTCGGTTCCTTCTAGAACCTGCTTCTAGGTTGTAGAATTCTGACCTCCACTCTGTCCTCTGGACTTGGTTTGACCACTTTGGCCCTTGGACTTCCCCAGTCTCCCTCCCCTGTGGGTGACCCCTTATTCCCTGGCTTGGGTGAGGAAGTATCGAACATCTATCTGGCTCAGGCTCCTTCCGACCATCATCTCCTTGCATCTCGTGAAACTGATTTCCACTGTCTTAGTTGGTTTGGCAATACCTGTTTCTGAGTTCTCCTCTTTGTCTAGGTTTGACTTTTTCTTCTGTAGTCACTGCTCCCTTCTGGTTCTCCTTTCTGCACTGTACAGCTTTCAGGGCAGCCAGCAGGAGCTTCTTTCTGTTTCTAAGCCTCGCCTCACCATCAGGCCACCTGCTGCCCTGGCTCCAGCTCACATATGACTTGCAGAGTGGCCACAACGAGTTACCGCCTTTGCAAAGCTCTGGGCTCCACATGAAGTACTTCATGTTATCATTCTGTTGCCATGGGACAACCGAAGAGGTGGCTCTTATCCACAGATGACTGGAGGAGGAATCCAAGGCTCAGAAAGATGAAGGAACTTTCCTAGGCTCCTGCAGTTCATATCAGGGCTGAGACGCAGTCCTAAACATTGACTCCCCTCCTTTTCCCCGGAGTTTTAGAGGTGATAGAGATGGGCTTAGCTCACTGAGTAGACAAGACCTTGTTTGCCTTTAGTTCCTTAGCTTCTCTTCAGGGACCTCCTAATTCTCACTTTCAGAGATTAGTTTTCCAAAGAGAAGGCGGCCAGTGTCGAGGGCTTACTGACCCTGTGTCGCGGTCACTTCCCGTCCCATGGGAGTTTAGCACCATGTCAGTCTTCCCTGCAAGCCTTTCCTTCTGCTTGCACTTAGAAGCAACAGCTTGAAAACGTCCAGCTGCACACAGATCCCCCACCTCATCTTCTGAAACTACTTTTGCCTACCCACATGACCCCCAACAGTCCTGGCCTCCTTGTCATTCTGGAATGGCTCAGTTTCCTTGGATCTTGTGATTTGATTTCTGTACTTGGTTTTCTTGTGGCTTGATGCAACCTTCCTGAGATCATTGCCTGGTCAGCTTCTTCACAGAAGTCAGGTATTTCATTCTCAGAACAGTCTCTCCTGGCAATTGTAGGTAAAATGTCATCCTCTTGTTCATATCAGATTCGGTCATGTAGGACACTCTACCCTTTGAAGTTACTGTATTCATTCCTTTGCTTTCTTATTGTTGGTCTCATGAGGTAAGCTTTGAGACATTGGTGCAAACCTTGTCTGGCTGATTCTCTGCTCCCTGGCTGAGGCCTACAGCAGTACCTAGCACACAGAAGTCTCTAAAATTATCGGATACAGGAACTGCAGCAAGTCCCTGCCAGCAAGAGCAGAGGAACTGGCTTTGGAGAAGACTAACAGAGAATTGGCTCTGAGGAGAGTACTGGGAGGAGTCTGGAACTTGAAGAGTGGGTTCCTAATCTCTTGTCCTTGCTTTGCAGGCCAGAGGCGCCCAATGAATTCTATGATGGAGACCATGACAATGACAAGGAGAGTGATGTGGAGATTTAAGAGCAGCATGGATCTGGTGCCCAGGAATTCCTTTTCATCTCTTGGGTGGGAAGGAGAGTATGGCTCCCCCAGTCCTGAACTGGGGACCCCCAGAGCTTTTACTAACTCTGGTGAAGGGTTTGGAAGCCACATGTGGTTCTAGAATCATCTACCCCTTTTCCTCAAACTGTTGCAGCCTGATGATGGTCCCTACTGGGGATGAGACAGGGACAAAGGTCTGGAACATTATGAGTAAGGAGCCCTAGAGACTGTCCCCAGCCCCTCTGGCCCTGTGTTTGTCCCTCCCTGCTTCCAACTCAGAGACTTTAGGGGTGACATTTTTGACAGTACTGAGGTCACCTCTGACGTCCTGGGTTCCTCCACAGCAGTTCTTGACTCCATGGCAGGTGAACAGTGGGGGGGAGGAGGTCCTGGCTCTCGAACCCTGAACTGCAGAGGGAGTGCGCTGGCAGATAGGGGAGGATGTGAAGATGGCCTGCTGTAACTGGCTTTGTGTCCATTTTACCACTGTTTGTAATCTAATAAACCAATCGGTATTTTTTGTACCTCCTGGGAATTTTAATTCTTGTTAGCTACCTATGTTTATGAGAAAAGGAAATAGAGATGGTGATGTGTATAATAAATGGTTAACGTTCATTCAGGACTTTATGTTAGGCCCTGTGTGTGTATTCTCCATGGATTATTTTACTCAAATGGGGAATTAACAGAACATCTCTGCTAAAGAGTTATATTAACATGGGTAGATCACTGGCCTGAGAAGGTGTAAAAGATGGCTTTAGGTAGGTGAGCATGGTGTTTGAGAAGAGGATTCTAGGTGGTAAAGATAGCCTGAGGTAAGCACAGTAAGTACTCAGGTATGCTAGATGTAAGAAACTGTAGCTAGCAAGGCGGTGGTGGCGCATGCCTTTAATCCCAGCACTCGGGAGGCAGAGCCAGGCGGATCTCTGTGAGTTTGAGGCCAGCCTGGGCTACAGAGTGAGTTCCAGGACAGGCGCAAAGCTACACAGAAACACTGTCTAAAAAAAAAAAAAAAGGAAAGAAAGAAACTACAGCTCACTGAGATATAGGGCTGGGCCCTTTATGGACTACAAACACAGACCCTTTTCTGGAAGGCTTTACAGTCGGGGGTATGGTAAATGTAGGTGTTGGCCGTGGTACAAGAAAAGAGTGTAGATGGACCACTCATGCTATCTTTCAGTCCAGCTTAGAAGTAAGTAGCACTGGAATCCTTCTGCTCAGCCTGCTGTGAGAGCTGGACACCCATGCAACTTCTCATCCAGCAGTTGGAGGGTTGGGAACAGAGATGAAGGCCATATTTAGGAGACAGCAAAGTTAGTGGTGACCCTGATATTGCATCTCAGCACTGGAGGCTCCAAAAAGTGACTGACCCGTCCTCATATACACTTGAAATCCTTTTCTTTAGTCTTCGGGGTTATTCAGTCCATCCCTAAAGGCCTCGGGTCGGTAGATGTAGCCAGGAGAATGGATGGAGTTGCTGAGAGAGATCATGTAAAGACCATACCTAGAGAACTCATGCAGGCATGTTTGGTTTATGCCTGTGGGAAATCTTGGTTAAATATGGTTTGGCTGTCAGATTAATCTGTGTGTAAAGTTTCTGTCAATTATGTTACAAGTCACTTCAACTCCCAGAGTCCAAATTTCTTAAATGGTGATACCAGTAGAGTCTATCAGGAAATTGTGAGGATTCAGTGAGGAAAGATAATGCCATGTTTAACATACACCCTGGCCTATAGTTTGTGCCAGGTATGTGGTTAACTATTTAATTGCTGCTTAAGCTATTGGCAATAATTAGTTTGTCCACATAAGAAACAATTAGAAAGCTAAGCTAGGATTCAGAGCTGGGTAATGTAACTCCATAGCTGATCTAGATTGGCCCTGGCTCGGACTCAGTTCTTGGCACATAGTTTTCTATATCAGGTAACTCATTTTTTACATTATTTTTTAATGCACTTACTGCCCGGGCATCCTATAGATACAAACTGCATTATCCCACAAAACGTAGCATTATCAGTCATAAGAGCCCTGGTTCAGACAATAAAATTCTGGCTGGGGTGTGAGGTGGTCTAGCTTTACAGCCACGTGGGCTCTGCGTGGGAGCCGAAAGGCCTCCTCTGTTCCGACCGCCAGGGGGCAGTACTCCCCGCGGCGGCCCGGCAGAGCAGCACCGCCCACTCTCCGTTTCCCCCCCCCTACACGTGGGTCCGAATGGTTAGGCCCGCCGGGCAGGTAGCGCGCTTCCGCGGCGTCCCTCCACCCCCCTCCCTTCCCCCATTGGTAGGGGCTGCGGGTCCGGGCGGAAGTGGGGCAGGCGGGCGGGAGCGAGGCGTCACCGTTGTATATTCATGAGGCGCGCGCAGCCCAGCATGTTAATGAGGCGGGGCGCGGCGGCCGGCTGAGAAGGCTGCTGGGCGGCGGCGGCGGCGGTGGTTGCTGGCTCGGGGCGGCGGGGCGCGAGTGGCGTAGAGCAGGGGTCCCTGGCCGGCGCTAACCGGGACATGGAGCCGTCCGGCGGGGGCCTGGGGCCCGGCCGCGGGACCCGGGACAAGAAGAAGGGTCGGGTCCCGGATGAGCTGTCCGCGACGGGCGGCGACGGCGGCAAACCCAAGAAATTCGTGAGTGTCCCCTCCCACCCTGCCCCTGAGCCTGGCGGGGTGGCCGCCCCCTGAACTCGGCGACCCCCGCTGCCCGCCGGGGGCGTCTGCCTGCCGCTGGGGAGCCGCCCCCGCGCCTCTCTTCCTGGTTTCGCTGGGTCCCGGGCTTCGCGGTCCCACAGTCTCCCCCTCCGGGACCTCGGCAAGCCCGGGAGTCCCACCTGGCCCCGGCCCCGGCCACCTCGGAGCTTCCCTGGCTCTTCAGTCGCCAGGCTGTGCGCTCCCGCCCCCGTGGCCCCGCGGACTCTCAGCCCCACTTCCTTTCTTCTGCCTCTAGTACCCCCACACGTCTTTTTTTTTTTTTAAATTTCTTTTCTTTTTCTTTCTGTCTTTTTTTCCCCTTCTTGGCCTCCTGTAAGCTGTCCTGGGTCCATTTTTCTCTTCTCACCCATACTCCGTTTGGGGTAATCTCTTTCTTCTGAAAGGTCATTTCCTTCCTCACCAGTGAGCCCTTTTCACCTGCTAACTTTCCTCCCGCCCTGTCCCCTTCCAGGGCCCTCAGCCCGGTGTCACCTGCTAATGCTTCCCCTCAGGAATGTTACCTGACTTGAGTCCTGTCTTCCCTGCTCCTCTGGACGTTTGTCCTTGTGATTACGGGTATGGGTTCCTGCCCTGGTCCTGTGGTCATTGGGGCATGGCGGTAATTGACTTCAGTATTTACCTGTCCACAAAACCTGTTTCTTTTTGCCCTGTTGCTCATCACCTTAGAGGTTTAGAACTTTTCTCACGCTACTGTGCCCTTCATGACCCGAGATGGTGATTAACCCGTGGGCAAGTTAGGCTTCAAGTCCAATAAGTTTGTGAGTAATTTGCCTTTTTATACTTCTTAAAAATAATAACCATTTCCTCAACTCACCTTTCGCCATCTTCTGTGTTCCTAGGTTCTTGACATCACTTTTCCTACCTGTAGGAAAGTGTATCTTTCCTTAGGGCCGGTTATTACTGCCAGTCCGAGGGACTATCGATGTTCATGTAACGTGATATTTTACTACCTGTTGCCTTCCCTAACTTAAATCCTCTTTCTTCTCTCCAGGGAGCTCCTTGCCTCTTAGTGTAAAAGCTTTGAGAGCTACTGAGCAGTCAAAATGGGAGTTTCTGCTCAACTGTTTGACATTTGTTAACTAGATACTTAGTTTGCTCTTCCTGGTAGCCCTAGTAATCTCTCTGACCAACTAAATGGCTTGTAACTCTTCCCTCTCTCCTGCCTTCTTGCATGCACCCCCTTCCCCCCTCCCCCACAGCGTTCTGATCCAAGTCCTCATGTTTGAGAAGTAAACTGATCAAGTTATGAAGTGGGAAGAAAATGTTTTGTGACCTGGAGGGTTGGGAACATAGTAAACTGAATTGAAAGAGTGACTGACTCATCTCTTCCTATTTCTAGCAAGACCAGGTGCTCCTGCCCTGTCCTTTCCAGTGACATGCAGGGTGCCAGTAACTGTTTGATCTAGCAAATACCTTCGTAGAAATAGGATCCTAGGTGACCAGAGCAGTATAGCCCTAGGTTCTTTCCTTAAAGGTAGGAATTGACCCTCCAGTTTGAGAACTTTCCTTCCAAAATGTAAGTTTTAGGGCCTGTGTGCCTTCTATTTCCGCATCTTTTTGTTTTGATTTTTGTTACCATGGATACTGTTTGACCTTCTCTCTCCAAACTAGTTATTCTTGCTGATTTGTAGTGACCTCTGTGACTTGTTACTGGTTTTTTTTTTTCCAAGTTTTATATGTGCTTTTTATTTGTTCTAACACTTGTGTTTCATAAATTGATGAAATCTACTTAAGTGTGTGGTACTGTAAGTTGAGAAATCCCAGGAAACTCCACTTCTTTTCACCTGTATTTTTGGCACGTCACAGAGTCTTATGTTCGCTGAGTGGATTTGGCTCAGAGTTGTTGATATTTCCTTTGCAGAGGGTGGAGCTGAACCTAGTTCTCTTTTACTGAGGTTCTGGTTTTAACCCTTAATGTTACTGAATTTTAAAAAACTGGGTATTGCAAATAGTGAGAATTGGAAGGTTTCCAGGAAAGCAGGCTGCTTCACTTCCTAATTGCTAAATATAATCTACCTTAAGGCACCAGGATATTCATCCTCACTGCTCTTTATGAGAACTATGAAAACGAGAGACAAGGAGCATTGCAATCCACTTCTCTTTGTCTCTGTGTGTATAAGTATGTGTGAGTGGGTGGAGTGGGTGAGATTGCCGGGTGCTTTTGTCACCCAGGGCTCAGTTTTCTTCAACTACTGGCTAAAACCAAACTCAAAGCTGTTCGCCTACTCCACCTGTTCTGAAGTGTGGTATCCGCCAGAGCTCCCATTCTGAATGTGCTATATAAACCCTCTGGCTTGGACTAAGTGTGCTCGGAGGTTTGCATTTGAGTGGCTGCTGTCCCTTAGGCTGCTGCCACACACCTTTCTGAGCAGGTGGTTTGCATTGTGCAGATTCTAAGTACAGTTTATGAGCTGATGAGAAAGCTCATAAGTTGAGATCTGCTCGTTACCTTCTGAGGCATCTTGTGTGGAGAGCAGTGGGTCCTAGTTTAAAAGTGAACAAGCGTCATCTTTGAAAGGAATGGCTGCTGCAAATGTTGATGCTGAGCTGCCTGGTTTTCCCCTTGGATCTTGGTGAGTCTGTCTTCTGGGCCATGATTGTTTCCTTTCTACAACATCATTCCAGTTCCCTTCGGAATCCTTTCAAAGGAAGGAAAATAAAAATTCAGAGTGAACAGAGTGTTTCTGACTTTGCAGCAGGGACGAATGTGGGTGTCCAGTGCACTCATTTCTGAAATATATGTAAGGAGAGTCAGTACAACCAGGGTGTTAGGCTGTAGAGTATCTTTGCATTTAATCGATTACGTGTTTTCTCACACAGTTGAGAAATTAAGACATTCTAAGAACAGCGATTCCTGATTCAATGAAGAACATAAGTTCAAAAAGCAAGGAGAGTTAGTAAATGTTCCAGTACTTAAAACAACTGAGAAGGATTTTTTAAAAAGATGTGTTTGTTTTTATTTTATGTGTATGAGTGTTTTGCCTGCGCGGCGTGTGTGTGTGTGTGTGTGTGTGTGTGTGTGTGTGTGTGTGTGTTCACCATGTGTGCTTGGTGCTTAAGGAGGTCTGAGGATGGCACTGATCTCTGGAACTAGAGTTACAGATGGTTGTGAACCACCATGTGGGTGCTGGGCACTGAACCCCGGTCCTCTGCAAGAGCAACAAGTGCTCTTAACCACAGAGCCATCTCTCTAATCATCGAGAGCTGAAAACTTGATTATCAACTGTAAATTGTTTGTTATAAAACCTAAGGAAGTAGTAGTATTTGTGATGAGGAACAGTATAACTCTGATAAGTACATGGACCAAAACAGACCTATTGTGTATTCTGTATGGTATTTTGTATAACCTTTTGTTAGCGTTATTGGTCCACACTGTAGTTTATAAATGGATTGCCAGGTTATTCTAGGGGAGAATTCTATCTTCAGAGGAATGTAATAGAGACCCAAAAGATAAAGTTGTATTCAGTGATTCAGAAGAATAGGTTAAAATCATGTTTATTAACAGGAAATATGAGACATGGTAGAGAAACAGTATGAAAGTGGTTCCTTCTACTCTGTGTTTGTTGAAAACATTCATAGTTACAAAAGCCATTCTCATTTTGAAACTAGTTTATATTAAGATTTTTTTTTTCTTCTTTTTTTTGTGTTGAACCTTCTACTTTCAGTCACTTGTTTCTCAGGATAGGGACACGAGCATCTTGGCAAAGCAGCTGGGTTTGCCTGTTACTGTTAGATGGCACTCTGTTGTAGCCAGCTGCTTGTCTGTTTTCATCCCTTCGGTGCTTTTCTGGTGGCTGGTTTGAACATAGCCAAGGCAGGTAGAATCTATTAAGACCAAATGTCTGAGCAGGCCATGGTGGCATATGCCTTTAATCCTATGTAGGTGGATCTCTGAGGCCAAGGCTAGTCTGGTCTATGCAGTGAGTTCCAGAACAGCCAGGGCTACATAGAAACCCTGTTTCAAGGGTGGGGTGGGGGATGAAGGGAATACTAAAGTTTCTGGAAGCCAAAATTGGAAAAAAATTGTAAGCACTATGCAAACCTATTTTCTCAAAAAAACAAACAAACAACTCCTCCCCCAAAAAAACAAACCAAAACAAAACCCCCAGATTTTAGAATCATTAACTCCTTTTTAAGGACATAAAAGGTTTACTGTGGAAAAAGACAAATATCGAGACAAATGTTTTAATGAATTTCCTCATCATAGGATAAGTGGGTCAGTCATTCTTTCAGTTTTGAGATTTTTTTAAAAAACTTCTGTTCATTATTAAAGCTTGTTATGAATGGTGCCTGTAAAATTGGAGATCTGGGCGCTGGCAAGATGGCTCAGAGGGTAGTACAGGCATTTGCTGCTAAGTCTGAAAATGTGTTTGAACCCCAGGACCCACATGGTGGAAGGAAAGAACACTTCCACACGGGCAACCATTCTCACATACACACACGCACACACATACACCAAACAAACAAACAAACAAATGTTAAAGAATATGAAAATGTTAGTGCCAAAAGAGTTTCGAATTCCATCAAGTCCGAACACCTAGGTATCAGTCCCTTCTTGCAGTTGTATGCTGGCAACATCAAGGCGCTGAAAGGTAGAAGGGGGATGAATAAACAGAAGGGAAGCAGACGTTTTGGTTCCCTTGTTTTCTTGACTAAATAGTAACATAGGAGTGGACTCAGAGAGAAAAGGTGCAAGAGGGGGAAGAAGCTAGTTCTCTGTTGCTTGGCTCGGTGGCAGTTAGGGCGTGTCATTTGCCTTTAATCATTGTTTATATTTTTTTCAAGTAGGGGACGGAATAGACAGACTAGGGAGGAATTTTATCCTAATGGAACTGAATTAAAAGAAGTGAGATATCTCTTAGCATACGGAGACCCTGGATCCTAGCACTACAGACCAGACCATACTGAGTTGGAGACCCTTGTCCTCTCCTGATAGAGCCATCCTGAAATGTTGGGGTTCTAGTGTGTATGTGGTGCTTCCTCAGTGTGCCTGTAACTGTAGAGGCCCTGATGATGTGTGTGTCCTTACCTGTTCTTTGTCTTTGTTTTTGTTTTAGTTTAGTACAAGTCTTTGGAATATATGTGTTTTGCACGTATTTCATTCTCCTTGTTTAACCGTTTAAATTTCTTTTAAGATTTATTTATTTTATGCACATTGGTGTCTTGCCTGCATGTATGACTGTGTGAGGGTGTCAGATCCCCTGGGACTTGAACCTGGGTCCTCTGGAAGAGCAGCTAGTGCTCTTAACCACTGAGCCATCTGTCCAGCCCCCCATTTAAATTTCTTAATAGTATATTTTGAGAAAAAAGTGTGTGGGGGGAAGTTCTTAATTTTGAAGAAATCCCTTTCTTCCCACTTTTGTCCTTGTATTATTTCAACATTTTTTGCTAAAAGCACTGTCACTTGTGTTTTCTTTTCAGTGTTTTGGTTCCACATGTTGGTTTGGAATCGGAACTCTCACCTGTAGGCAAGAATGGCCTTTTGAAACTTGTAGGATCAGCGACCTTTGAGATCCCCCCCCTATACATACACACACACACACACACACACACACACACACACACACACACACAGTTAGATAGTGCTAACTTTTGTTTTCTTGTACTCAGTGTGCTACTTGTTGTATAATGTCAGTCTTAAGATGTATAAATATTAGTGAAGATTTAGAATTTTTACATGAGGGTGATAGATTAATTCCAGGATAAAGAGTAATTATAACTGGCAGTAATAACAATTTGAATGAATGCTTCCTATGTGCCTGGCAGTGTGCTAACGAGTTGTAGAGCCAGTGACTCATTAGTCTACGCTGGCTCTAAAAAAGAGGCACTGCTAGTATCTTCATTTTATAGGTGACTGGGTTAGAATCCACTGAGACTGGGCGACCTGCTTGAGCACGGACAAGTTGAAAGTAGCAGAGCTGGGATTCAGATTAGGTCTTGCTGACTGATTCATTATTTTGTAATGTCAGTTCATGTGTAATCAGCCTTTCACATCTGCTCTGGAAGAGTATCACTTCTAGAAATTTCCTGGAAAATTTTGGTGGAATCTCCTTAGAGTCCTTTGGTCATCTGTAGTCTATTAAAACTGGATTCTCTTAGAGTCCGATTAGTGGGAACGTAATACAGGGTTTAGATGTACAAAGTGCATTGGCTAAGTGCCCAAATGCTTTGTGTGTTTAGTAATTTAGACTTTGCAGTGATTGGAAGAATCATAATTAAATTATCTTAGACATGAGAAAGTAGCTGGGCCGAGAATGCAAACCCCATCTTCCCTCTGGTTCAGGAGTTACTACTCAGTTTGCAAAACATCTTTTTCGAGTAACCTGATTTCCTTTGTAAGTAGACAGCATCATCTGTCAGGAGTTTCAGTTGCTGAGACCAGCAAGTAGTGGTGGCAGACAGCGAAAGTAAGGCCTAAGACCATCTTCATAGTTAACCTTGTTATGTTTAAATTTGATGTTTGGCATTCCTAAACACTTACTATCCTGAAACTTAAGGATTGCAAATGACTTAACTCCAGGGTCTCTTCTTCATCTGAGAACTGCTGACTTTGCTCTTTAGACCCAGCAGTTATTTGCCTGTAGTTAATAATTAAGACATTGCCCCAGAGATCCAAGTACATGGAACTATAATTTTCTGTATCATTCGTGGTTAAAAGTAGAGAATGAGTTTCTCTTTTGCCCATGCCCAAATAGAGTTACCTTGTATCCAAAAACTAATCATAAAGTCATATGGTTATTGTATCAGATTTCAGCCTTGGTTTTTAAGAGGTTATAATCTCAGCCATATATATACTAAGCTAGGAAGGAAAGGCTCTATCCAAGGCTGTGAACGTAAAATGTGTGTGTGTGTGTGTGTGTGTGTGTGTGTGCGTGCGCGCACATGTGTGCGTGTGCATACATGTGCTGGCGATCATACCTGTGGCTTTGTGTATGGTAGGCCAGTGATCTACCACTGAGCTGCACTTTGAGCTCAGCATAAACTTTAAATGGTGTCCAGATTTAAAGAACTTGGAAAATTAAATGGAAGTGTTATTGATCTGAGAGAAGAGCTGAGTTTCAGAACCTTGAGTGATGGATATGAAAGAATCTTAAAATGATACAGTTTAACTAGCTCTTTGTTTTTTAAATGAGAAAGGTTATCTTGAACCCATGATCTGCCCAGTGCACAATCTAGAATTGGATGGTCTGCCGTTTCCATGTATTGCTGCATGGTTGTGACTATACCATTAGTCGTGTGAATTTTGGACAAGTGACTTCAGTTTGCTTGGTCTTTTCTTACAAAACCTGAGGGTTATTATGAATCATTCCTAAGGTCTGTGCCAGTGTGCTGGTGTCTTAGCTTCTGTAAGAAATCCAGTATGGTAATGGGCAGTGTTCCTAGGAGATGCGTACTGTGGCTGACCCTGGAAGGAAATCTGATTGGTAGAGTAGAGAAGGAAGGAATTTTCTAAGGTGGGGAAAAGTGCAAACAGAGGCTCAGGTATGTGAATGTGTGCTGGAAGGGAAAGAAAACCCCATTGTTGCAGGAGTCACGGAGAGGTGGGAAGTAGATCTTTAGGAAAGCTAAAGCCACATCAGTTATTTTCCTTGGCAGAAATTTTAGGTCCCCTTCTTGTAAAAACCTATAGAAAAAAGGACTGAAAATCAGCACTTTATAGCATGTGATACACATTGATACCAGTTTGGGGCTATAAAATGTATGGTGGTGACATTATGAGGTCAGGATATTTAAGAACTCAGATTTTCTGTTAAGGCCCAGGAGAAAGTTATTTTTATTTTATTTGTGTGGGCACACCCACATGTGGGTGCTGGGAATTGAACCCTGGTCCTCTGGAAGAGTAGTCACCACTCTTAATTGCCGAGCCATCTGTCTAGCCCCCACCAAATAATTTTTCTACTTTTGATGGTGTTTAAGTAGTTTAATTCTTTACCATTCATAATGCATCCATCTTCTCAGTGATTATCTGGATCTTAAAAATGTGGCCATTCAGCTGGAACTGAAGGCTGTGTGGACACAGTCAGATAATGCCGTTGTGAGAACAATCTGAGCCTGTGTTTGGGCCCAGTGGCTTCTTCCAAATGTCCTTCCTGACAGTGTGCTGTCACCTTTGGTTGCATGCTTAGGGGACTGTTTTTCACTCTTCCTTGAAAGTGAAAATATTTGTCTTCTTCTGGAGTCTTGCCTTCTATCAGCTAGCTTTTAAAGTTCCTAAAAGCAGTAGTAGTACTTGGCTTATATTATCTATACCCTTTTCTGTACTTGATCTCAATGTTAGAGAGTCTTACTTCAAGATTCTCCCCTTTTGAGGTCTAATATAAGAGATTGACAGTTCTGAAAACATTATTTATCTCTCACCAAGGTAACTGTGAGCTAGAGAACCACTAATGTAACTACCCCAACCAGAAGAGTGCTGCAAAGAAAAAATGATTACTATCTCTGGAGATACCGTCTTACAGTTCTGACTTGTGTTTAATGAAGGCACTTATGTATGATTAAACATCTGAGTTACTTTACAAAGTGCAAGGCTGCTGACTTTTACCACTCTAAGTGAGAGAAGTATTTGACCCAGTGCTCATGTCAAGTGAGTAAGTGCAAGTTCCCATGGTATTTGAATCTATTAATACCATAGTCTTCCGTGGCCATAGAAAGATTGACACAGGTCATTAAAGAGGAGAATGAGACTAGTAGTCTGCAGGGCATGTCTGGGTCTCCACAGTAAATGGTAGCAGTCATAGTGCAACATTCTTTTAGGTTTTTTTAAATTTTTTTATTTTTCAAGACAGGGTTTCTCTGTGTAGTTTTGCACCTTTCCTGGAACTCCCTTTGTAGACCAGGCTGGCCTTGAACTCACAGAGATCTGTCTGTCTCTGCCTCCCGAGTGCTGGGACTAAAGACATGCACCACCGCCCGGCCATTCTTTTAATTTTTAAAAAAAATATTTATTACTGGGTGGTAGTGGCAGCGGTGGCAGTACACGCCTTCAATCCCAGCACTTAAGAGGCAAAAGCAGATGAATCTGAGTTCAATGCCAGCCATGGCTACACAGAGAAATACTGTCTCCCCCCCAAAAAAAATAAATAAATAAGCAAATTTCATTTCATGTGTATAAGTGTTTTGCCTGCATGTATCTATGCCATGTGCGTGTATCTATGGCCTGGTGCTCATGGAATTCAGAGGCCGACATTGGATCCCCTGGAACTGCAGTTACAGATGGTTGTGAGCTGCTGTGTGGCTACTGGGAACTGACCCAGGGTCCTCTGCAAGAGCAGCAAGTGCTCTTAACCTTTGAGTCTTCTCTGCAGCCCCATACCATTCTTTCTTAACACTCACTCAGTCAGCTGTAGAGTTCCTTTAGTTCCTTTATTTGGCCATAGAAGCTGATAGCTTTGGACTGTTGTAAAACTGTCCCATCTTGTTGGACTTACAGAGATACGTTTAGTTTTGTTTTTGTGTGAGATATCTATCAAGGCTCCTCACTAGCAGGGTTCTCTAATGATTTCGTGATCCTTGTATTTTAAAGGGATGGGAGTTGGTCCTGGTTGGCAGCTCTTAGCCTCTGCTATACAGCTTGTGCGTTACTTGGAGGCCATGGGTGACGTCTGTTTCCTGTGATTGAAACCACAAGAAGAAGTGGTAAGAAACCACTTGTAGGATATGTATTATCAGGCAAGCAGCAGGCAATGGGCACCCCTTAAGAGAGCAGTAGTAACCAATTGCAGTCTTTCAGGTGCCCAAAGAGACCCTAGAAATGATTTGACCTGGTTTCCCCTTTAAATGAGGAGGACACGGACAGCTAGACCTCTTTTGTTGCCCTTCATTAGATGAGCTAGATTTTAGAATCCAGCTATTCAGTATGCTTTCTCATTTTGCATTATTATTCTTAAATTCTGAAGTGCTCTCTTTGTGAGAAGACTTACTAAGGTATGCAGGAGAAGAGAAAGTATTGAACATTTTGAATATGGGAATTGTTTTGATTTAAATCCTATGCATTAGAGTTTTTTAAAACTTCTTATACATTTTTCAAAACATCAGTATCCAGGAAGCCAGAGTTTCTGCTTTTTGTTTTTATTTCACATGATATATGGATATTCTAGTTATTATCTTGGCACAAACTTTTTTTAAGAAATTTTTTTTTTATTCATTTTACATACCAACCACATATTCCCCTCTCCATTCCCTCTTCTGACAAGGTAAAGCCTCCAACAAGGAGTCAGCTGAGCCTGGGACATTCACTTGAGGCAGGTCCAAGAGCCTGCCCCTATATCAAGGCTGATCTTTGCACAAATTTTTCATAGAATTCTAATTGGGGCCGGGTGGTGGTGGCACATGCCTTTAGTCCGAGCACTTGGGCAGCAGAGGCAGGTGGGTCTCTGTGAGTTTGAGGCCGGCCTGGACTCTGGACTACAGAGCGAGTTCCTGGAAAGGCGCAAAGCTACACAGAGAAACCCTGTCTTGAAAAACAAAAACAACAACAACAACAAAACAACAACAACAACAAAGAATTATAATTGTGGCTTATACATTTTCTACTTTTAAAATATCCTAGGGTTGGGGATTTGGCTCAGTGGTAGAGTGCTTGCCTAGCAAGGGCAAGGCTCTGGGTTCGATCCTCAGCTCAAAAAAAAATATATCCTAAACATTTCCGTTTCTTCAAGCTTTACAAAATTATTATTTTTTAAAATAATTTATTTTTATTTTATGTACATTGGTGTTTTGCCTGCAGGTGTGTCTGTATAAGGGCATCGGAATCTCTGGAATATAGGCGTTACAGACAGCTATGAGCTGCCATGTTGGTGCTGGGAATTGAACCTGGGTCCTCTAGAACATCAGCCAGTGCTCTTAACTGCTGAGCCATCTCTCCAGCCCCTAAAAAATATTTTTATTTGAAATGGAAATACTTTTTTTGTTATAAAAGCAATATGTAGCTTTTTCTAAAGAAATATAGATATGTATAGAGTAAAACAATCCCTTTCTTTTTCAGAAATTGCAGTTATTTAAAAATAGGACCAAAGAGAGAAATGCTTGCTATTTGGAAATCTTTGGGTTCTAAGTACTCTGGCATGAAATTGTGTATGTGATTGTGTCATAACATAGTTCTTAGAAGGATCAGAATGACTTTATCTTTGGCTAATATTTCTGGTGAACAGTCAATTTAAATCATCACTGTGCTTCTGTTCTCTAAGATTACTCTTAAAATCTTGTTCTAGGTTTATAAAGGGGTAGAAAAGGTTTCCTATGGTTTCATTAGCTCAAACCTGGCTTTTTGAGTAGTGGTGTTATTTTTGGATTATTTATTATCACTAGATGATTATTTTTGAATTAGATGGAATTGTGGGTGGGATTTAAACCAGGTATCTTCATGCTTGGTGCCTGTAGGTAGAAGTAATAGATAGCAAGTGTAGAAACTTCCTGTCTGATGGGCCTTGGGTGTGTCCCCTGTTCCTACCCTAGAGGAGATGATGTCCTGCTGCTCACATCACAAGGGAGGAAGGAGGACAGAGTTGCTAGGGTGATTGAGAAACAGCATTCCTGAGTCACTGACTCTTTCAAAGTGAATGGTCAACACCCCTTTTTTAAAGGAGCAATGGCAATCTTCCCTGAAGTCAGAAGGCTCAATAAGAAAATGAGGAAGAACAAGCATAGTATTTGGAGCTTGAGAAATATATTGAAACTTTGGAAGAAATCTGTTATATCATGTGTTTTCTGATATGTGTTCAAGTTTTGTCAGAATTTTAAGGTATTTGAGAAGAAGGAAGCTTTGTATGCAGCTGTCTGCAGATGACAGATTATTCCTTGTGGCTTTCACCCTGTCACCTCAGCTGAGAAGGTGGCATGTCTGCCAGATACTTACTTCCCAGCTTTGAGCACCTTGTCTTTGACAGCTTATTTTTCAGAGCATGCGTGTCTTTAGTGTAAGGTGCTGGCACTGTAGACTTGAAAGAGGAACACGGTGTGCCCAGATTGGCTTCCACCTGCTTTTCTGTGCAGGAATAGTGAAACCAGAGTGTCCTTTTCTTCTTGCTTCCAGGCCCTCAACTATCTATGACATATGTTAGCCTATCCCAGTGCTTTAAGATGAGCTGGAGGCAAGAAGTTACTTTCTCTTTCCCCTCAGATTTACCTCCTTGGCCACTAGAGGGGTAGCAAATATTTTGGATCTGTTAGCAAACAAATCCTAATACTAAGGCAGTATCCCGGTTTGGCTTTGAACTCTGTCTGTCTGCTTCAGCCTCCTGAGTACTAGGACTTTCAGTGTATGCCATGTCTGGCTTCGAGATTGGCTTAGAGCTTTGTAGTCCATATTATTCAATTCTAAGCCTTATCCCCACTTCTATTTTAATTTTAGTTGGAAAATGAAATTTATTAGAAGGCTCTGTCCTCTGGAAATCTCATAAGGTTTTCTTAGATGAAGAGCTACAGGCAATAATGGATTCTGAGAGGGAGAGTCTTATCTTTTCTAGAGAGTCCACTGATAGGTTATCTAATCCCAAGGTCAGTATATTGAAACAACACTAAATGGACTCAGCAGGTCTTACGTGCACATAGTGTGTGTATATAACTATAACTATATATAACTATATATAACTATATATAACTATATATATATATATATTACTATATATATATACATACATGTAACTAGTAATAAAAGAAGTCAATAATTTGACATTGAGTGGGGAGACACAGGAAGAGTTAGGAGAAAAGAGGAGTAAAATGATACAGTACTCATGTATGAAATTTGCAAAAAGTAAAAATTTAAATAAAAAGGAAAGTACCCCCCCCCCCAATATATGCCACTACAGCTGGCCAATATCCTCCAGTAATTTTGTTTCTATTTGTTTTATTTGGTTTTTGGAGACAGTTTCTTGCCTGTGTATTCTTAGGTGGCCTGGAACTTGTTGTGTAGGACAAACTGTCTTGAGACCCCTGAGATCCGCCTGCCTCTGTCTCCCAAGTGCTGAGATGGTTTTAGACAGGATTTTTTTTTTTTTTTTTTTTTTTTGGTTTTCTGAGACAGGGTTTCTCTGTGTAACTTGTGCCTTTCCTGGAACTCACTTGGTAGCCCACGCTGGCCTCAAACTCACAGAGATCCGCCTGCCTCTGCCTCCCAAGTGCTGGGATTAAAGGCATGCACCACCACCGCCTGGCTTAGACAGGAAAATTTTTAAGTAAGTCATTTCGAATATTTAAGTTTAAGTAGATTACTGAAATAGGGAATGGACTACAACTGCCTAATGCTTGTAGGGCGATTCTGACCTGCAGTTGACGTGGATCTTGCCTGTAATCTTTCAGTGTTCCCTCATGTGCAGTCAGGAAGAAGATACTGACTCAAAACAGCTTTATTGAGAGATTTTTTTTTTTTTTCAGAGCTGAGGACCGAACCCAGGGCCTTGCACTTGCTAGACAAGCGCTCTACCACTGAGCTAAATCCCCAACCCCGAGAGGATTCTTAATGAGGGTTGGAAGACCTTGTACTTTCCTACTGTTTCTTTTGTTGCTGTTTAGTGAATTCTAGTGGGTTTATTATTTGTTTACTCCTCTCACAGATTGAGGTATAGCTGACATAAAAGTTGTACATATTTGTGGCATGTGTGTATATGTTGGGGAATTCTGGTCCTGTATGGATGAACTGCTCCTTTGCTATTATATTATTACCTAAACCATCACAGGGACCATAGACCTGTCTTCCATTTCTGGAATTCAGAGTGTGTGTGTGTGTGTGTGTGTGTGTGTGTGTGTGTGTGTGTGTGTATACC
Source organism: Onychomys torridus (assembly GCF_903995425.1). Taxonomy (NCBI): domain Eukaryota; kingdom Metazoa; phylum Chordata; class Mammalia; order Rodentia; family Cricetidae; genus Onychomys; species Onychomys torridus. The sequence goes on along the minus strand of NC_050455.1, from coordinate 27,340,841 downwards.
AGTGCCCCAACACATGTAGATGTAGAGGTCAGAGAATAGCTTGGGGGAGTTGGTTTTTTTCTTTCTAGCATGTAAGTTCCAGGGATCAAACTCAGGTGGTAAGTCAGGCTTGGTGGCAAGTACTTTCACCCACTGAGCCATATCACCAGTCCAATACTTATGTTTTTGAGACAGTCTTGTTTTGTAACCCAGTGTGGCTTTGAACTCTCAGTTTTTCTGCCTCAGCCTCCCAAGTTCTAGGACAGTGTATGCCATGCCTGGCTTCACAATTGACTTGGAGCTTTGTAGTCCATAGTTTTCAATTCTAACCCCCCCCCCCCCCCCCCCCCAATTTAGATTTCCTCTGTGGTATCCTTTTTCTTTCTTGAGGTGAGTGGTGCAACTATGCACCACTCCCATTTAGGCTAACAGGTACCAATAATTGTGAAGTCAGAATTGGGTTTTTCTGTACATGGAGACAAGATGTGGATTCGTTTGCCATCCTCCTTGGGCCATTGCTGGAGGATGGAAGGGAAAGTTCTTTGTATTTAAAGTTGCTCATTGTTTCTTTCTCTCCAGTTCTGACTGACTTCTGTGTAAGAGGGAAGTGGAGAACTGAGTCTGTGGTTCTGTCATCATACATGATTTAATTTTTACAAGACACTTTGATTATTATCATTTTACTTTATTATTTATTCTTCATCACCAGTCTAATGAGATAATATAGCCCTAAAGATGGGAATCCTAAAACTAAAACCTTACCCTCCCTTCCTGTCCTTTGGTGGAATTGTAAATTTCATGGCAAAGCTAGATTAAGGTTCCATGGTAATTAAGTTCAGTCTGTTGTAAATCCCTGTTGCCTCCTCATTCTAAGGAACTTCCTATCAGTCCCGTGATAAAGAAGTAAATCAGAGGCAAATCCCAGAGATTCTGAATGTCAAGCGCTATCTTTCTTTCCTGGGAGATATATAGGATTTGAAAGGACATTGTTGGTGATACTTACTTCCCATTTTGCCTGTAGGATAGTAGCCTTTGTCATTATCAAGAACTTACTACTTTTCAAAGAAGATGGAAACACTCCTAAATGGCATCTTGTCTGTTCCACAATTCCCCAAGGACAGTTCATAAATATGTCTTGTGTGCTAAAGCACTGAGCGTGTCTCCCATCTCATTCACAGGGAAAGACATTATTCTTGAAGGCTTAGTCTCATGGTTTACTGTATGTAATAATACTACTTTTCTATCACAGAACTCAAAACTTTATCACTTGCTCAATTTGAATAGTATTAATGAATATAGTGTACCATGCTTATGATGGTGCTTCAGATTCTGTGGTGGTGTTAATTTTAAAATATAGTTTAGGATATATCAAGTGAGTAAAACACAGCTTTTGTTCCTGTACCACTTAACAGCCACAGAAAGAGTTGCAACAGTCATCTGTTAAAAGGATCTGACCTATAAAATAGTAAGAACCTGGCTTAGATGATGGCTGAGTGTAAATTTATAGACAAAGAATGGGCTTTGTTTTCTCACAGCATGTTACTCAGGTCCAGTGTTGCCTCGTTAGTCATCGGGTTTATTTTACTAGAAGCCTTTCTGTACTAAGACAGAAATCACTTTCACAGAGAGAGGTCTTTGACCATCTGCTTACTTATGATGTCAGTGATCCTAAGAGATGTGTGTCCAGTTATTTTCTGATTTTGAACAGGTCTCTTCCCCCCGCCCCCCATTTACTTTTGAGACTGGGTTTCTCTATATAGCTCAGGATGGTCTTAAAATAGCTATGAAGCCAGACTGGACTCAAACTCACAGTCTTCCTGCTTCTGCCTCCTGAGCTCTGGAATTATAGGCAGGCTCGCCACAGCTGGCCAGTGTTTTGTTTTTAGTAAAACTGAAGCACAAAGCATTAAAATTACTTATAGCATCTCAGAAATAAAAATCAGAACTCCAAGTCTTTTTCCTTTAGAACTAGATCTAGATAGTTCTGGATTTCAGTAGTTGGAATAATGTATGAATTTCCTATTGCTGGGTAATTATCACCCAACTTAAAGCATGATGTGGATAGTGAGGGTGGGTTCTCAGAGTGTGACAGGGCTGAAATCAAGATGTCAGCTGAGCTCTGTGGAAAGTCTGCTTTCAGATTCATTAGAGTATTGAAGAATTCCGTCCCTCACAATTGTGGGGCTCTGTTTCTTTGCTGGCTCTCAGTTTGGGACTACACTCAGCACCCAGAGGCTGCCTATAATCCGTGTGCTTTGGCCTTCTTGATCTTCAAGCCAAGAACGGCACGCTGAACCTGTGTGTCGTGACGTGTAGATTTGAAGCACTGGTGTGGTTGTGTCAGGCCCACCTGGTAATCTTTCTTAGAACTCAGTCTGTGTCTTTCTCTATTGTTAGTGACATAATCACAGGACAGTCTGTGATAGTTTGGATTTGGGGTCACATCTTATAAATCTGCCACACTAGTATGTTCCTTGTTTTGAATTACCCAAAGGTTAGTAATCAGGAAAAAAAAAAAAGTGCTGTATACCTTTAAACCCTGCACTTTAGAGGCAGAGGCAAGCAGATCTCTGATTTCCTAGGCCAGCCTTGTTGTCTTAAGGTTTCCATTGTTGTGATTAAACACCATGATTAAAAGCAAATTGGGGAGGAAAGAAAGGGTTTCTTTCATCTTATAGTTTACAGCAGCCTCCAGGGAAGTCAGGGCAGGATCCTGGAGGCAAGAACTGGAGCAGAGGCCATGGAGGAGTGCCGTTTTTTACTGACTTGCTTTTCACAGCTTGCTCAGCCTACTTTGTTTTGTTTTTCAAGACAAGTTTCTCTGTGTGGTCCTGGCTGTCTTGGAACTCCCTCTGTAAACCAGGCTGACCTCAAACTTAGAGATCTACCTGCCTCTGCCTCCTGAGTGCTTGCTAGGAGTTTTCCCAGTTGAGGTTCCTTTTTCCAAAGTGACTAGCTTGTGTCAAGTTCACAAACAGACTAGCTAGCACACTGGTCTAAATACTGAATTCCAGGACAGGCAGGGATCTGTAGAGAAGCCGTGTCCCAAAAACAACAACAGCAACCAACGGGTGTTGCATAGACTGAGGCAGTTAGTGTACTGCATTCCGGTTGCAATGATGAGAAAACTCGAGTTCTCGGGGATCCTGGTCTGCCCAGGTTCATCACACAGTGTGGGTCCAGCTGATGTTCAGCTATGCAGTTGTGGTAGTCACCTAGCCGAGAGCTCAGACATAAATGTTACAGGTGGTCACATTAGCCTGAACTAAATCTTTAAAGTACTGAGGTGTGGTTTGCACTTGTGGATTTATATTTCCCCTTTGCTGACCACGTGGTTCATGCAGTAACTGTCCATGATTAACAACAGGGGCATAGTCCTAGGAATTAGAGTCACTTTTTCCTGTGTAATATGCTTTGTGTTCAGAGTAATATTTAGTCATATTCTCTTATTGGGTTATTGCTAAGAACACTATGTAACTACCTTTTGCTTGGCTATATAAACAGTCTGTGTCAAGAGATGGTCTGTAATTGTTGTTAGTACTCTGTGCCCCATTTCTGATTCAGATTAAAATTCCAGAATTCAGAGAATCATTTAGAGATGAAGTTTCTTACATCTTTGAGTTTACAGTAGACACAGTTGTGTTACTAGGCATATAAGAGAATTCTTTTCTATGGGACTGCCAATTTTAGTTCCAGTAGCCCAAAATATTGGGGCTGGAGAGATGGCTCAACTACTCTTGCAGAGGACTCATTTAATTCCTAGTACTCACCTCATGGGGCTCATAACCACCTAGAGCTCCAGCTCTGGGGCCTCTGTGGGCCCTGTGTTCATTTGCATATACCTACAAACGTGCACACACACATAATTAAAAATAAGATCTTCAAAACTAAAGTATTCATATGTAAAGCTACCACAATAACAAATGCAGTATACAAAAAAGGTATTAAACATAATTTATATTTATTATATAAATAGTTATCAGGGTATATTTCAGACTCTTTAAATCATTTAGTTTAATTAGTTTGGCCTTATGGGGCCTTACAGGGCTTACCTTGTGGGTCCTTTGACAGTTTCTATTTTCTTATAAAGAATAAGTTGTCTAGTGTCCTATTTCTTTTTTTAAAATACTTGTTTTTTTTTTTTTTTTTTTTTTTTTTTTTTTTTTTTGTTTTTTTTTGTGTGTGTGTGTGTGTGTGTGTGTATGTATCCCTGTGTGGTTTTATGTGCATAATATTGTGGGTGCCTGCAGAGACCAGAAGGTATTGGATCTCAAACTGGAGTTATAGGCAGTTATTATGAACAGCTTGACATGGGTCCTAGGAACAAGACTGAGGTCCACTGGAAGGACAGTAAGTGTTCTTAAATGAACCACCTCTCTAGTCCCAAAGAAGTTTCTGATTTCTTGTAGATGGTGGCCGAAAGATTTATCTTACCACATAATACGTTAGGATGTGGTGACTGAATCAGGAACTGAATTACTGTCTGGAAGCGGGGAGGAAGGGGCAGATTTTCTTTTCTATTTTGATTGATGGTTATTTCATTGCAGTATGTTGTCAACTATTGTATTCGTTGGTGTTATTATTGATGCAGTACACCGTGAGCAATTCATGTTGATGTAAATAAGGCTTGATGAAACAGGTTTTTCAGAGAAGATAAAGCTTCTTTTAATAAATACAGTTCTCTTAAGCTTTCTCTTAACCAGCTAATGGCCTGTAGATACTTATCTATTCATTGAATTCAATGAATAAGCACTGTACTTTTATTATTAGTAATTATTTACATGTAAATGAAATACTATGAAAATTGAGTAACAAGCAAAAATCTAGACTGTGCAGAAAAGTTACCACTGTCAGAGGGAGACCCCAAGAGATCCACTGCATAGTATCTTCAAGTCAAAGCTCAACTTTAGATTGTTGGAATCTGAGAAAGATCTGAGAAAGGACATCAGGGGACCAGCAGGTCAAGAGTGGGGCCTGGTAGATAGGGTAAGCACTTTGCAAAGCTTCAGTAAAAGCCAACTCCTTAGACATAAAACTGGAATGTGCTTAGGGAAGTATCCGATGTAGATTCTGTATGTGCCTAAGCTCACCAGCATTAGCTTTCCTGAATAAATCAGAGCAGAAAAGAAAAAAATCCTGTGGGATGGAGTGAGTGTTTTTGACAGTTGAGGTAGCAAAGCAAAGGCAGGAGGGCAGAGCACACATACACATGACAAGGGCTATCATTCAGTGCTGAAATGAGTGAGCATGGTAGCAAGACACAGAAGAACCTCTGTGTCCTAAGGGAAGAAGCTACAAACTGTATGGCATTTTAGAAGAGGCCAAAACTAGGAAGATAAAAAGGCCAGTGGCTTCAGGAGGAAGGGGCTAAAAAGGCACAGTCGACAGAACTTTCATAGCAAGGACATGGTTATGATGGGTGTATTTGCTCAAACCCATAAACCATAAAATACCAAGAGTGAACCTTAGAGTAAATCGTGATCTTTGGATGATTATAGTTAGTACCTTAGTGAAGGGTCATTATTTTATAACCTGTGTCACTTGAACACAGACTGTTAGTAAAAGGAAAGCTAGCAGTGCTGGGACAGGGACATACAGGAATGTTCTATGGAGATTTATGGTGGTGTCCTCAAAAGCATGTATATGAAACAAGTGGTGCCCTACGGTAGCATGTGCAGCAAAGGCAAGTGAGATGGCTCAGCAGGTCAAGGTACCTGCTAGTACCTTGGGTTTGATCCCTGGAACTCATGCAGAAGTGAAAGGAGAGAACTGACTCCGCAAAGGTGTCCTCTGATGGTCAAATGTGCACTGTGTCGTGTATGCCTGTGCGTACACATCGTGTAGACTGATGATGATGATGACCGTGCACACCTTTGATCTCAGCACTCAGGAGGCAGAAGCAGGAACTCTGAGTTCAAAGACAGCTTGGTCTACAGAGTAAGTTCCTGGACAGAGAAGGCTGGCTACCCAGTGAAACCGTGTCTCAAAAAACCAACCAAAACCCCCTAAACATTACTAGCAATAATAAAATACCCAATAACACATGCATCCAGAGTTTCTAACTGCTGTTTAGACCATTGTTTTCCATGAGCAGACAGCATAGGGTTATCAGATATCTGAGGAAAGTTCCTAACAGGAGAAAGTGGAAGTAAATTACTGTATAGTGGGGAAGATTTAAAAACAAATTATTAATATCTACTAGAGAAAAATTCAAAAGCAAAAGAATCTTTAGGAGTTGAAAATATGAAAGCTGGCCAGGTGGTGGTGGCTCGTGCCGTTCTTTAATTTCAGTTCTCGGGAGGCAGAGGACAGCCTAGTCTACAGAGTGAGTTCCAGGACATCTAGGGCTATACAGAGAAACCCTGTCTTTACCCCCCTACAAAAAAAGCTGAAATTAAAGCTGAATAAGGGCTGAAGAATTGAGACATACTCCCAATTCCCCCCACCACCACCAAATATAGCAAGAGTGTAGAGATAGAAAAGAAAGTACAAACAAAGGTATCCAAATAAGAGAAAAACAACAAATAGAAGAACAAGTTACCAAGGAAATAAAATAAATTTCCCAGCACTGAAAGCAAGGATAAAAATAGATTGTACAAAGACCCAACATGGTTAAATTTCAAAATATCCATAAGAAAATCCTACAAAATTCAACAGAAGGATGGAAATAGGTTGTACATGGGAGCCAGTGCAGCCCCGCATTTCCTGATAATAATGGCTTTTAAAACCCTGAAGAAAAGCAATTTTCAACCTACAAGCCCATACCCAAACACAACAGTTAATCAAATATGGTTTCAAAATAGACGTTGTTACATATTTACTTTTTCAAAAGAAGTTTATCCCCATGTATTCCAGGAAGCTGTTCTAGGATATGCTCCATCAAAGTGAAGGCACAAACCAAGTGAAAGACTGAACTACAATAAACAGGAACTCTAGCAGAGCTGAGAGGTCCAAGAAGCCCCAAGAGTAATTGTTCTATGCCAGGCACAGATTGCAGCCAGCTGTAATGGAGCAGTGAAGCCATTTGCGGTGACATTCACCTGTAATCCCAGCATTCCATTGGCTGAAGAGACAGGAAGACCCTAAGTTCCAAGATCAGCCTGAGCTACAAAGTGAATTTGAGGCCACCTGGACATATACTGAGGCTCTGTCTCAAAAAAAGCAAACAAACAAACACAAAAATACACACAACTGAGTGATGAAAATTGCACCAGACCCTTAAAGACTGTCACCATCAACACCAGTTTCTGTTGTGGTTTTTGAAATGGACAATGTATGTCTAACTCTGGCCCAGATTCTTGGCTTGTCTGGACCATACATTTATGGTACACACATGTGCTCTGACATGTGTATACAGTCATACAGCTATGCACACATACTACAGGACAGCCTTGGGTGTCATTCCTCCAGCGCCCATCTATCCTTTTTTGAGAAAGGAACTCTCACTAAGTTGACTTAGCTGGTTGGTTAGTCAAGCAGTTGCCAGGGTTGGGTCCTACCTGCCTCTGCCTTCCTAGCTTTGGGTTTATAAGAGCCAGCCATCACACCTAGCTTGCTTTGTTTTTTGTTTTGTTTTGTTTTTCCGTGACAGGGTTTCTCTGTGAAACAGTCCTGGCTGTCCTGGAACTCATTCTACATGTAGACCAGGCTAGCGTTGAACTCAGAGATCTGCCTGCCTCTGCCTCCCAAGTGCTGGAATCAAAGGCGTGCGTCACCACCGGGCTGCTTTGTTGTGTTTTAATACAAGTCCTAACAGTCAAACTCTAGTACTTATGACTAACTGAACTGTCTTCTCAGCATCCATTGACTTATGTATCGAAGTTTATCCCTTTTCTTACTAAAGAGATCTTCTGTTCAGTTCCCAGCACCCATATCAGGAAGCTCACTACTGCCTGTAACACCAGCTCCAAAGGATTTGATATCCTCTTGCCTCTGGGGCAGCTACACATACAAACACAAAAACATACAAAGAAAAATAAATCTTCAAAAAATAAATCTTGTTGTATGCAGCTCTTATGAAAATTTATGTGCAAGTTGTTGTGTAAACATAAGTTTTCAACTTGGGGGTAAATAAATATCAAGGAAAGCCAGGCATGGTAGTACATACCTGTAATCCCTGTAGTCAAAAAATGGAGGCAGGAGGATTATCATGAGTTTGATGTTAGCCCAGCTTACGTAAGACTCTTCCTAAAACAAAACAAATAAAAAAGCACCACATACCAAGGAGCTTTGTTGCTGGGTAGTGTGATAGGAGTGTGCAGCCTTGTAAGATGCTGCCAAGTTGTTCCCCAGCCTCATAGCATTGGGGTTCACTAGGGTTCTGCCTTTTGGCTATTGCCATAGGTTTACAGTTGTATTTTGGGGTTTGGGTTTCCCTGATGACATGAGGCTGTTGAGCAGCTTCTCAGGAGGTTTTGTTGTTGTTACATGTGTGTCGTCTTTCATGGGTTGGTGAGCTGGCTCTTACTGTTGAGTTTTGAGTTGTTGGTATATTTTAGATAATAGTCCTTTATTAGATGCGTCTTCCATGCATATTTTCTTCTAGTATAACTTTTTGTCTTATTTTCTTAGCATTGTAGTTTGCAGAACAATAGTTTAAAAGAGCATTTTCACTGAGAGACACATCAGTAGCTCTACTGAAAGTCAGCAGGAGCTTGTTTGAAGAGACTTTTAGAGGAAACAAGTCATTACATTTTTTAAATTTATTTTTTAACTTTTTGGTTTTTCCAGACAGGGTTTCTCTGTGTAGTTTTGGTGCCTGTCCTGTATCCCGCTCTGTAGACCAGGCTGGCCTTGAACTCACAGAGATCCACCTGGCTCTGCTTTCTGAGTGCTGGGATTAAAGGCATGCGCCACCACCGCCCAGCTCTTTTTTAACTTATAAAAGTTAATTTTACTAGTGTATATGTATGTGAGTGCATTTGGAGGGCAGAAGAACAGAATAGATCTCTTGAAACTGAAGCTACAGGCATCTGTGAGCTGCTGCAGGAGTGCTGGGAGCAGAACTCAGGTCCTCTGGAAGAGCAGCCACTGCTCTTAACTGCTGAGCCTCCTCTCCAGCCCAGAGTTACAGTAGGGGCAGGTACTAGACCCTAGAGCCCAGAATAGTTAAAAATGTAACAAATTGAGCACTGTCTTGTTTAACAGTTTTAATTTTAAGTGTGTTATTTAGAATGTCAGTCTGTGAACTGCATTGCAACTATTTTATCATTTTAACTGAATTTAAACCAGGATTTCCAGAAATTCCCAACAGTTTTACAGTATTGGGGACTGTGTAAGAGCAGTGCACACTGTTAGCCATTGAGCCATAAATAAATATTTTTAAAAGAGTTTTCCAATATGGGCATAAATTAACATTTATTCCTCTCAACACATAAAATATGAAATATAGTATATCAGTATGTTCACACGTTGGGCATAATGACACATGCTTTAATTCTAGCACTTAGGAGGTAGAGGCAGGCAGATTTCTGTGAGTTGGAAGCCAATCTGATCTACATAGTGAATTCCAGGTCAGCTAAGGCTGTACAAAAAAACCTGTTGTCAAAAAAACCAAACAGTATTTCGTAGAAACATTTTTTAAACTTTTGGTACATAACATGTATATATTAGCTATAAAACAATGTCATTATTTTAGATAAAATGTGAGTTCTAAAGATTAAAAGATGAACAATGGGCCTCCCATAATTTGAGGAGTGACTCATAATTATGTAAAGAATGCTTAATTTAATTATAACTGATTTTTTTTTAAAGAAATAATCATTGAGGGGCTGAAGAGATGGCTCAGTTGTTAAAATCAATAACTGCTCTTTCAGAGGACTTGGGTTCGATTATCAGTACTCTCATGGAGACTAACATACCTGTTGTAATTCCAGTTCCAATGGATCTGATGACCTCTTCTGACCTCCACAGGTACCAGGCATGCATGTAGTGCACAGACATACATGCAGGCAGAACACCCATACACATAAGTAAAGAAAAATCATCAAAATTAAAACATATCATTTGATATTACCAGTTTCTGGGTTAGAATTTTTTGTTTGCTTGTTTTTGACACAGGGTCTTGCTGGCCTCAAAATTCCCATTACCTTGCCATAGCCTCCTGAGTATGGGATTATAAGTATACAGTGTGATATTCAACTTCTAGAACAGCCTTTAACTTACAAATGTCTACACTGAGGCTGTACTATTGAAGCAGCTAGTGTCAGGTGTGTTTGCTTCTGTCCTTTGTCACTGTCAGACGCAATGTAGAGACTGTCAAAGGAAGAGGGGCCCATAAAGGGTGGTTATTTCTCATTTGAACAAAGAATAAAAATAACTTGGATTTATTTTAAAGTTTAAAGTTTGTCCATTCCACTCTGAGGACAAAAAAGTAGTGAAGTCTATTAATTGTTCTTTGGCATTAAAAGCCTTAACACAAATGTTTACACTTTACATCTAAATACACATCTGCTGATGTTCTCCAGTAGGAGGGAGTCTGTGTGTTCATTGCAGTGTGGCAGGACATTTCATTGTTGTCCTCAGCATCCAGAGATATATGAGGTACTGTCCCTGTAACCAAAAGGCCCAACAGAAACCACTTAAAGAAGGAACTCGGGACTCTCTGCCTTGTTGTGTGAGGCTATAGGCATTAGCTGTCACACCAGCTTGAATCTGTATGGCTCAAGAAGATTCAGTCCATGGTCACTTGGACATATCCTTGGACAGACAGATCATCATGGCAGTAGGAACATGT